>NC_083459.1:1614687-1941875 GCF_023558535.2 Drosophila nasuta | reverse complement strand
CTATATACACATAGCTACCGTGCCTGGCCATCAGTTACGCACACACAAACACACATACATCTGTATACATATATAGTATAATACGTACGCATAATGTTACTTATAAATAAGCGCGCCCATCTAATTTGCATAGAATACGACGAGGACGCATAACCCGGAGGCTCGGGGCAGATGTTTTTGCGTTCACGCCGAAAAACTGAACCCGAACACGAACCTGATTCTGATTCTGACTCTGACTCTGAATTGGAATCCTTCCCCATGCTTCGTCCTTCACCTGGCTATGGCTATGCTTGTTATTGTTGCCAAAATAAGAGCGTAGCTGCGGCAAACTGTTTAGTGGCAAGTGTGTCGACAACTCACACAACTGACACACAACTAAACTCATATGTCATAAGTCTGATTAGTTGCAAGTTTGGAGCTGCAAGTTTTGATTGCATTGCAATGCTATCGCGAGGATTTGCGCAAATGAAGCAACTCCTTTTAATTAAAATAGATGACTTGCACAATCGACGACATTGCGTCAGCTCAACAATTTACCTGTGAACTCAAGCTGACAAACAATCCAACACACCTTCAAATGCCAGAGAATTTAGGTGCAAAAGGGTTCGCAATGTTTTTTTTTTCAAACAAATTCCGTTTATTTATAGCATACTCGATCTCCCGAGAGGTAAATTCAAGTAACTGAAAAGATGTTATATATAATAGCAGTGCTCATTGGATAACTGCTATTTCTGTTAATTTAATATTAATTATACAATTTACTTATTGTTAAAATAGACAGACTGTTAGTAAAAAAAAGAAATCAAATTTATAGCCTATAGTATTATTCTTAGATTACGATTTGAACTGTTACAATACTATATATACTATATACTACTACACTCAAAATATACCATAGAGTTTAAAACATACCGGATAGGCTTTTTGTTGGAAGAAATTCAGTTCATTTATATCTTGAATAAATCATCTTATAACTACTTTTTTCGTGATTATGATTTCTATTTGACTCGTTACTATACTAAGTATACTATATATTATTACATTTCAAATATACCATAGAGTACAAAATATACCAGGTTAGCATTTTATTTGAAGAAAATCAGTTAATATATAGCTTATCATTAACGGCTTAGATAAATAATCTTTAAACTATGTACTTCATGATTTTGATTATAATTTGACTTTTGCATTTTGTATTATTTATTAATATTATTATGTATTACCATATTATTTGGATATATGAAATATGTCAAACTTTATTTTTAAGAGAGTGACATTGAAATACATTTAAAATAAGAAAAAAAATTATTAGAATATTTTACTAGTTCTCTCTACTACACTGAAAAAATGTTTCTAAAATCAACAACATTCTTCTAAATAATGGTGTTTCTAAAATAATTCTACTTTTCGAACAAATTCCTTAAACTAATAACATTAGTCTGAACATTGACAAATTCTCAAAATAAGATTTTGGTTACAAAATTCTGTAATCCATCAAAATTGCAATAAAGTATATATCTGGTTTTCGTTCAGAGCTTTTAGCACTTTTTTGACCAAAGTTCCTAGACTGAAATCTTGATTTGAAAACTATTTTTAGGTTATTGAAATTCTTAAAGAAAACATTTATTTAATATTATTATTTTATTATATATTTAATAGATATATAATATGATAGTGCAAATTAATTTTCAATTTAAGCTCAGTATAAAAGAAATAGCTCATTTTATTTAAAGTCACATTAAACTGGTTCACACTGATACATTTATTTATTTTAATTGTGGCATATTTCTGATAGTGCTAGTTCATTTGCAATCAATTTGAACTCAAGCTGGAAAAAGAACTAGTTCATTTTATTTAAAGTCCCATTAAACTGGTTCACACTGATAAATCAATATTTATTGTGGCATATTTCTGATAGTGCTAGTTCATTTGCAATCAATTTAAACTCAAGCTGGAAAAAGAACTAGTTCATTTTATTTAAAGTCACATTGAACTAGTTCACACTAGCAAAGCAATATTTATTTTGACATATTTATGATTCATTTTTTATCAATTTAAAAGAGCTAGAGCAATATTTATTTTGACGTATTCATGATAGTGCTAGTTCATTTGCAATCAATTTTAACTCAAGCTGACAAAAGAACTAGTTCATTTTATTTAAAGTCACATTGAACTAGTTCACACTAGCAAAGCAATATTTATTTTGACATATTTATGATTCATATTTTATCAATTTAAAAGAGCTATAGCAATATTTATTTTGACGTATTCATAATAGTGATAGTTAATTTTCAATCAACTTGAACTCAAGCTGACAAAAGAACTAGTTCATTTTATTTAAAGCCACATTAAACTGGTTCACACTGATAAATCAATATTTATTGTGGCCTATTTCTGATAGTGCTAGTTCATTTGCAATCAATTTGAACTCAAGCTGGAAAAAGAACTAGTTCATTTTATTTAAAGTCACATTGAACTAGTTCACACTAGCAAAGCAATATTTATTTTGACATATTTATGATTCATTTTTTATCAATTTAAAAGAGCTAGAGCAATATTTATTTTGACGTATTCATGATAGTGCTAGTTCATTTGCAATCAATTTTAACTCAAGCTGGAAAAATAACTAGTTCATTTTATTTAAAGTCACATTGAACTAGTTCACACTGATAATCAATATTTATTTTGGCATATTTTTGATAGTGCTAGTTAATTTAAATACATTTAAAAGAGTTAGAGCAATATTTATTTTGACGTATTCTTGATAGTTCATTTGCAATCAACTTTAACTCAAGCTGACAAAAGAACTAGTTCGTTCAATTTGCAAATTGTAAGCTTTTTGGTTGTCTCTCCCTTCCCCTCGACTTTATCTAGTGCAACAGGACTCTGGGCCGTTCTTTGGAACCAGTCAAATGTGCGTTCAATGCGCTGGGCGTGGAGACGACGCGTTGCCATGTTTTCTCTTTGCTTCATGTCTGTGTGTAGGTGAGGGTGGTGGTGTGTGTGTGTGTGTCCTCTTTGTGCTCTGCTTTGGTCTGGCAATGGCAATGGCTGCTGCCCAGGATACACACACGAGCGTTGCGAGGATGCACATACGATGCCAATACACACACAAATGAGCAGAGTCTCATATACACATGAGGACAAAGAGCGGGCGAAGTGGATGTGGGTGGGCGGGATGGTGGCTTATACGTGTGTATATATGTACCTTCACATGTGTGTGTGTGTGTATAATTGAGTATCAGTTTAGTGTCTGTGCGAGGACGAGGACGAAGACAAGGATGAGGACAAGACGACGATGACTGCGACTGCGACTGCGACTGAAGGCAGCCAAAGTTTTATTAATGTGGGTGGCAGCTTTCGCCCTCTCTTGTTGGTGGGGTTGCTTTTCGTTGATTTAGCTGCCAAAGTGAGTTGAGAGGGGGGAGGTTGGGTTGCTGTAGCCAACGGCTCCTTTGGTGGCTCTCCTCGCGCATTGTCTCATTTATCATGTGCACACACACGTCCTGGACAGACTAAGTGTCAGACAGAGACAGAGACAGAGACAGCGACAGCGACTGAAGACGAAGCTGCTCAAATGGGGTAGAGCGTGAGGGAGGGGAGCGTGTGGAGAGAGGGGTAGAAAAGGTAGAGAGCTCGGGGTGGGAGGAGGGTAGTAAATGTTATCAGTGCCATTTGCAAAAACACAAGTGGAACCCATGCGTTGCCACTGGGAGCCGATTGCCAACATCAATACATACGAAAAGCATATACGTGAGTATGTGAATGTGTGAGTGTGTGTGTAGGCAGCAGGTGAGGAGGACTTGGGGGAGGAAAGGAGGAAAGGGGGGAGAGCTGGGAATCTGGGTTTGGGTCGGCAAAGTTTATCTTTTCAATTTGGTGCCTTTTGCATGTGGCTGTGGCAGCTCTGCCTTCAAACTTGATATGTGTATGCGTATGTGTATGTGTATGTGTGTGTGTGTGTGTGTGTGAGTGTGTGGGCTAATGTATTTGTGTACTAGTTGGATTAGGGTTGCTCCTGAGTACATTTGTTTGCTTCTCTGCTGCTTTGGTGCTGTCGCTGTCGCTGTCATTGGCTCAACCTCTGCTTCTGTTCTCAGTCGCTGCCTCGGTCGCCGCCTCAGTCAGCGTCGCAGTCGCTGCGCAGGTCGGACAACGTCCATATCAATCATTCTGAGGCTTGGCAGCCTTTTTAGGTGCTAAACGAGTGGGCGGAGTGGTTGAAGCGATTTTGATTTGAATCGAATTGCAATCGACAAAGCGCAAACAAATCAACTCTGATGCTATTGAAAACTGTTGCCAACTTGGCAGAGTTCTTATCGAACTTTATCTAAATATACATTGATTCACCTATTGCTGAATAATTTTATTTATTTTGTTGGCAAATTTGTCTTTGACTTATCGATAAGGTAATTATTTATGCTCTTATATTTATAAGATATAAATACAAAATAAATTGAATTAGTCTTAAGTTGTTATAAATGTAATCCATACTATAAACTAAAAATTTTATGTTCATAAAAATAGATTTATAAAAAAAGTGAGAAAGTCACAATGTGATCGATAAATTGTACACATGATCGATTATCTTGTTTTCATTTTTGAGTAAAATTATTTTTTTACTGCTGCAATTAAAAATGTAATGAAAATTTTAATTTTATTTAGAAATTTTTAAAAATCAATTTGTCTAAAAATGATCGATAAGTAATCCATTTATATGTATTGATAATATATAAACGATAATAAAGTTCAATAAAAAAAATGTATGGTTATTCATGAGAGCAATTAAATTACAATTAACCAATAACAAAGATCTTTATATATTGTAGATGAAATAGTGATCTATAAATAGTGCACATGATCGATTTTGTTGTTTTCATTGTTGCACTGCTGAAAATAAGAATGTTTGGAAAATTTTGTAAATAATAAACATAAAATGATCTAAAACTTATCGATAAGTTATCCATCTATGCTTTTTTATTGCTAAGACATAAATTACTAAACATTTTAATTACAAATTTGCTGTATTCATAAATCGCCTAATAAAAGCAATTGTAATATTATAAACAATAGCTTAATGTACATGAAATAGTTATCGATAAATTGTACATTTGATCGATTAATGCAATAATCGTTAATGCATAATGAATTCGATAAATATGATCAATTGATATCTGAATTATGTGGAAAATGAAATAAATTGTCAGTATTGAAAGCAAATAAATGAATTAAATGCGAAAATAACATTTAGCATGCTGCCAAGTGGCAATTATCGATGCAACAGCGTTCGCAGCGTGGTAAATAAAATTGTAAATTGTGCAGAGAATGAAAGGAGATAAATGCAACGCGCGTTGCATGGCATTTATGTAATCCCCCCAATATGTTATTTACACGTGCAACATGTTGCAATAACAACTCCAGCAAGTAGCGAATGCTTTGTCTCTGGCAATCATTGTGAGCGGCGCTAGCAGCGATTGGGTGCCATTGTGGAAGTACTTGCAACTGCCACATGCAACGTACAACATACATACATATGCATATATGCGAGTGTTTGGTGAGAGGGGGATGGGGGGGAGGGGGATAAATTTAAATGAACGGCGACTAGTTTTAGAGGGCGACCAACGGCAGCAGCAATTCAACACACTTGCCGCATGCCACATGCTGCATGCCACACACCATTCCTTTGCGCCCGCGGCGCATTCATTAGCGCATATGAATGCGGATTCGGATGCGGATGCGGATGAGGATTTGGCCTCGTTCTCGCTTCGTTGTTTCGCTTAATATCTATACAAGTCCCTCTCGAAGCACACTTCTTTAGCAACTCCTGCCCCTCTCCCGCTCCCGCTCCCGCTCCACCTACCCGCCAAAGGAAAACATTACGCTCGTTGTACAAGTTTTTGGTTCGGCAATTTATGGTTAGAAATTTTGCATATGGGCCGCCTCATCCTGCAAATCCAGCAGCAGGAGCATCAGCATCCTTTAGCACTACTCCGGCACTCCTCCTTTCCTGGCCACTCGCTCGCTCGCTCTCTCTCTCTGCTCTCTCTTTCGCTCTCTTAGTGGAATTTTTGGTGGCTCTCAAGTGCGCTTCTTGCATACACATACTCACATACTCACATACTCACATGAGCACCACAAGGAAGCAGGAGTCGTGGAGGAGACGGAGCAGAAGCTTCGCTAATGCCGCTTTTAATTGGCGCACACAAACAGTGGCCGCATCAGGATGAGGCATAGAGATGGTAGATGCTAGATGGAACGCACACACACACACACACACATAGAGAGAGGGGGCGGGGCATGTGTGTGTGTGGTAATTTAACTGTTAGCTGCGTCGCTGGCGACCAAAGTTTATGGCTAAGTACGAATACGACGAGCACGACGAATATAGAACTGCCAAAGTCCTGTCAGCCAGCTACGTGTGTGTGTGTGTGTGTGTGTGTGTGTGGTGGGGAGGACATCGGAGTATATAGACGCGGCTACGATTGCTACGTTATGTGCACACACATTGCTTAGGATGTCCTCGTTGTTGTCCTCATCGTCATCGTCCTCGCCATTGCCATCGCCATCGCCATCGTCAGCATCAGCATCAGCGTCGTAGCTCCTCCTAATTGCAAAGCCGCAGCCCGTTCGCCTGCTAGCAATTGTGGCTACCAGACTTGGGCTGGCAATTCTGCTGTGTATGCGGTGGGTGGAAAGGGTGAATGGGTGAATGAGTGAAGCGAGGGGGGACAAGGAGTGGCATCGTGTCGTGTGTGTTCAATAATGCGAGCTTCGTGCTCAAACAAAGGGTGTGGCCATTATTATGCGAAATTACTGCATGTAGTGTGGTAAATGTATTTATCGATAAATCGATTTATCGAATCAATGAATCGAAAAACAAAACAGATCAATAATTTGAGATTAAATTAAATGAATGTATGAATTGTGTGATGTATTATATGTCTTTTATATCTCTAAATTTTTAAATTATAATTAACCCTCTAGTGCCCAAGACCGCCTCTAGACGGGTAATGATAAAAGTACCGTTATTTTATTCTTTTCATTCCTTTTGACTCGGTTTTGCGTTTTTTCTAATTCGGGGAAGTCCAAAAATTAAGTTGGTTGCATTTGGTATACATACTAGAGCTTGCGCAAGCTGCTGTATTCATTTGAAGTTGAAAATTTGTGCAACTCGGACGAAGTAATTATTTTGTAAGAAGTGCATAATGTAAATATTTTTTTAAAATATTATAAATAGTTTGCTGCTGAAAAAAAAATTGTACCGTGTTGCTGATAGTCTCAAGGACGCAAAAAACGCAACCCACACTAAAAAGAAGTTTTCGTTAGCTTTTTATTGCATTTATAAAGTAGCCCGTCTAGAGGCGGTCTTGGGACAATTCGGGAAAAAAAATTTATGAGGTAAGTTTGAAAGGGAAACAATCTATGACATATTTAAGTACAAATAATTGCTTCTGTAGACATGGAACGACGACAAGTGAATAAGCTATCAGCTCTTTCCGACGTGGAGATTGAAAAATTTTTAAATTCTATTGATTTTGATATTGATACGGATGGAGAAGAAGAGTTGGAGGACGATTTGACTAATGATGTTTGCGAGGCAGCACTTCCTGTCAATGAGGAAGATGATGAAGCGATTGAAAGAGTGCTACATATGTCGGATTCTTTGTTGGCTAGAGAGATTTGTGTAACTTCACGCGGAAGTCCTACTCCTTTTGCAAAATTATTGTCACCCTCAAGTTCGATTGCGTCCAATTCACCTCAAGCACAGAAACGCAAACGTAAAGCGCCTGCTGAGCATAATACTCCTCATGTTAAAGAAAGCACAATAGTTGAATGTGGATCTGTTTTAACTATCGACCCAAAATCACCGCTTTTCAAAAAGATGTTGTGGCGCCAAACGAACCTAGTCATGGATAAATCTGCAATATCCTTTATTGAGCCTGACCTCGGAGAACTTAAAATCTGGATACGCCATTCAAGTGTTTTCAATTTTTTTGAATGATGATATTATTGAACATATCACCCAGCAAACAAATTTGTATGCTACCCAAAAGGATGTCAATACTTCGTTTTCCACAACAAATTTAGAAATTCGACAATTTATTGGCATTCTATTTTTGATGTCAGTTTTTCGCTACCCAAATGTTCGTTCATATTGGGGGGAGTACGCATTTGGAACAATACAAAACACAATGTCAAGAAATCGCTTTGAAAAAATACGAGGAAATTTGCATTTTAATGATAACAGTAAGTTGCCCTCCAAGGATTCTGCCGACCACGATCCTTTATACAAAATACGGCCTCTCGTAAATCATTTCAATGACAAGTTTCAATTAGTTCCGATGCGCCAACGCTTATCTGTGGATGAACAAATGTGTGCAACGAAGATGAAGACATTTCTTAGACAATACTTACCAGACAAACCACACAAGTGGGGAGTGAAATTCTTCAATTTGTGTGATTCTTCTGGCTTTTGCTATAATTTCGAGATATATTGTGGAGCAGGTGACAACGTTGTTCAAACAGGCTCACCAGATCTTGGTGCGGCAGCAAATGTAGTTGTTCGATTGTCTCGAAATGTTCCGGATTTCAAAAATCAGATAATCTACTTTGACAATTATTATACTTCGTTGCCGCTTCTTGTATATCTCAAGTCCGGGGAATATTTTCTTTGGGAACTATTCGCTCGAATCGCATTCCAAATTGTAAGCTGCCAACTGACAGCGACCTCAAAAAACAAGTGCGTGGATATTCTACAGAATTTTGTGGATCTGTATCAGGAGTCGATCTGTCTTTGACGATTTGGAAGGACAATAAGGCAGTCCGACTTGCTTCGACTTACGCGGGCATAAAGCCTTTCCTGAATGAAACGAATCCAAAAGTCAGGTTTCACGTTTTGTTCGTTCCGAAAAAGTACGTTGACATAAATTGCCCAAATGTTATCCACGAATACAACAGCCACATGGGCGGTGTCGACTTAATGGACGGACTTATAGGTCGATATAAAATTCCCGTAAAGAGCAACAAGTATACAAATCGACTATTTACGCATATGCTTGATTTGGCCATGGTAAACGCTTACATTTTGTTCCACCGAATAAACCAGCCAGACGCTAATAACGCAAAATACCAATTGCCAAACTTTCGATCAGAGATCGCATATGTGCTATGTATGCTACAAACTCCTAATCTGCCAAAAGGACCCGGGCGCCCTCGACAAGTTGATGGAAAGGAAAATAAATGCACAGGGAGGAAAACTTTCCTTCCGATTAATAATGTACGTTATGATGCCGTCGAGCATTTTCCAATGTTTTTATCACGCGCTGACAAAAAAACTTGTAAGCTTCCTGGTTGTACTTCCGAAACTCAAATTGTCTGCCGTAAATGTAATATAAACCTGTGCTTTTCCCAGAAAAAAGACTGTTTCTATGATTTTCATCACAAATAAGTAAACGAACTTTTTGTACACAAATATTTGAAGCTTTGTGAATTTAAGTAACTTTAGTTTTAATTGTTATTTTATTTGTTTTTGGTGCTCATCTTAATATCATTTATAATAAAACATGTGAACAAAAGAATTGATTACCTAATTTTTTGTTGGCCTAGCTTCCCAAAGCCGCCTCTAGGCGGTCCAAGGTTATAGTCATATAAAACTCGATCCGAGCAAAAATAATTTTTTTTTTAAACAAACATTCACTTTTGATACATACTGAATCCAAAAATAATTTTTTTTTTGGAAAAGAAAATTTGGGCACTAGAGGGTTAATTTGCTTATCGATAAATCGATTTATCGAATCGATGAGACGGTAAACATTATGATATAGCTGAAAATCAAATTTAATTCAGATAGTTCCGCAATAATTTCATATTAGAATGATTTCATTTTGTTTATCGATAAATCGATAATTTTTTTATTGAACGATAAGCATTCTGATATATTTATATTCGATTCCAATTATCTATGTATAGGTTAAAAAAGTTCTGATTAAGGTCACAAATAAAAATTTCCGCCTATCGATAGATCGATACATTCTTGATATATCGAAAAGCATTATAATGTATTAATAAATATATTTGCCATTATGTGAGTATGATTTGACAAATTACTTCTTACATACATATATGGTTCTATGTAAGCTTTTTAACTATGTTCATAATTTTATATAACCACTTATCGATGAATCGATAAGTTGGAGATGGATTAAAATGTATCGGAATATGTAAATTACATCTTTCTGGTTATAAAAAAAAAGTATTACGACTGTTAATTACTTTAGATGGAAGTTTATCGATTAATATTGCAATTTTATCGACCCAAAATTTAAGTTTAAAAATTTATGTGGACTATAAATATTTAGCTGATTCATTTGATACCAATGAAAAACTCTAGCAGTCAATTATGCAGTATATTATTATAAATACTTTTTGTGACAGAAAATCAAAAACTGCTTTTTCAGTGAACAGATAAAAGCACGTGTGCAAAAATATCAATATACCTGCTTCCTCTTATAATTAAAATCAAAGCAGTGCGGTCTTATTCTTAGAATATACCGAATTAATATAACAAGCAAGGACTTAATTATATCAAAAGCTATATCAAAGGTATATCGGCATACGATTACAATAACAACTGTCAAAAGTTCATAGCTATATATGTATATTCTAGTCTCTGTGATATAGTTTTTCATATGAAGCTGATCAAGAATATACAAATATATATACATTATGCCTGTAATATAAATTTCCTGTAGGTACAAAGTAATATATACTCAGGTATAAACCTGCTGTAAATATTTCTTCTTATTTATGATAAATAGTAATACTATAACAGAGCTTCCACCTTAGAAATTAATTAGTTTACTAACATAATAAATTAAGATTTCCATGACAACTCAGTCAGTAACAGTTTTCAATTGTCTTGATACATTTGAGGCAAATGAAAAATTACTCAAAGAACTTACTATATAAAGTGTTTCATGTGCTTTAAAAAAAATTTGTTGTCGGGTGTTGCCTTAATAGAGATGTCAAGTTTGAGCTGCGGTTGCGCTGTGGCTGATAACGATAACGATAACAGGGCGAAAATTGGCAATTGGCAATTGGCAGTAGTCGAGTTTGGCTCGGTGTGAAATTGAAATTTCACAACGGTGACATTTATTGACAAAGCCTTGATTAATGATAAGAATCTTTTCGGCAACATCCTTTTGGCAAGCACAAAAGGATGCGCTCGCACATGACTGAGTGCGAATGCGAGCACAAGGATGAGTATATGTGTGTGAGTGTGTGTGTGTGTGTGTCTGCTCGTATTAAAATGAGCACTTGGAAAAGAAACAACAAAAAAAGGAGTAGCTCGTTAGAATTTTGACATAAATCAAATAGCAGCATGCTCATCCATCCATCCAGTTAACCAAGCTACACACACACACACACACACACACAGACATAGACGCACATATCCTGTCGCATATCCTGCGCATTCACGCGTTCGTATTCGACATTCAAATGCGCGTGTGCAGCATTATGGAAGGAACCGCGAAATATCTATTGACAGTTGGGTGTCATGTTTATCCGAGGTTGTTATCCCATTTTGGCAACATTGCGATTTATGGATTCGTTCCCGAAAACGCCGAACAGGCGGGCCAGCAAACAAAAAAAAAAAAAAAAAAAAAGATACAACCATCCCATCTATAGATAGATAGATAGATAGACATTGAATAGATACAATGCGCATTTTGCATTTCGACGTTTTTTGTTTTATGAGATTTGTGTGTCAAATTTCCATTAGGCATTTCACATTTACCCCCTCTTTACCCCTTTCAATCGTTCACTGCATGCAAATGCCAGGAGCGCTGATTGCACGAAGGGTTAACAACGCAGAGCAGAGCTGAGCAGAGCAGGCCTGGGTAACCCAATCTCTCTTCCGTGCCGTGCTGATTTTTTTCCATTCCTGGGTTGTTGCAGCATTTTCCCCTTCGCCTTGAAGCTCTGCAGAGAGTGTTTGATAATTTATTATTTTGTAAGCATTGAAATGTGATTTTTGTTGTATTTCAATGCCAAACGCGTTGTTTAAGTCGAACAATGAAAGTTGATTTACATACCAAAAAAACCTACGTCTGATAGAATGTTCTTCGTTCTCGCTGTTGTTGTTGTTACCCTTTTTTTTGCACATACTGCGGTGAGTTGAGGCACCCCCATGGACTCGATCACTGCCAACGAGAAAGAAGCAAAAGTAAAAACCAAAAAAAAAGGACGCGCCGCTGTGTGGTGTTTTTTACGGTCATGTCGCGGCACAGCAGAAAAGGGGTTGGGGGCAAAGGTTATGGACTTGCCACAGCCAATATTTATTGTGAATTTTTGTATTTTTATTTTTTTGCATATCGCACATACTCGTAATCGTAATCGTAAAAGTCAGGGCAGAAGAAGAGCGAATCGTTGCGATTTTTATGCGTCACCATTCGCACTTGATTAGAATTATTGATTGCGTATCGAAATTGCACAGCTATCTATTCACATTCACATTCACACTCACACTCGCACTCACTCTTGTATTCACACACAATCAGGCTGCAGCTGTATATGGAAATAGAACTCTTATCTATAACTCTTGCGTGGCAGTTGCAGTTTGGAAAATTCAAATTTGTTGCAGCTATTCACACAATATGTCAACGATTCAGCTGCCAATACTGGATATAAGAGCTTAGTTTATATTTATGAGTCCTAGAAATATGCGGAACACATTGTTCAAGTTAATTTGCTGTAATTATTATTAAACATTTCCTATATCAATCAAAGAGAACTTTAATCTGTAACAACCATTGATTTCTGCTACAGTCGAGTGTGCATGACTGTGAAATACTCGCTACCTATTTTGAATAAAAGCAAAATAGTGTGGTATTATTATTAAAATATGTCAAATAATATACCGCAAGTATACTAACATATACCAAAGGATTTATTTGGTATATTGATAAATTGCTACATTGAAAATATTATATTATTAAAATATATCAAATTTATATACCACAAAAATATTAAAATATACCAAAATATATACCGCACAAAAACTAAAATATACCAAAGAATATTTGGTATTTTGATATAGTACTAATATTATATTATTAAACTATACCAAATTAATATACCGTAAAAATACTAAAATATGCCATAGGCTATATTGGATATATTGATATAGTATTGCATTTAACTATAGAGTACTATAGAGTGCAAAATATACCAGATTGACCGTCAAAGCAGCTAAGACCCTTAGGGCTATATCGTCTGAGCCGTTGATGCTGATCAAGAATATATATACTTTATGGAGTTGGGATGCATTCTTCTGCTTGTTACATATGTTATATATATTTCCTGCAGGCATAGGGTTATAAAATCCTACTTTATGGATAGCGGATATAAAAACGTGCATCAAGATTAAATTCATGACGCATGATTAGATGCCATCAAAATTGAACCCAGTAGGTAAATTTTTAAATCAAGTTCAAAATTATACAATTTGAATAATTCAAAAATATATTTATATTTTCTGAATACAAAAATTTGAAATTTAAATCGAGCTCTTTATATTGTAGATTATTTATTATATAAGTTATTCTGGAAATGGTTTTATATGGAAAAAAAACGTCTGCTGCTATACTAAGTAATATAATTTTAGCGTTTCTTAGATGTTAAGCGTGGCAAAAGTTTATGTTGTAGAATAGAATGCTTTTATCTTTCAACCCGAATAGTCTTAGCTAAAATAAATGTGGGATAATTTGAACTATATTTCGTTTGAACTGCATTTGTGCGTCTTTAAGATCTTTTTAAATATTCATCAATTTATTTAACTTTTTATACCCGCTACCCATAGGGTAGAAGGGTATTATAACTTTGTGCCGGCAGGAAATGTATGTAACAGGTAGAAGGAGGCATCTCCGACCCTATAAAGTATATATATTCTTGATCAGCGTCAACAGCCGAGACGATATAGCCATGTCCGTCTGTCCGTCTGTGTGTCTGTCCGTCTGTCCGTATGAAACACTGGATCTCAGAGACTATAAGAGATAGAGCTATAATTTTTTTTCGACAGCATTTGTTATGTTTGCACGCAGATCAAGTTTGTTTCAAATTTTTGCCACGCCCACTTCCGCCCTAGCAAATCAAAAAAAATCGAATAACAAGCGTAAATTAAAAGCTAGAGTTGCGAATTTTGGTATATACAATAACTACTATAGTAGTTATGATTCCTGAAAATTGCGATCAGATAAAAATTGTGGAAGTTATTAAAGAAATTCTTTTGTATGGGCAAAAACGCCTACTTACTAGGGGTCTTAGTTGCTTTGGGTGACAATCTGGTACATTGTGTCGTCTATGGTATATTTTGAATGGTGTGCTGTATCGATATACCAAACATACCATTTGGTATATTTTAAGTTTTTTTTCGGTATATTTTGAAAATAATACCGCAATATTTTGGCCCTATTAAAAATGGGTAGCGGGTAACTTTCTTACTTGTTGTTTATTATATCTACAATACAAAAAATAGTTTTTATAAATTCTTGAAATGTCAAAAAATATTAAAAAAAACTCCAATATAATTTTTCAGATTTTTTCGCACCTAAAAAATTAACTTTTTGTTTTGCAATTACTATTTTTGAGTATTGCTCGAAATCTCGAACCGCAAATTCTACTGTAAAATTGATCTCAAGAGCTACTTAGGCGCTGGGAATTCGATTAGCAAGCAAAACAAGTCAAAATTGGCAACAAAGTGAACGTAATGCGCACAAATGGAACAAAACACGCAGCCAAAGCATAGAGAACACTTACAACAACAACAACAGCAACAGTAACAATAATAACAAGGACAACAACAACAACAACAACAACTAGGGCAAACCCCGATTGTCTGTTGCAAAGGAAACAATGATAAGAAGAGAGAGAGAACCCTTCCGACCCTTCGAGACTGATGAGCCTTTCCACCTCGATCCCCTAACTGACTCACGGACTGACTGATGAGCCACTCTCTGTGCATGCGTGTGTATGTGTGTGTGTGTTGTTTGCATACCCTCTGTTGTTGCAAGTATCTGTCGGATACTGCGGATGCAGCTCTCGAATTTTGATTGTGAATATGCGGATTAAGGTATTTGCGCACGTATAATTAATTGAACTGCACGACGCTACCGTTCTGCTCTTCTACGTGCCAGCCTCATAAAAAAAAGGTCCCCGTGTGCATTTGTCTCTCTTTCTCTCTCTGTGTGTGTCTCTCTCGGTTGCAGCCACGAACATTTTGCGGTTTTGTCCTGCACTGCGGGAGATGTGCAGCACAGCAGCCTCTGACAATATCCACAGAGCACAGTCTGTTGATAAAATTTGCATGGCAATGCAAATCTGCCCAACTGAGCGTTAAGAACGCGACACTATGGATTATTAGCTTGTCGCTTCTCGCTTCTCGGTTGTTGGTTGTTGGTTGTTGGATGTCGGTAGCACAACGCTGATTGATGCCGAATCACGAACTTCACGCTCCTCTAACAATGAACTCCGTTCGAGACTTGAAGAGCATCGCTAAAAAATCAGCAGTGAACTGCAAACTGTAAAACAAAGAATTTCAAATACCAACAACAGCAGATTAAGGATTTCAAATTGCACAGTTTAAATTTTAAAATAAATATATAGAAAATGGCAGGCGATCGATCTTATAATGTGAAACTAATACTTCTTTTGTCAAATTTAAATGAAAGACCTTTGTAAGAACATTGTAAAATCGACTGTTAGTGACTTGCATCAACACTTATAACTTTTTCGCTCATGGAAATGAAAATAATATAATAATTTAATCAAAGCTCCAAAAATGCATATTAAGAAACAGTTTCACCTAGCTAATCACACAATATCAAAATCGAGAATGTTATCAACGTTTAAGCTTTAAACTTTCCTTTTTTAATTAGAGTGTGCTCACAACATTTTATTAGGTACACATCAACGTGTTAAAATCTAGAATAAAATCTAAAATCAAGATTATTTGAAGTCGAAATTAAACAACGAAGGTTTATTCTTACACAATTCATATCACAATTTTACAAAAATTCTAGATTGTTTAATCTTTAAATTCACAATTGTAATCTTGTTTTAAAATTGCAAAAATTTCAAAATTGAAACCAGAAGGTAAAATCGTATTTCAAGAACAATCTGTTTTATATGAGTTAGAATTATAAAACTTGCCCCTATTTTACATGCAAACCGACTAAAGTTTTAACGACCATACGGCATAATGATTTGTAGAATTTTTATTTACAAAGCTAACAGCAGCAACTTAATCATTTTTAAAAAAAAAATGACAAAATGAACTTAACCCCTTTTCAATTTTAAGACAAAGTTTGATTAATCTTGAAACAATGATTGAAGGACGAATTCTTGATTAAAAATTTTTTTTTAAATTCATGTTTCAAGTTCTTTTTTTTTATCGAAAAGTTTTTTTTACTAGATTTGTTTCTCTCTGTAAATATATTTATACTGTAGTACGAGTATGGACATTACCAAAATATCGATTTATATATACATACATATGTATATATATTGGTATAGGTAATTTTAGCTGACTCAATGAATCAAAGTATGATAAAACTCCAAGCTAGCAAATTTTGAGTGATACCGCAAATCTATATTTCTTGTATAAATTTACATTACTAAATTAAGGCTAATGACATTTGCTTTTAATATTCTTTTGTGATTAAAAGCCAATTAGTATACCTACATATATACTTTTATTAGATTTAGATTTGTATGAATTGAAATTGTTCTATAAAAGTATAACTCTGAAGTGAAGTGGATGAACTAAACATTTGTCTTATGCACAATATTTTATTGCCATCATTATAACACATATGTATTTCCGTAGTCTTGGCGGCTAACTTGCAATAACTTTGCATTGTTGGCAACTTGCTCAGGTGTAAAATTTGAAAACTCTATTGATTTGTGGAGCATGTCACATGATCAATTGAGAGAGTGAAAGAAAGTAGAGAGAATGTTTCTGTTGTTGTTGTTGTTGCTGCTTCAGTTCTTGAGTCACGTTGAGATTTATTGCCTTTAACATTTGGCGAGCTAACAAGTTTCACCAAAAAAAAAAAGAAGGAAAACAAAAACAAGCCACAGCGATGAAGAGGCAAAAGAAAAGCAAAATGTAGTAGAGAGAAGAGAAGAGAAGGCGGGAGAAGTGCGCATACAAAGGAGTGCATAAATGCTAACGAACTAACTAACTCAGGTAACTCTCTTGCTATAAGTGTGTGTCAGTGTGTGTGTGTGTGTGTGTGTGTGTGTGTGTGTGTGTGTCGTTGCATATAAACGTCGTCCTCAATCACATGTCATGGCACACGCTTTGCGGTGTTTCATTTTTGTGCGGTTTGCTTCTCTTTTGGGGCCAGTCACATGCAAATACATGTGAAGTGGAGCCATGTACTTAATGCAAACACACACACACACACACATACACACATGTACACACACAGTCACACACAGTCGCAGCAGAGACGAGTCATGTGCTGAATAGTATTGCTCTTTTGTCCTAGTTGGGTCCTTGCTTACCGCAGCATTCAACCAAACCAGCTGAGCACAGACACGAACCGCCAAATCGAGTGGCATGGAGGGTTGGGTAAAGGGGGGCGAAGTGGGGGGAGGGTGTGTGTACTTGCTACACACTGAGGATTCCTGTCGCTGCCACTCAGGCAGTCCAAAGCCCAGACGACGCCACCTGGACGACCAGCAGCCTTTTGCTTGCCAGCGAAAGAGATGGAGAGATGTAGAGAGAGAGAGAGAGAGAGAGACAGTGAGTGTGTGTGTCAGTCATATAAAGCGAGCTAGAGCGAGAGCGAGAGGGAGAGGGAGAGAGCGAGAAAGCTCGGCCAAGCGATGTTCCTGCTGCCCCACAGCTCCAATACACACCCCCAACACACACACACACACACACACACATACATACACTGATACTCGCATGGGGACAACTTTTGAGTGCCAGACAGCGCAACAAAGCAGCATGGAGAGGAGAGGCAGCGGGGGAAGAACGACAGCAGCAAATTGAGTGGGCGAGGAATTAAAATTTCAACATGACTGCTGCCATTGCCGCCAACATGGCGCTCGCTGGGCGATGGCCACACACACGCACACACACACACACACATACAAGCATGTGGCACTCATATGTTAGACTGTGTGTGTGCGTGTGCTCTTATGTGGCAGGTCCATGGACGCTGCTGCTTCAGTCGTTTGGGGGTGGGTGGGTTTGATGTTCGGCCTGCGGGTGGGTTTTGGCATTTGCTGTCACACACACACACACACACACACACACACACACATGGGGATTATGTGTGCGTGTGTGTGTATTTGAATGGGTCTACTTTCACAGTAAGTATCCAGTGAAGCGTTAGGACGCTGCCTTGCCTCGACAGCAGCAACAGCAGCAGCCATGCTGTCTTTTGTGGCCATCAGCAATGCTCGTCCTCCTTTTCCTTTTCCCCCCTCTCTCCCACTGAATGTTGCCATGTGTACGTGTGTGTGTGTTTGCTTCTCCTTCCCCTTACCCTCTCACTGCTCCTGGGGGAGCTCCTGTTGCTGATGCTGCTCATGATGGGCAATGTCGATAGGTGAATGTGTGCGTGTATTTGTGTGTGTGTGTGTGTGTTTACTCCCCTTTTCATAGGGGATTGGGTTGGGGGGTGAGACATGTGTGACGTGATGGAGGCTGAAACAGCATTTGGGGTTGACGTCGCCATGACTATACACAAACACATATATTCCTATATATACATATATGTATATGCTAGGGGAGGGGAGGGGAGCGGGTGGGCAAACCTCGATATGCCAAAAATTTAACTTGAAATTGATTGCATTTCTCTGTGTAGCTGCTGCCACAGTTGCTGCTGCTGCTGCTTCGCACTGAGTTCATTTTATTTATTACCGCCGGGCACTTGCAACACATTTTCCAAATGCCACACTGTACGTGAGGAGGCGGGGATTGCGAGGGGAGAGGGGGAGAGGAGGAGAGGGGGACACCAGAAAAAGGCAGTCGCTTTTTGCCAAACTATTCGCACGCTTTGTGTTGGATCAAACACATTCCGCAGAGCTCAAATATTTTTGGATTAACTGTAGCATAGCATGAACTTGCCACACGAGTCCCAGAGCAGCGCAGCGGCTGCGCCTTTTGCCAAACTTTCGCTTTGCTTTCGAAAACTATTCGCCAAATACTTTGGTTAACATGACAGTCGATGGCTTCTCTAAGGCAACTAACTCTCTGCTTAGCCAAAGCCAATTAGAAGGCTTTGCTTTATGCCCAGGAGAGGGAGAGAGATGGAGAGAAAGAAAGAGAAATAGAGATAATGAAACATAAGAAATATGAAAGCTAAAGTCGAGTGGGCTCGACTGTGAGATACCGGCTACCCATTGTGAATAAAAGCAGAGCAGTCTGGTATTAATTTAAAAATATACCAAATCAATATACCGTAAATATACTAAAAATATACCAAAAACTATATTTGGTTTATTGATATATATACTACATTCAAAATATGCCATAAAATGCAAAATATACCGAATTGCCAGCCAAAGCATATACCAAAGAATACAAAAATATACCGGGGAGAGAGAGAAAGTAAGAGAAAGAGAGAGAATGAAACATAAGAAGTATGAAAGCTAAAGTCGAGTGGGCTCGACTGTAAGATACCGGCTACCCATTGTGAATAAAAGCAGAGCATTCCGGTATTAATTTAAAAATATACCAAATCAATATAACGCAAATATACTAAAAATATACCAAAAACTATATTTGGTGTATTGATATAGTACTACATTCAAAATACACCATAAGGTGCAAAATATACCGAATTGCCAGCCAAAGCATATACCAAAGAATACAAAAATATACCGGGGAGAGAGAGAAAGTAAGAGAAAGAGAGAGAATGAAACATAAGAAGTATGGAAACTAAAGTCAAGTGGGCTCGACTGTGAGATACCGGCTACCCATTGTGATTAAAAGCAGAGCAGTCCGGTATTAATTTAAAAATATACCAAATCAATATACCGTAAATATACTAAAAATATACCAAAAACTATATTTGGTTTATTGATATATATACTACATTCAAAATATGCCATAAAATGCAAAATATACCGAATTGCCAGCCAAAGCATATACCAAAGAATACAAAAATATACCGGGGAGAGAGAGAAAGTAAGAGAAAGAGAGAGAATGAAACATAAGAAGTATGGAAACTAAAGTCAAGTGGGCTCGACTGTGAGATACCGGCTACCCATTGTGATTAAAAGCAGAGCAGTCCGGTATTAATTTAAAAATATACCAAATCAATATACCGTTAATATACTAAAAATACACCAACAACTATATTTTGTATATTGATATAGTACTACATTTAAAATATGCCATAAAATGCAAAGTATACCGAATTGCTAGCCAAAGCATATACCGAAAAATACAAAAATATACCGGGGAGAGAGGGAAAGAAAGAGGAAGAGAGAGAATGAAACATAAGAAGTATGAAAGCTAAAGTCGAGTGGGCTCGACTGTGAGATACCGGCTACCCATTGTGAATAAAAGCAGAGCAGTCCGGTATTAATTTAAAAATATACCAAATCAATATACCGTTAATATACTAAAAATACACCAACAACTATATTTTGTATATTGATATAGTACTACATTTAAAATATGCCATAAAATGCAAAGTATACCGAATTGCTAGCCAAAGCATATACCGAAAAATACAAAAATATACCGGGGAGAGAGGGAAAGAAAGAGGAAGAGAGAGAATGAAACATAAGAAGTATGAAAGCTAAAGTCGAGTGGGCTCGACTGTGAGATACCGGCTACCCATTGTGAATAAAAGCAGAGCATTCCGGTATTAATTTAAAAATATACCAAATCAATATTACGCAAATATACTAAAAATATACCAACAACTATATTTGGTTTATTGATATAGTACTACATTCAAAATATACCACAAAATGCAAAATATACCGAATAGCCAGCTAAAGCATATACCAAAGAATACAAAAATATACCGGGGAGAGAGAGAAAGTAAGAGAAAGAGAGAGAATGAAACATAAGAAGTATGGAAACTAAAGTCAAGTGGGCTCGACTGTGAGATACCGGCTACCCATTGTGAATAAAAGCAGAGCAGTCCGGTATTAATTTAAAAATATACCAAATCAATATACCGTTAATATACTAAAAATACACCAACAACTATATTTTGTATATTGATATAGTACTACATTTAAAATATGCCATAAAATGCAAAATATACCGAATAGCCAGCTAAAGCATATACCAAAGAATACAAAAATATACCGGGGAGAGAGAGAAAGTAAGAGAAAGAGAGAGAATGAAACATAAGAAGTATGGAAACTAAAGTCAAGTGGGCTCGACTGTGAGATACCGGCTACCCATTGTGAATAAAAGCAGAGCAGTCCGGTATTAATTTAAAATTATACCAAATCAATATACCGCAAATATACTAAAAATATACCGGAAACTATATTTGGTTTATTGATATTGTACTACATTCAAAATATGCCATAATATGCAAAATATACCGAATTGCCAGCCAAAGCATATACAAAAATACAAAAATATACCGAAATCTATATCGTCTTGGCTGTTGACGCTGATCAAGAATATATATATACTTTTGGGGTCGGAGATGCCTACTTCTGCCTTTTACATACGTTTTGTGAAGGCACAACGTTATAATACCCTTCTACCTTATGGCTAGCGGGTATAATAATAGTGCTGCTGGGAATTGTCAGCTCAAAAAACAGGGAGTTCTTCTTTATTACTCGAATGATTCACAAAAGAGTTGAGCTCGACACTCGGGAAGGGGATCTTAAAAGCTCTTTGAATGGTGAAAGAATTAATTAATTATTCAAATTAGAGCCCAGTCCTAGTTACTTTACACATGTGGTAACTCAACTCGATTTAAGAACAAAGTAATAGTATTGACACAATTTAATATAAATTATTATGAAATTTCAATATAAATTAAACTATGTCAAAGTTAATGTGATTTGTTTAAATATTAATATTGTAATATGATTATAAATATTGAGGTATATTTTTTATTTCGTTATTTATTATATAGAGATAATGAATAAATTCTATTAAATGAATATTGAAATACCAAATAAAGGCTTTGGTATAATTCATAATTTTTTTTTGTTTATTAGTGTTTTATAGTTTAGTATTTTCAGTATATTATTTTCGGTAATTTTAGTAATTTAGCTTATCACGTTGGCATATTGTTTAATTTCGAAAATCGATTTCATAAGCTTTAGGAAATGTAAATTAATTTGGAGTAAATACGTGTACGAAATGTTTTCTATAAGTATTTAAATTTATTTTTCAAATATATTTTCCGATTGTAAATTATATAATACATTTTAGTAAGAACTAATATTTTGTTTTTATGTATGAGAAAATGTGAATAATTAACTTTCGAATATAAGTATTTAATTTGATCATCTAGAAATGTTCTCAGAATGCAAATTATATAACTTATTTTAGTAAGCACAAATAATTAAGTTTTGTATAAATATTTGAACAGATTACAATCCATTTGAAAATATAAGTATTTTGAGCTGTTTTCTTTTTCTTTTTTGAAGTCTTCATATGTTTCAAACTCTATAGATGTAATTGTGTTATTGCATTGCATAAATCCTTCCCCCTTCCCTCGTCCGTTCCGTTCCGTTGTCTTGTTTTGCCCTTTCGTCTTGAGCGGAACCAAAGAACGCGTTCTCCCAACTTGGTTTTTGACTAATGTGCCATGTCGTGTCGTGGAGCATCGGCAACTTTTTCACCTTGCCAGCTTTCATGCTCTTATCGGCGCACTCCTTAATCCAAGCCTTCAAATCAAATGGAGGAGGACACACGCTAGCCAACAAGAGGGGGCTCGAAGGGGAAGGGGGAAGGGGGAGTTTGTCAGTGCCACATGCCACATCTTGCTACTGTCAGATTTAGAAGCTGCCGATGATGCCGATGCCACAGTCCCATTGGCATTGGCAGTCGCAGTTGCTTCGGCTGCTGGTGCAGATGAGCATGATGATGAGGTCGATGATGAGATTCGTTTCAAAGAGACACGATAGCTAGTAGCTAGCCCAATGGCAGACCAGGTGATAATACTCTTGCCATTGGCATACAAACTATGTCAACAAATTGGTAACACCTTTTTTTTCTTAAATGCAATCCATTTGAGAACAAGTTATTATGTCGAATGGGTTGCTTTTTTAATACCAATTTTCAAAGAATTTCAAGTATATCATTTTTTATATTTATATTAAAATTATCATAGGAAACTTGCTTGATTTATGATACAAATTGTATGAGAGCAAACATTGAAACATTTCATTGATATGAGAAGGAGAAAAATGATTTTATTCATTTATAACATATTTTTAATATAATAGTATATTTATATACCAAATATAGCATGTGGTATATTTGATTATTATTATTTTTTTGCATTTTAAATGAAATTTCTATTTGAGAATAATTTTGCTAAAAATAATTATTAGCGAAATAAATTCAATTTCAATTATTTAATTGAAACTATCTGATTATTTCAATTTATTTTGTATACACAAAATTATTTATTTCTTAAAAAGTTTTGTACATCCTTCGAATTTATTATTATGATCTTTTATTTATTTAATAGAATACATATGTATATCAAAGTTTTTGAATCAATAAAACTAACTTTAAATGTTTTATTGTCTGTTATTTCTTATAGAGGTAGTTTTTAATTTATTGTATATATCATATCTAAGTCTTAGTAGATAAATTTTGCATTCAAAGAATTTGTTGATATATTTTCAGTTTTTTATTTTGTATTGAGGATATTCGATTATGTAATTTTAAATTTATTTATTTATTTCCTTCGTCACTAATATGATATTATAGTTTATATGAAACAAAAAGCTGTCATTATTTTAATACATTATTGGCTGATTCAATTGAATTTATTCGATTACCATATTTTATTTTTCATTTTTAGTTTATAATTTATATTTAATTAAAAGTTGTCATTATTATTATAATTTATTACATTATTGGTTGATTCAATTTAATTTATTCCATTAGAGCATTTTGTATTTCATCTTTTAATTTTTAGTTTATTTCCATTTTTTCTGTATTTATTGTTTGCTTACTTTCCGGAAAGAGTATTCAAAGTGCGTGGATGTTGTTGCGATTATGTTGTAGCATGTTTTGGGTTTGGTGGTTGCCAAGCTGAAAGTAAAAACACATCAATTGGCATGTGCATGGATGGAAATGACACCAGAGAATTGTGCAAAAATGTTATCTTTGGCTTCCGCACCAAGTCCTTTGGATTTACAACGACCCCCGCACACACACCCCCCTCTCTCTCCCTCTCTCCCTCTCACCCCACCTTTGCCATGCCACAGTTCGTTTCGCCAAGCGTAACGGTTACAAGAACAGCAACAACAACAACACAAAAACATTGGCAAAAAAAAAAAAACGGAACCCATTTTAAATAACGGGCAAAGAGGGTGTGCAAAATGGGCCGTGGACCGTCGCCCCTCTCTGGCCCTGCTCCTTTGCAAAATTGCCATAAGATAACTCGACAGGCGGTGCAGACACCAACACCAATACACACCAACACACACCAACACACACACACATACACAGCATATAGAAAATTGGCAGTTGGATAAGCGAAAAAACCAATTCACGAATACTTTGCATATATAATATATTCAAAATTTACTGGGGCGCTGCCCAGGCAACCAACCAGGCAGATCACCCCTCCCCTCCTCCTCATCCCCTTCCCTCCCATCTGTGGCAATGCCATTTAACCACCCAACTCAATCCACCCACGAAGCAGGCACACGCGTTAAAGGTAAACATCCTTTCAAATGCTAAACAACATAGGACGTAGGTCAAATGGCGTTGCGAACGCTTTAGGCTATTGCCAGCAGAGAAAGGAATGGGAAGGGGAGTTGGGAAGTGGGAAGTGGGAAGTGGGTGGGGGGAAGTACTGATGTGCATACAATGTTATGCTATATAAAGTAGATCGATAGATGTGCAAATTTTTTGGCACTCTGACAAGACGCTGGTTTCGCTAAGCAAACACATTTTCACCACATCGCAGCCAGACAGACAGATTATTAGCTGAAGCTGTAGCTGTAGCTGAAGCATCGACAAAACATAAAATCCACAACAAAAATGTAATTTCCTATTTTCAGATTAATAAAAAACATAGCATGGAAAAATTGAAGATTATGTGGAGGCTATTTATGCATGTTTGTAGCGTCTAGAGTTTAGAATGATTTCAATAGCAGTTCAAATTAATTTATTGATATTTATAATATATAAAATGATGTTAGATATTTCAAATTTGCATTGAAATGATCATAAAATCAGTTTATAATAATTAATTGATTAACATAGTAAATAAATGTAACCTACTTCAAATATGCATTTAATAAATTGCGAGTTATGATGTTTATTGATATAATATATTATTAATATAATTCATTTTATTAATGGAATATATTTATTAATATAAACCCAAAAAACATTCGAAGACCACACACAATATAAAAAAATCCCGAAATAGTTAACGTGAAGAAATATTCTTAAACATTAAAAATACTTGGCACGGCAATTGAAAATAATGTATTTAATACTAATTAAGAGCGATATAAATTAAGAGACGTTTATAACTAAAAATTACTTTTCGGAAAAGTTAAGACTTGAAAACTAGTTGAAATAGTTATTTATTTATTACTTTACTTTTAATTGAAGATTGTTTAGATCAGAGGCCGCAAATAATTATTATGAGACGAGTTTTCGAGTACGAGAGGAAAAGATATGAATACAGTATGTATGTATGTTTTTTTTTTTTTATCACGAAGCATTGAACTTAAATTTTTTCTTGTTTTTTGAATTTTTTTTTTATTCAGATGCATTCAAATAATATAAACAATAAATGATTGTTACATTTTTAATTGTAATTATGTAAATCTACACCAAATTTTTAAATTTTAGAATATAAATTAAATTATAATAATTATATACAGTAAGCACTAGATTTGTATAATACAAATTAAATTGTAATAATTACTTATGGTTTTTATTATTTTAAGTGAACTGAAAATATTAATATAAAAAATTACAAAAAAAAGCTGACACTGAAATAATAGTGTCGAAATGTGTCGAAATTGATTTACATTAGAAACTTTAATAATGTAAAATTGATTTATTTGCAAGAAATTTAAAATTAGTAGGCAAATCAAGTGTTAAAAAGAAAAAAGTTTTAAGCTTGAATACTAAGATATAAATAGTTTAAATATTATATTGTCAGATCAACATTTCAAATGCAGAAAAAATAATTAAAAAAGAAAAATATAAAGAGAATATGTACTTGAAATTTAGAGTTAATAATTATTTGGCAATGAATATAAGGAATACTATATATGGGTAATTCCATGACGGATATATATATATATATACATAGTTTTTAAGATTAGTCCGATAATTCGTATGTCAGATATATACTCAATAGTGAAAGCTTTCCAAATGATTGGATCACTTTATAGAGTGTCTATCGTCTGTCAATTTGAAAGCGCCATCTGTTGTGCAGATGGCTCTAGAAGATGCTCTAAAAGCGACTGAACGACACACAAAGAAAAAGAGAGAGTGAAAGGGAGAAAGAGTGGATAGAGGAGAGTGGAGAGTGAGGAAGCGTCGCAAACAGTAAAGCAGCGATTCTCGTTTCATTCTGGCATACTTATTTTTTTTTTTGATTTGTTGTTGTTGTTGTTATTTTTTTGGCACGCTGCCGCGAAATTCGCTTATGATAAAAAATGTTTATATCCTTGGCGGCAGGCAGCGGGGCATCAGTAAACTTGACAGTTGATGTGGCAATGGGGTGTGTGTGTGTCTGTGTGTGTATGTGTGTGTGTGTGGGCATGCTGTTGTTAAATGGCTGATAGCGAAAATAAAAGTAACACACATTGCTGCACACCCTCGCACACACACACACACACACACTTGCCGTTGGCCGAGTTTGGGTGTCATGTGCTACCGTTTGGTTCCGTTGTTGTTGTTGTTGTTTTCCACATTTGGTTGCCGGGGCTCAGCAGGAAAATAAAAAATGATGATCCACTCTCACCCAGCTCCCACTCCCACTCTCACTCCCAGTCCCACATTCATCTCCCTCGCCTTTCCCTCATGTGTAACGCACCGTTGCGCACATCCTCCCAAAATAAAGAGAAGAGAAGGGAGGGAAAGGGAATGGGAATGGAGAGGGGGACGCCATCAGCCACCTCTATCACGTTATTACCCTACCCAAGACGCGCTCGCTCCTTGCTTGCCTTCGTCTTCGTCTTCGGTTTCGTCTTCGCCCTTGCCAGTGTTTATCCTGGGCGCTGTGGTCCTGCGCGTCCTTGTGTCCGGGTCCTGCCATGAATTCATCGAATAACCGTAGGCTTTTTACCATTTTGCAAAACGGCATCGGAAGTCTTCTTCTTCTTCTGCTTCTTCGCCAGGCCAGGGCCATGTCTGATGAACAGTGGCGTCCTTAAGTGTGTGCCCTGTGTGTAAGTGTGTGTGTGTATGTGTGTGTGTGTACGGGTGTGTGGGTGTGTGTCGACGACTCTTGGTAAGCAAGTGAAGTGTAAAGAGCTCTTTCCTTTATTGGTTTTGTATTTTATTATCACATTTCGTTTATTCCTTCGCTTTACTCTATATAACCAACCGCCTTGTCCCTCTCCCCCCCTCCACCCCTCTACAAGTGTGTGTGTGGGGTCCATCTAGTATATATGTATACCTATTCTATATACACGTATGTATATAGAACACACACACACACATTTAGTTGTACAACTGGCATTTTTGATGGCATCCTTGGAGCGCCCTAGACTTTGATGACACTTTCGTATACCCCGTCCCCCACACCCCACTCCCGCTCCCCCTCCTACATGGTTTGTGCTTCGGGTAACGGGCCATATGGGACTTTGATATGACAACGCAAATATCCGTTATGGGCCGACAAGCACGCACCATCGCGAATCCCAGCGAGAAATGCGAATGGGAATGAGAATGGGAATGGGACAGAGAGCTGCTGTCATGGGTTTCAGCTTATAGATATATGGTTAGGGGTGGGGTTGGGTGGTGGAAGGAGGGTGGCTAGGTTGGGTTGGGTTGGCTCTTTTCTGTTGCCACGTAACGTCCGCCTCGCATTTAATGTACACATCTTACCCAATGATTTTTCAAATACAACAGAGAACAACAACTTTACCTCCACATCCTGTTCAATCCCCTTTTTTCTTAGAAGACATCGTGGAAAATCACTTAGTTGAACAACAGTTTTAATGTATGCCATTTTCTCATATCATTGGGCATTTTAAGTAATTAAATTAAGCAAACACACACACACACGCACACACACACACGGCGGTCTGTTGCATTGTTTTCCTTCTTCGGGTGGGGAGGGATTTGACAACGGAAATACATTTGCAATCAAACATCAAGTAGATGGATTTGCTGCCTGACAAATTGAGTGTGAAATTCTTACGAAATCTCAGCTAAAAATACAAATAGATTTGCAGTTTGACTCTTAAATAGAACGTGTGTACTTCCAAACAATAATTAAATAAAGCAATGTCTGTCAGTTTGAACAGAAAATAGCAGTGAAAAGTTACCAAATAAAGAATTTGGTATATTTTTGTATATTTTTAGTAAATCTTTTAATTAGGTTTTATAATACCGCAAATCGAAAGAATCTAGAAAGAATGGTGTATTTTTAATGTAATATAATAATGTATATCATCATCCTCAAAACCTGCTGGCTCGGGTCTTGACCTGATATTTACTGTACATAAACTTCTCGTATATCTTTAGATTCAATTTTTATAATCTTTATTTACTTTATAGTTAATATGTGCTGCTGACATAATTAATTTTCTGTTTATAATTTCTGATTTGATTAAGTTGCCCAGCTTGATAACAGTGCACCTATCTTTGAAATCATTTCGTTATTATTTTAATAATAAAACCAAAAAAATAGTATAACGATATACTACATAGATATTTTTGGTGAATTTTAAGTTTAATATCTTACTTGTTATTTTTTTTTGTCTTTCCCTCAGTTCACTCTTTTGTCTGCATTAAGCCATTGCGAAAGTGTTGACTGATATTAGTATTAGATTTGTGTTTGTATTATTATTATTATTTTATTATATCACATTATTGTCACCACAAATTATTTTGGTTAATACATCAATAACCATTTATAATACTCAATTTAACAATTATTTCAAAGGCTGATATGTTTTCAGAAGAAATTTTAAAGAAGTAAGAAGTCGGTATTATTATTATAATATACCACAAAAATATACCTATTGCTATATTTAATATATTGATATATTAGTCTATATCTATTATAGGCTCTGAGATCAAGATATTCATATGGATAGACGGTCGGTCAGTTATACGGATACAAGGAAAACAGTGCGATACATTACACAAAATATACCAAAAAAAATTCTAAAATATACCGATTACTATATTTGGTATATCGATATACTAATTCATTTAAAATATACCATAATCAGAAATTCTAGATTCTTTCGATTTGCATGGCCAGCGAACTAAAAATTATTTATCGAATTCAGTCTTTACCTCTTTCAGATAAAGAAGACCCAATTAATGGGATATTTTAAACAAGTAAGTCGAGTGTACTCGACTGTGAGATACCCGCTACCGATTTTGAATAAAAACAATATATTTTGCGGTATTATTCTCAAAATATACCAAATATACTAAACAATACTAAAATATACCAAATGGTATATGTGGTATATCGATATAGTACCGCATTTAAAATATACCATAGGCGGCACAATATACCAGATTGTCAGCCAAAACAATTAAGACCCCTAGTAATAAGTAGGCGTTTTTGCCCATACAAAAGTATTTCTTTAATAACTCCGACAATTTACATCTGATCGCAACCAAATCATAACTACTATAGTTATTATTATATATACCAAAATTCGCAAAATTCTAGCTTTAAAATTACGCTTGTTATTCGATTTTTTTGATTTGCGGGGGCGGAAGTGGGTGTGGCAAAAATTTGAAATAAATTTGATCTGCGTGCAAACATAACAAACGCTGTCGAAAAAATTATAGCTCTATCTCTTATAGTCTCTGAGATCTAGGTGTTCATACGGACGGACGGACAGACGGACAGACGGACATGGCTAGATCGTCTCGGCTGTTGACGCTGATCTACCCTATGGGTAGCGGGTATAAAAATATAATATTTTAATTCGCACAACAATCCATAGTATTTATTTGTCTAACTTAATTCTTTTTTGGTTATATTCAGATTATTTCAGAGTTCAATTAATTTGCTCAACAATGTCAGCTTTTTATTTGTGATATTTTTATGGCTGTCTGATGGCAAAGTGAATAGTCATCAGTCGAGACAATAGTTTTCTTCAAATATTTGTATTCCCTTTGCCAATTTGGTGTGAGAAATATTCGGTAATTATTGAAAAATCATGCATATAGCACTTGTTTTGTGGAATTCCATTGGGTGTTGTTCGCTCGAAGCGAATGAGTCCATTGCTGCCACAGAACGTGCCTCGCTAATGGCAATGACAGACAGCGGGGGAAGCGGAAGAGGAGGGGGATGGGAATTGTATGAATGCAATTCAACATTTTGGGCGTTTTTAATTTAGAAACGCAGTCGCGAGGCGAGAAATCCCCAAAGCAAAAGACACAAGGCGGCAGTCTAACTCCCCCTTCCCCCCTTTCTCCCTTTAACAAGAGAAGAGAAAAATAAACGTCGCACGTTTCAAAGCCGAAACAAAGTCATATGAAATACTTAAACATATGTAATGGGTAGACATATATATATATATATGAAGAGGATGGAGGAGGAGAAGAGGCAGGACTTTCTCTAGTTAAATGACTTGTGGACGCTTGTCTATGTGTGTGTGTGTGTGTGTCAGTTTAATTTACACATATGGCTCAAAGAAGTTGCCACGAAATTGTTTGGCCCTCAGCACGATAACAACTATTGTGAATTTGCCACCCCCTCAGCAGCAACAGCAACAGCAACAGCAACAGCGAAATTAAAACAAATCCTTTCGTTCCATATTAATGGTCGCCATCTTTGCTGCAAATGACATTCGAAAACATTTATTGCGCTCACATGTGTAAGTGAGTGTGTGTGTATATACACACATGAGCACATATGACCAGCAACCCAGGCAGTCGCCCAACCACCCAATAAGCAGCCACCCACCCATCAAGTTGAGGACAACAAGAGCAGAAGCAACCCCTTCCAACCAATTCCCACCGCCATTATACATGAGCTCATATGTGTGTGTGTGAGTGGGTGGGTATGAAGTGAACCCTACAGGATACAGGACACATTCCTCACCGTCGAAGAAAGGGGTGAGCTTCGGGTTTACTTTCCCTTCCCCCACCACACACACACACACACACACACACACACATACTCACTCTCTCTTCTCTATCGCTTTCTCCCTCCACATTTCGCACACAGAACAAAGGCAAACAACACACATGAGCTTCGACTTGCCTGCATGGGTGTGAAGACCATGTACAGTTATTTCACTTTACATTATTTACCATTTCACCAAACGACTGTACCACACATCTTCCCCCCTCACCCCCTCGGCAAACCATCTCAAGTTTCTCCCTTTGACGTTGCTGCGTAAAACTTTCATTTAGTTTTCTAATTACTTTTTTAATCAAGAAACCAAAATTTCTTGCTATTGCATGGCATCTCTCTTCCTTCCCTCCACCTTCCCCCCCCACCCCCTGCGGAACCCTATAGATAGATACGCGTCTTTGCCAATATCAATTCGTAATTCGGGGAACTTTTATCTGTGGATTTTGAGGGATTTGCCACCGAATTTACTACAGCACTCAAATTCATTAACTATAAATAGTGTTGTATCGAGATACTTATCTAAAAGTGTTTTCTTCTTGTGGTTTTGTAGTAAATTCTAGAATGTATATTTGACATTCTCTAAAAAGAAAAAGGCAATGAATGCACATTTATTATTTACTTATTCAGAATGACAAGTTTGGCCAGCAACTTTGTCTGCTCTTTTATATGAACTTTGTCTCCGAATGAGCAGATTTTAGTTAACATTTTTAAGTGCTTAGAGTCAGTAAAGTCCATAACTTGAACATTGAGTGAAACTTTACACATCGGACAGTTCAATTAAGCGAACGCTTCTTCAGTAAGACACTTTTTGCTCATTGTGGTTGATGTATTGTTGACCATTTTGAAAACACCATTTGGAGAACGTTTGTCGACAAAAATCAATGCAATATTTGAAGTTTTTTTGAAAGTCTAAAGAATTTAGAAACAAAACTCCATGAATAAAGTATTGTTTAGAACAAGTAAAAAAAAGATACAGTCGAGTGTGCTCGATTGTGAGAGACCCGCTAGCCATTTTAAATAAAACGGTGTTCCTAAAATATGCCAAATTAATGTACCACCAAAATAGTAAAAATATAACAAAGACATACAAACGTTTGGCTAACTAGGGAATTAGGAATTATAAATAATGTAGGTATTATTGTATGTACCAAAAATCGATTATATCTTTAAAATTACTCTTGTTATTTGAACTTTTTTTCCATTTGCTGTGGCGGAGGTGGGTTGTCGAAACAAAATTATATCTCTAACTATTATAGTCTATGAGATCTATGTTTGTGTTCATACGGACGGCTATATCGTCTCGGCTGTTGACACTGATCAAGAATATATATATATATAGTATATACTATATTAGGTCGAAGATACCTCTTTCTAGCAATATTTATTTCTTATTTTCCAAATTTTTCATATGAATCTTGCTTTTCTTAATTTCGTTATTATTGTTTGAATCTGCAGTTTGATCAGCATCTTTAATAAGTATTTTAACATTTGTTGATCACTTTTTTGTTGTTAATAATAGAAGGATACATTTGTTTTAATCTCTTTTTTTTTGTAATATATTATTCATTTTGAATATTGAATAACTTGATTGTAATATTTTATTGTCATACTCGAATTTGATTTGAATTACTTCAACAATTCACTATTTCCATTTATTATAATTATATCCCGGTTTATTTTCCTTTGACAGTCGTCCCTTAAGGACTTTCTAATAATTCCCATCAATTTATTCGTTCGATTGCAGACTATATTTATTTTGAATTCTTGCTTTACGTTTACATTTTCTTGCCAACTCTTACTATTCAGCTGCGAGCGTCAACAGGAATTTCAATCAAATATCACAGCGATTGTCCAGTTGATTCCGTGCACAGGATAATGGCTAGGTGGAGATAGACACTTTGGTCCACCCATGGCAGCCATTTTGAATAAGCAGTGTGCGAGTGTGTGCGTGTGTGTGTGTGTGTGTGTGTGTTGTGTAGGTGTAGGTGTGCCATCGCCTGGTACTATTAAGCGTGGGTCTGCATCTCTGCATTTGTGTTTGCTGGCTCTGGGTTTATTTCCATGTCCCGTCTGGCTGCCGTAAGTAACTGCTTGCCTCCTTTCCTCCTTCCCCCTCCCTGCCCTTTGCTTAGGGCCAACTCAGTGAGTGTCGCGTCTGGAGCAACCCCCTTTGGGGCGATTTCAGCCCTCAGCTTCCTCCCAAGATGTCTCGGGCAGTTCAATTCCCTGGCCGGCTGTCAGTCAACGCGCGGCTGCCCCGTGGCCAAGGCGGAAACGCAGGAGGAACAAGCAGCAGCCCAGCTTCTTCTTCTTCTTCTTCTACTGCTACTGCTACTTCTACTGCTGCTCCACCAAAAGTTTCGTTCGCATTCGATTCGTTGTTTTGTCGTAGACGTTGATAGTTATTGAGTTGCCCGAGGTACAGCGAAATTGCGGAAAGGGGGACAGACGTAAGTATTTCCAATTTCGACCGCCGCCTTGGGAGGCAGACTCTTTCTCCCTTCCCCTCTCAAGGATGAGGAGAAGGAGGAGGCGGAGGAGGTGGGCAGGCAATGACAGGAAGGCAGCTGGGCAATGTAATGTCAATTTGTTTAAAATTGAAATGATTCAAGGGCAAATTTGAGCGTCGAGTTGCGGCTTGACGTCTTTCCACTCTCCACGTTATTTCTGGCCAGTTCCAAGGCCTGCAGACGTCACTGGCCACCAGCAGGCGGCAGGACCAAGCAGGAGTTGCCACTGCCAGAGTCAAAGGCAGAGTCAGAGGCAGAGGCAGAGTCAGAGTCAGAGCTAGAGCCGTGTATTTATTGTTACCGCTTTCTGTGGTCGCGTCACAAAAACTCAACACGCGAAAAGTTTTGCTTGTGTTTTGTCGGAAGTGTTGGACGCGCTCAAGGGGCGGACAGCCGCCTTTTACCCCACCCTCTCTTCCCCTCTATCACATTGAACGTGCCTCGTGATCCGGGCCGGCTGACGTAAAATATTTATTACTTATCCCCAGCATCGCATCGGACAACGACGACGACGTCGACGACCATCGTAAGGGTAAAAATATGAACTCTCGCCTTCGCCTCGCCTCGCATTTTCCTCCCACTTTTCGCTTTTCGCTTTTCACTTTCCACTTTTCCACCTCCGCCCGCTTTTCCACCAGTCGCCGCTTTGCAGCCAGCAAGAAGTTGTTTATTCGTCTGGATTCGACTTTGGCTACGCTGAATCAGCATTTTCCACCGTCCACCATTTTGTTTTCGTGCTGACCACTGCGACGTTCGTTATTACAGCAGGGGGATGGGTAAGGGGAAGGGGAAGGGGAAGGGACAGAAAGGGGGCGGGAGACCAGTAAAGGTAAATTGCTGTCGGGTAATTATTGATTTCTTCGTGGCACAAACTTTGCGCACTCGTCGGAATATTTGTATTTTTGCCTTTGTCCGAAATTCAAGTGAATTGAGATTTATCATTCAATTTTGATTAATATAAAACGTGGCTTTGATTCCCTTAAAAAGTTTACAATCACTTTTCGTTCTCAATGCGCAAATGATGAACATGCTGATTGAGGAATTCATAACTTGTGACTTATTCAATTATGCAAACCTGTATAGTAAGGTTTCAAATTATGGAAAATCGACAATGAAATATTTGTTGCAACTTGACCATGTAATCAACGAACTCTGGACGAGACGAAGGCTGCAAATATTTTTCTAAATAATATAAATTAGTTTTTTTTGCTTATATTTTCGCCCCTCTTTCATGTAACATTCAGCAATGGGTTCAGTATGTGAATATGTACATATTATTCTCAAATTGTTTATTACTTCGTAGTATAAGTTCTAATCGTAATGTAGCGGACTACCGTAATATCAAGGAAATTTCGAAATTAGCAATGAAACAAGTAAGAAAGTACCGCAAAATATTGCTGTATTTTTTCAAAATATACCAAATATACAAAAATACTAAAAAATATACCTAGTGGTATATTTGGTATATCGATATAGTACCGCTTTCAAAAAATACCATACACTGAACATAATACCAGATTGTCAGCCAAAGCAACTAAGACCCCTAGTAAGTAGGCGTAAAAGACGTAAAAGTATTTCTTTAATAATTTCCACAATTTGTATCTGATCGCAACTAAATTCTCGGAAATCACAATTACTGTAGTTATTATTGTACATACCAAAATTCGCTCTACCTCTAAAGTTAGGCTTGTCATTCGATTTTATTGATTTGCGGGGGCGGAGGGGGGCGTGGCAAAAATTTGAAACAAACTTTATCTGCGTTCACACATAACAAATGCTGTCCAAAAATTTTTTTAACTCTATCTCTTATAGTCTCTGAGATCCTGTGTTTCATACGAACAGACGGACAGACGGACATGGCTAGATCGACTGGTCTGTTGATGTTGATCAAGAATATATATACTTTATAGGGTCGGAGATGCCTCCTTCTACCTGTTACATACATTTCCTGCCGGCACAAAGTTATATTACCCTTCTACCCTATGGGTAGCGGGTATAAAAAGTTACAGACCTTTGAAGTTGCAACAATGAACTCGTGTTACAGTTTTGCTCGTCAGTGTATATGTATATAGAAATTTCGAAATGCGTTCTATATCTAATTTGCATAAATCTTTTAATATGTTATATTGAAACTATGGTCAACTATATTAATGAAATATATTGATTTAAATGAAGTATATAAATATTAGAATACTTCACAGTAGTTAGTTAATTAGTTAGATAGTTAATAATTTGTATAGATTTTGCATGACTTTGATAGACGAACTAATTCGTTGAAGATATTTTGATTATTACAATAAGAATATCTTAAAGTGCTTTCTATGATATATTTTATACTATATTATATGTATATGTATCTACTTTATATGGACTGTGCTATTCAAGTTTTGTAGACTAGTTTTCCACTCAGAGCCACGAGGAGTTTCTCAACTAATGGGCACTTTTCGAAGAATTAAGCTGCAAGCAAAAGACCCAATGAAACACACAGAGAGTCTGAGTTTGAATGGGGCGAATTCGAGAGTGGAAAGTGGGTGTGAGTGGGGGTGTGTGTGTGTGTGTGTGAGTGGGGGACATGGCCGACATGCGTCTGTGTGTCGCATTAAGCCCAAAGCGTGTGTTCAAAATAAACAAAATGAATGTTCAAATGTCGCTGGCAGACCACAAGCTGTCACAGGCTCTTCTTTGCCACATGCCCAACTCTCTCACACACACACTGATACATACTATGCTATGTATGCATACAGACAGACACATGTGCCACACACACACACACACACTCACATATATATATATATATATATACATATATGGTACATGCTTGGCTAACAACAACAACAGCAACAACAATAACAAAGCTTTGACGCAAACTTCCAAAAGTAGAAAAGCAAAACGTAATGGAAGAGCAGCGTGTGTGTGGGTAAAAAGGATGTCAGGCAGTGGCCAGGGGCGCAGCAGCAACGAAGAAGAGGGGGCGAAACAACGTTAGTAACCATGGAGAGAAAACGTTTCTCTGGCAGCCCACCTCCCCACCTTCCCCCCTCTTTCCCACTCTGTTACCGGCTCAAGCCTTTTGTTGTCTGCAGTAAAATTTTCCATGCTCTGGCGCTGCGAGCGCCTGACGCTCTTTCTCTCTGTGTATGTGTGTGTGTGTGTGTGTGCGTGTGTAAGTTCCAAAGTTTAATTCAAATCACAAAAACACACACACATGCAGATGAAAATTCAACGAGTGTGTGTGTGTGTGTGTGTGTGTGAAAAGTTTTAAATTCGTGCGGTGGCAAACCAACTGACGTACTCCATGTGAAAATAAAGGTCTCAAATCCTTTTTGGTAGCATGCATGTGAGCTTGTCCCCCCTCCCCACTCCTCCTTCTCTCCATCTGTCTCCCCCTCTATGCTGCCTTTGCTTTACCTTGCTCCGTCTCCTTCTCACTCTCGCACTTTCGTGCCGTCCTTGTCGCACTCTGTGTTCTATATACTCTACTCACACATCGTGCATCTTACTTTGAATTCGCCCAAAAACTAAAATACACACACACACACAAATTAAAATGAAAATAATAATAAATACAAAAAAACCATTAATTTTCTAACTAGTTTGCAAAAATTTGCGTAATTTAAAAATCTTTTCTTTGTAGGCGAATATTTATTGTAGTCCAATTGAATGAATTCATATTAATTGGGTTCGACTCTTTAATTTTTGAGGCTCATTTTAGAGACAAAGCTGATGATCGATTACAACTAAGATATATAATTAGTTGCAGTTTTTACATACTCACTTAAAAGTTATAAAATTATAAATTTATGAATGAAATGAATGTAAGTTATAATCTTTACTTTTCTAATTTTGTTATTTTTTTTAACGTTTTTTTCAGTTTCTAAAATGTTTTTCTGATAATTCTGACAAAGTAATGTTATTACTATCGGCTGATTTAGTAAGAAAACAAAGGAAAGTAGTCGAAAGCTAAAGTCGATTGTCAAACTACAGTCCTTATGATTCCAGAAAATATGGTTGTGATCAGATAAAAATTGTAGAAGTAAGAAGCACTTTCATACAGCAAAAAATGTCTTTTGCAGGTGGGGGTTAGTTGCTTTGCTTGACAATTTGGTATATTTAGTTTTCTACGGTATATTTTACTATGTAATAGTATATCAAACCAAGTATTATTTTTGGTTTAATAAAGCATTTTTAGTATATAAATTTGGTATACTTTAAGAATAATACCGCACTGTTTTTTCTTTTAATTAAAAATATGAAGCGAGTATCTTTGAGTCGAGCACACTCGAATGTATTTGTATATATATTTTACAAGTGGATTTATAAATTTAAGTAAAGAGTAGTCTTCTACTCTTGTACATTTTTCTTAAATAAATTAATATAATTAATTAATCAATAATGAGTATAATTGAATAGGCCAAAGAAATATATTGCCATTCAACAAAAAACCGTTTTAAAAGTTGACTTATTGCAATTAGAATGAATAGTGAATTTACATATATATTATTTGGTAGATCATATTGAAAAACTTCCAAAACAAAATAAATTTATTGTGAATGTTCTAAATGTGATAGTTGAGTGTTGATCTATATGATGTGTTAAAGGTAACAAACAGCAAATGAAACAGCAGCAGCAACATTCGCAACGTTCAGCACACAATGTGAGTAAAATTTTCGGTGGATTTCAAATTTTCACATGTGTGTGAGGGTGAGTTTGATATGAAAATGTGTGCGGAGTGTGAAGAGTGGAGTGTGGAGAGGGAAGTGGGAAGTGGGAAGAGAACTTTGGTCGCAATGGTCGTTAGGAAAACGACAAAGTCTTGGTCTTCGGGCATCGGTAACTATGTCGTACGGATGCGGATTTCGACGAGCGCGAACTGTTGTCCTGACATCTGAGAGGCAGGAGCGTGGGAGGACGAAGCTGGGAGTTGGGTGTAGGGTGTTGGCAGGGGGGGAGGGGGAGGGAGGGTCGTCAGCAGACGCCGCAGCCTTTCACTAAAAAGTTTGAGCCTGACATGTGTAGCCAGAGAGCTGAACCCACTCTGCTTTCACCGTCCCTCCCCGCCCCATCCCACATTTTCCATAGCAATCCCAAGTTGAAACCCCACCGAAAAAGTCTTTTCAAAGCGACCCACACACACACACACACACACACGATGCTTGTGTATATACAACTGGATATGAGTGTGTGACAGTATGTGCGAGTGTGTGTGTGTGTGTATGTGGGTACATGTGTATACATATTTATCGACTTTGTGAGCTCGTGAAAACATCAAGTGAACGGAAGCAAAGCAAAAGGGAGGAGTGCAGTGGAGAGCTGCGAGTGGAGACGAGTGGAGCGAAGAGTGGAGTGGTGAAAGAGTGGAGCCAAGCCAAGTGGTTTGAGTAGCAAAGCAACGGGCGACGACGAGGATGAGGATGAGGATGAGGACGAGGATGAGCGCCATTGCCAGTGTGCAACGACGATGGCAGAGGGAGAGGCAGAAGCAGAGGGAGAGGCGAATGTTGTCGTCCTTCTGTTGTGCTTACCAATGTGTTATGGAAAATGTTCCATTAGTACTGATGAGACGACAAGGACGAGGCTGAGAGCCAAGACGAGCAGCGACCGAAGCACCGAAGACGACAGCTTGGACGGCAAAAAGTTTCGGTGCCTCCCTCCTCCTCCTCCTCCTCCTCCACCTCGCCCCATCCCGTTCGCCTTATATTCCTAGGCAACCCTTTTCTTTGCCGCTTTCCAAATCCCATTGCACTTACACATGGCAAATGCATTGGCAACTCGCGAATCCTCAAGTTGACTGCGTTGCCATGATTTCGTTTTCTTTTTTCTCGTTCTCTCTTCTTTTTATTTACATTTATTCTGTTGCTGCTGGTGAAATAATTGGACTTGGACTGCAATACAATTTGTGGCTGTGCATCAAGTTGTTCTTGCTACAAATTGCCATGCACATATCATCGATATTGTATATTCTGCTTTTGACTTCTTATTTCCTGTCTGTTATTCAACGAACTCTGTTCTTGAAGTCGCCGTTCAGCTTCAAATAATATTCGATTGGATTATTAAACCATTTTGTATGATTTATTGTAGCAAGCATGAATAAATCACAATATGAGTGAATATTCTATTCTTAAAGCAAAGTTTCTACATCTTTATAACTTTGGATTGTTTTTACTTATTGCTATCATTATGATTATAAATGAATTTTAAAGCCAGTGCAAAGACATTGTTATCTTATTCCACCTGATTAACTCTTTAATTTAAGCAAACTTTGATTCTTGGAAATTTTTAGATTCCAAGATAATCAGTGATTATTAAACGCAAATAATGAATGCGATCGTATGCGAAAAAAAGATAATTCCCATATGAAATGGATTGCCTACAGGAATATTTTAGTTTTATAAGTGATTGTACTTAAATAATGATTTTAATTTGATTCATAAATGTTGAGTCTGTAATTTTGAATTTAAATTTAAGCTTAGTCGCATGCGAGATATCTCATTGCACTTAAGCTTTATTGCATGCGACATTACGCACACGATAATTATTTCCATCAACAAATTTATGGAAAGTTGTGTGTATTGTTTTTTTGTTGGTTGTAAGAAGATTATATAGAGTAACATAACTCATAATAGGAAGATTATAGAACAAAAAATATTGAGATCATTGTGTAAATCTAGCTTTAATGAGATAAAGGCCGAATCTAATTGCTGTGTATATAGTCACAAAGAAATTCGAGATATATATAACTTATTGCATTGGTCGCTTTTGACTTTTCCAGAACGATGCTAATGTACTGTAAGATTCTATTTACAAATTAAAAGAACTACGAAATTTATAATTAAGTGTGCTCGACTGTGGAATACCAAAAATAGTGTAGTATTATTATTAAAATATATCAATCAAATATACTGGAATATATCAATGTTTCTCTTTGTCGATATACCACATATTATGTTGAAAATACACCGTTATAGTACAAAATATAAAAAATTGTCAAACAAGAAAATAAGACCGCTTTTAGCGTCGTAGGTATAAAGATTCATAGTATAAATATTTAGTTATTTTCTTACTTTACAACTATTTTAACAAAGTTGTAGTTGCTCACACTCGTTTCAAAGGCCACAGCAGACAGCACTCTCTTTTCTTTAAATGAATAGTAGTATTTAATATAATAAATAAATAAAATAGTCACATACAAGTTTAACAAGTAAGAAAGCTACAGTCGAGTGTGCTCGACTGTGATATACCAGCTACCCATTTTGAATAAAAGCAAAATATTGCGGTACTATTTTCAAAATATACCGAAAAGACTACAAAATACTGAAAATACCAAACGCTATATTTGGTAAATAGATATAGGCCACATTCAAAATATACCATAGACGGCACAATATACCAGATTACCGGCCAAAGCAACTAAGAACCCTAGTAAGTAGGCCATACAAAAGTATTTCTTTAATAACTTCGACAATTTTTATCTGATCGCAACTCTAGCTTTAGAATTACGTTTGATATTAGATTTTTTTATTTGTGGGGGCGAAAGTAGGCGTGGCAAAAATTTGAAACAAACTTGATCTGTGTGCAAACATAACAAACGCTGTCGAAAAAAAATTATAGCTCTATATCTTATAGTGTCTGAGATCCATTGTTTCATACGGACAGACGGACAGACGGACAGACACACAGACACACAGCCAGACAGACGGACATGGCTACATCGTCTCGGCTGTTGATGTTGATTAAGAATATATATACTTTATATGGCCGGAGATGCCTCCCTCTACCTGTTACATACCCTATGGGTAGCGGGTATAAAAATGATTAGCTTGGTATGTGAATAAATGAATTTTGTTTAGTCTTTCTAGATTCATTTAAATTGAATATTAGATCTAATCTTTTTTTCCAAATTCCGTTTGACCAATCTTTTTTAAATATTTATGCTAAACTAATCCCAATAGTCGGTGGTGCATTTCGACTTAGTTTTGCTAGCTGTGCCAGGCTTCTTCTTATCCTCTTGCAGTAATTCCCCTCCTAATTCAGTCAGTGCTTTGTCATTGTTTTCTATTAGTAGCAGCATGTGGCTCTGATGCGATGCCTGGCGAAGCACATCCGTGATAAGCATTGCGAGAGAACTTAGTTTTCAGATGCCTCTCCCTCTCCCTCATCCATTTGTTAAGTATATCAATCCCACCGAACAGCGAACGGAAACAAGAACTGAAAACAGTTGGAGCTTTAGCAGCATATCCCCAAACAAGGAAAACGCCCAACAACTAAGCCAAGTCTCGGTTGACATGTGAGCAGAAGAGTGCGTGTGTGTGTGTGAGTGTGTTTGCATATGTGATTAAGTATCTATTTTTTGTTATACCCTATAGTCGGGCATTTTATTTTTGATTGATCAATCAGCCACTTGGCAACTTTATTTAGTTTATTTTATTTGTTCTTTTCTACTGCTAATCTTTTTTAGTATACATAATACTTTTAGGTATTTAAAATATGCTCCATAATGTAGGGTACTCAACTGCTTACGCACACACACACACACACACATAAGCACACACACTTGCAGCTCATACATTCGTTTGTACATCAACAAGTCTGCTCAGAAATACAATTTACTTTACGTTGGGATTACAGTTTCTCTGCCTCTCCTCTTTCTCCATCTCAATCTCCATCTCCATCTCCATCTCACTCTCGCACACTCGCTTCTTCGCATTTCCTTGCTGCTATCTCCTTCTCAGTGTATGCCGTTTTCTTCTTGTTCTTCTTCTTGCCACGCTTGTTTGCCATTCGCCTTGGTAAATAAAAGCTGCTTCAACGGAGGCCGTAAGGTGGCTAACATGGCTTTTGGAGGCTGTGGATAGAGAGGGGGCAAGGAGGGGGCTCGGTTACTAGGTAGGACCCTCGATTCTTGCCGCAAGCAGTTCAGCTAGCTGAGGCGGAAAGTACTATAAGCTCTGTCAGTGGCATAGTTTCCGTTTTAAGCATCTGGCTGGGGATTATTATTTGCCATATTATAAGAAAACGGTTTTAGTTCAAATGTCAACAGCATTTATCATGCCACAAACACACCCATACACACGCATACATATGTAATGTAGATGGGGAGGTGGGGAACGGGTTTTGCAGTCCAAATGCTGAGCTCGCATAATCATAGTATAAGAAACTGCTAGTTCTTGCGGCATGTCGAGAAAGGCAAACAGATTATACAGATTATAGAGTTATATTTCGAAGGTATTAAATTATTGCGCAATGCATACGAACTGATGTTGGGAAGCTCTGTCTAGCTTAATATATGTATTTATAATATATGCTACTTGAAATTGTAAAAATGAATTATAAAATTATATTTGGGAAAACAATTTAATTTTATGTGCAAGTATTTACCAAAGTATTGATATTACTTTGTCATTTAAATAAATGCATTCAAATAATATATGTATTAATTAATTTATTTAATATATATCAAATAACTTTAATTAACAATTTATAATTCAGATTTCCTTCTTTAATTTTGAGTTTACTTCAAATAGTCAACAAATTGTTACTGAAAGTTATTTTATAATATGATTGAAATTTATCAACATTAAAAATTGCTGCTATAAGCGGACTTTTTCATATTATTGTAATTAAAATATTTTGTTGGCCATACCATTTTCAACTATCTAAGTTCTAAGGAAACAATGATTGAGTTTTCAAAACATTCAAGCCTTGAAATGAAATTTCAATATAACATAAATTCATAAATGTATGCAAATGATTTCTGGTACTTTAGTACATACAATAATAACAAAAGTATTTATGATTTTTGATATTTTTTGTACCGATCAGATACAAATTGTAGAATATATTAAAGAAATACTTGTGTATGGTCAAAATCGCCTTCTAACTATGGGCCTTCTTTGCTTTGACTGAAAATCTAGTATATTTTGCTCTCTATGTAGTATTTTTTAAAATTAATACCGCACTGTTTTGCTTTTATTCAATATGGGTGGCGATTATCTCAAAGTGAACAAATTCCAGTGTAGCTTTCTTACTTCATTTAATAAAATTTTCATGATGCAGTTATTAAAAATTAATTGTTAAATGTTTTCAAATAATTTCTTTCCGTCAATATAATTCAGCATATATTATTCAATCAGTGTTCTAAGCATTAAAAACTTAAAAATCAATCCAATATATTTTGCATTCTTAATGGAATTTGTTAAGAATTTTAATCCTCTATAAAAGTGAAATTAAATAAAGTTTTTAAAGGAATAAATTCAAAATTGTTTGTAGAATCCTTTCTTATCAAAAATATAATTCTCTATATTCATGGCATTTCCCAATTAAAATTATGAAATGAACATTTAAAAGAGATTTCATACAAAATACATATTTTCAAATGATTTATTTTAAATATCATGGCAAATCTTTTTGTTTTCAGTTTTCTAAGTATTTTAAATTTATTTATTGACAAGAGATTTAATGCAATAGAAATTCGAGGTGGCAATTAAACATTCTTGTATCCATATATCAAGTTATTAAGCAGACAATATCATATTATTATTAAGTATTTGCTGTTGTTATTAGTCGTTAAGCCGTGACGCAATATTTTGTGTGTAATCACAGCCACAGAGGAGAGAGGCTGAGAGCAAATCACATGGGACCAATCGCATCTCGGCACCCTTCTGCAAAAGCAATTCGATAATAATTCATTCGTCGGCGGGCATCACGTCACGTTGCAGTGTAAGCAGTAAGTCAAATATTTTCATGTTTTGATCGTGTGCCCAGCCCACTTGGCCAGCCGACTGACCAAATGACCAAATGACCGACACTGAGTGACTCGACTCCCCTGTTTAAATGGTCAATGCTTGTTTCAATTTGTTGGGTCGTGTCCAGGGGCTGTTTTTCAGTTTTTGTTCTTCTCCATTAATGCTGTGATTTATGTTCTGTTTAATGTGAAAAATGCAATGTTTTTACCAAAGAGATCACTCCCCACGAGAGATGGCGACGTCGACGTCGACGATGACGGTGCGACCTTCTCCCGGGGCCTGGTCACTAATCAAGTTGACCGCTGGTCGTCGCCTTGTTCACCCCGCCAACTGGACCTAGGACCTGAACTCTAACTCGAACCCGAACCCGAACCCGAACCCGAACCTGAACCTGAAACCGATTTTGTGGACCGTGCTGAAACCGGTACAAATTCATTAAACGCACAACGATCAAGGGAGTTTTATTTTTAATTTGCATACCAATTGCTTGGACTGATTTGCTCAGCGAGCAGCAACGACAACAACCCCTAAATTAAGGGCAGCTGCCGTAGAGAAGTAGAGAAGTAGAAAAGTTGAGAAGGGTTGTGACCCGTGGTTGCGCTACCCTTCGACCGTTGGTCAGTCTGTGTGTGCCTCTTTATAAGCGTGATAATGATGATGGCTGACCTTTCGAGTTCGCTCCACGCTCCTCGTTCCTCGTTCCTCGCTCTCGAATCGAGCTCTTGCCGAGCAGCCGTGTCGAGGCTTGCACGGCAAAATGGCCGACAATGCGTTTGCTTGGCTTCCTGCGACTTAACTTTTGACCATTGGTCAGTCGCAGCACGCGCTGCAAGACCCTCCAGAGACAATCTCGAGACGCAACGTTGCCAGCAAAAAGATGTTGGTCGCAAATCGCATTAGACAGAGCCCATTGACATGGCAGGCAGGGGGTCTTCCTCGTCCCCGTCCCCGTCCCTGTTGCTGTTGCTATCCCCGTGGTGGTGGTCAGCGCTTGTCAACATTATTTCTCAATTAATTTTTCATTTTTCATAAAATTAACCCAGAATTTCGTGCCCAGTGACCTTCGCACTTTGCATGTTGTCGGGGATTTGTTGTTGTGCGCTCGGCACGTGTTGGTCATTTGCTCATTGGGAATTGAGAGTTAGGAGTGGAGGAGAATCGAGAACGGAGAATTGGCATTTTCACGCAAGTCAATTGAGTTAGGGAACTGGTTTGCCAGGCACAACGTGTGCCACTTGTCTGTCTGAACGATGTGCAACGCACTTATTATATTCACTGTTATTACATTTATTTTGCCGCCATTTACGTCTGTCCGCCTCTGTCCGTCTGTCCGTCTGTCCGTCTAAGCCGCAGTCGAGGCTAGTCCTTAAATGAAATTAAGTCCGTGCCGGCATGCGCTGCTGCGTCGGGCCAGGAAGTGATAGAATGAATGGCTGCCATTGCACTCAACCTCCACCTCCACCTCCACAACCATCCTCCATCCTCCATCCTCAGCCCCAAACCAACCTTCGCCTGTCACTGCTGCCTCCCACAGCAGCGAAAAAAACAGCGAGAATAACAGGGCAAAGCAAAGCGAAAAAAAAAAAGAAAATGCACAGACAGACTTCCTGAGGATTTTCCGGAATTTAATTTATTAAAACAACGAGCGACAAGTGCTTTAGTTGCGTACAGTGCAACAGAGATAGCAACAGGAGATTCTCTCAACATTCTGCCTTTAAGTGATCATGTTTTTATTCTGGCTCACTCTATTTGTTTTATTTATTAATTAACTACACACAAATACTATTGAAAATTATTACGAAAACATATTGCAAAATGCGTTTTATTCAATCTAATTTAGTTATTTGAGAATTAATTTTATTTGGTATATATTATGGTATATTTTGAATGTAGTTCCGAATTGATATGTATACCAAATATAGCCTTGGGTACATTTCAGTATTTTTTGGTCCATTAATTAGGTAATTTAAAATTAATTTAATATTTCCTTCTCGGTTGAAATTATAGAAATAATAAAATAAAGCCTTCGATATATTTTAGTATTTTGTGGTACATTCATTTAGTATTTTTAAAGTATAATACCGCACTCTTAAGCTTTTATTCACAATGGGTAGCGGGTATCTTACAGTCGAGCACACTCGACAGTAGCTTTCTAACTTACAATTTGGTATATTTTGGTGCTCTGAAGTATATCTTGAATTTAATACTACATCAATATACCAAATGTAGATTTTTCGCATATTTTAGTATCTGTGCGGTATATTATTTTGGTAATGTTTTGCTTTTATTGAATATGAGAAGCGGTTGTCTAACAGTCGAGCATACTCGCTTTCTTACATTTTTATATGAGCATTGAAAGCGCATTTAACATTTAAAGGATTATTCGATTTTATTTAACTTATGTTTATATGATGCCATCAACTACCCTAATTATATAATCAATAAGAATATGCAAGGTTAATATTCTTATTGATTTTAAAATGTCGGAAAATTTTATTCATTCTCCTTAATTTAAAGCAATTATTTTTATAATTAATTTTCTTGAAATTATATATTATTTTTGCATAAAAACACTCCAAACGATACGTCTACGATAAAGAAAATCAAAAACATTACCTAACAATATGGGATATTCAACGTATGATTTCTTGATAGATTTATTTATTTATTGTTAAACTTTAGGTAATTGAAAATGTAGTTTTCTTTTAGCTAATGAAATATTAGCAATGAAATGAAATTGCACTTACCAATAATTTAATTGAAAAATACAGACACAAATCTTGCATAGTTCTTCCTTTCTTTTGAAAGATTCAATGATTAAATTTGTATATTCGACAATTCTAAATGAAATATTAATGTGAAAAATAATGACTGCCTTATTCGCCTCTCACACTTGATTCGCAGCGGTTCAATGAGCACTGTTTAATGTGCACGAATTTCTCGTTTCGCTCTAAATCAAATTTCAGCTCTAATATTATTTACATATATTAAAACAATTCAACAGCAGGGGACAGTTTAACGGTCTCAGAGCAATGCATTGTGTCGCGTTGCGCGTAAAACAATCTCATTGAAGGATCGCAACGGGATCCAGGTCGAGAACCAGGTCGAGAATCGGGCACTAGCCTCAACTGACCCGGATAGGGATCGTGGAAATGGAATTGAAAGTGGGAAGTGGAAAGTGGATGGGGAAGTGGAAGTGGAAGTTCCACAACTTGCGACTACCGCTGCGGACTGTCAACGTGTCAATCAAGCGTCGCTCACGCTCATTAATTCAGGACGTGTCCTCATTTCTTGATGTCCTTGACGCTAAAAATTACCACAGTGCCACGCCGCACCGCACCGCATCGCACCGAGATTGCACCCTTTCACCCGACCAGAGAACCCTTCCGTCGGGGTTGGAGCTTGAAGACGTCGGCCGTCGAGGTCGCTCGATCGGAAACCTTGCTTGCTTCCTTAGCTCATGTGAGCTCTGAACGCTCTCTATGACGTCTCGAGCAACATCGTTCTTTTATGTGCGGCGACACATGACAACAATTGTGATAGTGATATGTGTGCATAATCCGAAAGGTTTCTTGGATACACATTCTCACAATTTGCAACTCGCAGCTGAGTTTAAGACTGTATTCGGGATCATTTCAAATATCTGCTGTATTCTAAAAACTTCAGCTCACTAAAGTAATAACTCATTAACTATTTGAGAATAGTTTAAATTGTTTTCTACAATAATAGAAATATCAAAATATATATAATTGTAATATATTCCAAAAACTTCAGCTGACTAGAGTAATATCTCATTAACTATAGTTAATGAGTAGTCAAACTGTTTTCTAGAATTTTAGATAAATTAATATAAATAGGATTACTAAATTGCTATGTACAAAATCCAGACAGTTTCTTAGATACACATTCTTCACATTTGAGATTTAGATTGTATCTGCGATTATTTCAGAGTTAGTCGGAAATATCAGCTGTATTTAAACAACTTTTGGGTTAGGTTTATAAAATTATAACTACTCTTACATTTTCCTTTTTTGTTCCAATAACAATGATTATGGGCTTAATGATTTATTTGTATCTTTAAGCAAGAAAATAAAATATCATAAAATAATGAATGATATTTTAGGTTTCTTTTGCTTAAATATATAAAATATCGTACAACCAATTACTACTAATTATATTTAATCGTATAAATGTAAAGAAATATGGTATTACTCACGATATTTTAGAAGTACTATAATCGAATGATCATTTCATAATAGATATGCATAAATGCTTTAGATCACTAACATCATTATAGAGCATTGACATATAAATAATACGGTAGAAAGATAAAATAAATTTTTGTACAGACAATAATAACTATAGCTCTTAAAATTCCAGAAAATTTGGTTACGATCGGATAAAAACTGTAAAAGTTATTTATCTGGTTATTTTGCACTCCATACTTTCAATATACCAAATATATATTTTTTGTATTTTGTGGCTCATAAATTCGGTATATTTTAATACTTGTTCAGTTAAGTTTAGACTGCAGTTTGAATGCTATGAAAACAGATCGTGAAAGTGAAATAAATGTAGATGATAATTCCTCACCTGTTTCTCCCTTTGAACATATTTTTGCTGTTCGTGCTGCTGTAAAAATTCTTAGGATGCGGTATCCTGAGCTGTTCGTAGGCAACTGCGCGATTCTAGGCAGAAACAATCTAGGCTCTCTCTCAGTCACTGTTCTTTCGTCTGAACATCTGTTGTTCTGTTCTGGGACTTATACATTCTATTCTATTTCATTTTTTTGTTATTTTAAATTTTCAATATCACATCTACGCGTTCGCGCAAAACTTATGCAAATTTCGATTGTTGCTTGGGGATTAAAATAAATCAACAAAAAAAAAACACTACAACAACAGCAATTCTTTCAGTTTCAGTTTCTGTTTCAGTCTCGAATTCTATGCCAACCCTGAATATAGAATAAAAAATAGTATAAGGAATAAAAGATTATAATGATGCAGCGGAAGCACATTAGATCGTCCACATTGTAATTTAAATTTCTCCTAAGAGCAAGAGAGAGAGAGAGAGAAGGCAAGAAAGAGAGAGCGTGACAGAGGGAGTGAGAGGTGATTGAGGTGAAATGAAAATGCTCTGTCATTAAACCTTTTATGCCGCTTCCTTCCTGCCCCGCTCGCCCCTTTCCATTCAAATCAATAAATATGCAAATGCAAAATACCATTGTTGTTGTTGTAGTTGTTGTTATCCTTTTTGGCAACATGCGATTTTGGGAACGCAATTCCGGGGTGCTTGCAACACCATTTCATTACATTGCACTGCATCCTAATTTTCATCATTTTTGCAAATAATTGATTTGAGCTCAACATTCGACATTTCTCGATTTTAGAAATTTGAAATTTGAATATTCAAATTACAGGCTAGAGAGAAGCTTACACATCCGGTCCATTTGCCTACCTAAGCATTTGCATATGCTGAGCCTCGATCCCCTCCCCTTTTGCCACGATCCCGTTGCCATTGTCGTTACCCCTACCCGATTGCCCTCAACTCAATCCAATTTTCAATTTCATTGCATTCGCGTGCTGCACAGTCACGGCTTCGAATTTAGTTTCAGACTTAACTCGTTCAACTCTGTGACAGAGCATTGGCCTTTTTCCATTTTTCCTAGGTGTGAATTACACTTATGTAATGTCTACGATAAAACAGAAATCACATTGAAGCATCAGATTGCTGATATTTTTATAATTTACTGTGGTTTCTACTGAGCTTCTCCTTTCAATTTACTTTTAACTAATGTTCATACAATAAAAAATTTAATTTATTCATTTTGAAGTGAATCAGACAAAATAGAATATTAAATTTCAATAAAATCAAAATACTTAAATTGTTGACGGCTATATTTGAAATATCTGTCTAGTAATATACTATTACATTCAAAATATACTATAAATTCATAATGTTAAAAATATTCCACAGATTACAAAATATTGCAGATTATTAAAAATAATCAATTAAAATAGAATATTAACTTTAAATAAAATCAAAACAGTTTGGTATTATTGTAATTTATACAAAATTAGTATACCGGAAAAGTACCAAAATGTTTGAGAGACTATATTTGATATATACTTTACAGATAAACTATTACATTTAAAATACAATTTATATGACAAGGTACAAAATATACCATATTATTGAATAAAATTAATTAAAATAGAATTTTAATTTTTATTATGAAACCAAAACAGTGCAATATTATCCCTAAATTATATAAAATTAGTATACCGAAAATAATACTAAAATATGTTGAAGGCTTTATTTGGTATATACTACACAGATATACTATTACATTCAAAATATATTATGGAGTAAAATATATACCATATATACTCGACTGTGTGAGATACCCATTTTGAATAAAAGAAATATATTTTGCGGTATTTTCTCAAGATATACCGATTATGCTGCAAAAATACTAAAAATATACCAAATGGTATATTTGGTATTTCGATATATTACCGCATTTCAAATATGCCATAGACGCCACAATATACCAGATTGTCAGCCAAAGCAACTAAGACTCCCAATAAGTAGGCGTTTTTGCCCATACAAAAGTATTTCTTTAATAACTTTCAAAAGTTTTATCTGATTGCAACCAAATTTTAAGGAATCATAACTACTACAGTAATTATTATATATACCAACTCTAGCTTTTAAATTGCGCTTGTTATTCGATTTTTTTGATTTGCGTGGGCGGAAGTGGGCGTGGCAAAAATTTGAAACAAACTTGATCTGCGTGCAAACATAACAAACGCTATCAAAAAAAATTATAGCTCTATCTCTTATAGTCTCTGAGATCTAGGTGTTCATACGGACAGACGGACAGACGGACAGACACACAGACACACAGACGGACATGGCTATATCGTCTCGGCTGTTGACGCTGATCAAGAATATATATACTTTATAGGGTCGGAGATGCCTCCTTCTACCTGTTACATACACTTCCTGCCGGCACAAAGTTACTATATAATACCCTTCTCCACTATGGATAGCAGGTATAAAAACTTTTCTAAAGTCATGGAAAATTGTGTTATTTATATGAAAACAAAGCGAAATGATGTAGAAACACTAATAAAACAAATATCATTGAAATTTATACAAAACAAGAGATTAAATAATTTGTAATCCATTTGAAAAATGTTTTTTTATAGTTCTTGTTGATTTATTTATTATATTAAAGCTAGTATTAAATACTAAATTTAATTTACAGAAAAGAGAGTGCTGTCTGCTGGGACCCTCGACTCATATTTCCAAGTTTTTTGAAATGTAATCCTTTATTAATATATTTAATCTTATTCAAGTTTCAATTAATTGCAAATCAGAGCAGATTTTTGTAATCATTATTATAATAATTGAAATCATTTGCGTATCGAAGAACTTATGTAAGCAGCTTTCCCGGCTAACCAAAATATGGCGAAAACACAAAAATACAAATAACACAAAAAGGAAAAAAAATTGTAGGAAAACAGACAAGAGAAAAGAAAAGAAAACCTTTTGAGCGAGCCGTCATGAAAAATCGAATATGAAAGTTCTGCCTCATGTGCCACACACATACACGTATGTCTACATATATATGTATATGTATACACATAATGTGTGTGTGTGTGTGTGTGTGGCACATAAATATCGCGCATTGTGTATGTATTGGCTTACATAAGCTTTTCGCTGGCCTCTCCGTGAGTTTTGGACCGTCTCTTGCTCTTACTCTGTGCTTATTCTGCTCTGCTCTGCTCTGCTCTGTTCGCTCGCTCTCTGCCTGTCTCTGTCTCGCTCGCAGCCTTATGCCTGTCTGTCTTGCTCAGTCACGCGCTCTCTATTGCACTCATGTGGCCGTCGCTGATAGCACGAAATGTGCATATGCTTAAGAGTGCTCCCACACACACATACAAACGTACGTTCGTGGAGATTTGCACATATTTGTGTATGTGGAGAGTCTGTCATGTGTGTGTGAATGTGTGTGTGGGAGCAGCAGCCGCAGGACATACATAGAGAGAGGGAGCGGGAAAGAGGATGCACTGGAGACAATATGAAGTGGGCGTGGGACACACAGTAGTCAAAGGGCTACTCAGCAGCAGCGCAGCGCAGTCGCTGCCAGCGTCGCAGTCAGCGCTAGCTGGCTTTGTTTTTACGTGCGCGTCGTGATGTTTCCCCTTCCCCTCCTTCTGGCATCCCCACCAGAGTCGAGTTGTCGTTGTCGTCTGCCCGGGCAATGCCCATTATAAGCATGAGATATTCATTTGCTCTCCATTCTTCACATAGCCACTGCCATGGACCACTTCAAGTGAAGATGGGAAGTGGAGAGTGGAGAGTGGAGAATGGAGAGGGAACTGTAGCTGAAGCGACAGAGCGAGCTAGCGAATGAGTTAGTGCTGGAGAGAAGTGAAGAGGGAGAATGAATGGGAGGCTATGTATGTGTGTGTGAGCTGCGCAAAGTCCTTCAATTAAAGATGCGGCGATATGGCGAGCAAACGAGATGGAGCAAACGAAAGTTCAAAATGTGCGAAAAAGCAAAGCGCACACACACACACACACATGCATGCATACTCGTTTGCTCTCATGTGTGTGAAGTTTCGGCTGCCTGCGACTAATATTCGATGTGTGTGTGTGTGTGTGTTCGCATTCGAATAGTACGCAGGTCGAGTAATAAAACACGAAGCGCCATATGAGACAACATGTGTGGGCCACACACACACACACACACATGCACAGACATGCACACATGGAGAGGCGCGCATACACAACAAAATGGACAACGACAACGCAACATGTTCGGCCAGCAGCGGCAGCAGCGATGTTGCTGCTGCCATTGTTAAGCAGCAGCAGCAACAACAACAACAATAACAACAACAACAACAACGAGGTAAATCGCACACAACACGAAGCGAGCCGAACGAACCAACGACGACGACGATGACGACGACCACACACATTCGATAGCCTTCGATGAGCAATACATTTTGCTTCCCTTAAAAGCGATGGGGGTAGCACACACACACACACACATAGAGAGACAGACAGTCCACCCACAAGCATGTGTGAGCAGGACATGTATATACATATGTGTAGGCAGCACATGAGTGTGCGAGCGTGTGTGTGTGTGTGTGTGTGTGTGTGTGTGTGTGTGTGTGTGTGTGTGTGTGTGTTTGCGCTGCCATTGCTGTCAGCGCTCTACACGTCCAACCACTCAATGACCTGACCAAAAACCCCTTCCCCCTTCCCCCTTCCCCTTCCCTATACCCCTTCCCTATTGCTCTCCCACAAGCGCTGCCCAAAAAGGGTGCAGTCGACGTCACAGTCGCTGCTGGCGTCGACGTCGCAGCTACTGAGATGGTGATGGGGCAGCGGGGTGGGGTGAGAAGATGTTTAGGCCTGGACCTCTCGACCAGAGGCAGCCCTCCCTTCCCCTCTCCTCAGCCAACGCTCCCCTAACCAAGTCGAGTTGTTGTTTTCGGTGGTGTGCGCTTGCTCTTAAATTGATGGCGACCACACACACACACCCACATACACACACACACACACACACACACACACAAACATACACACATGTGAGATGGCGGCCAAGCTGATTAGGCTCCCGCACAGTCGCCTTCACCCTTTCCCACACCCCCACCACCCCCTAATAGTGCGACTGAACTACCCCCAAAGAGCGCCTATACATATACATGTGTGTATGTGTGTGTGTGTGTGTGTGTGTGTAGAGCATCGCGGTCGCATATCATGCGCATAAATTAGTTTTGTTGCTGGCAAATGAGGAGCGTGCGGCCATTTTGCACACACACACATATGCACACCCTCGCATACACACCCTTGCACACACACACACACACATGAGTGTGACCAAAGGATCTCTGCTGCAAGCGAGCAAAAATATATTTATATACACATACACACACACACACATATGCACACATTTATTTATTTATGTACATTGCGAGTCGGTTCCTAATTAAGTTCGCACACACACTAACATACATCCTCCCCCCCCCCACCACTCACACACACACACACATTAGTATGTTATGTACACTGCTTGGTGCAAATCGATTTCAATATGTTAATGGCGCTGGCTGCCAACTCTGAACAAATGAAGTGAAATTCGCTGGCTCAACAACTCTCACATGTCTCTCACTGTGTGCGTATGTGTGTGTGTGTGTGTGTGTGTGTGTGTGTGTGTGTGTGTGGACATTCTCACGAGTCGCGAGGCCGCTGCCATTTGGGCCAATACTCGGTCTGCTCGTATGCCGAACTTAAATTCTCTGTGGAGCCTCTGACACTTCAGCCTGGACCCCAGCCACCTCTTTCCTCCCTTCCCCCCCTTTCCACCTCCCTCTCTAACCCGCTTACTCCCCATTCAGCCCCTTTTTACATTTGCTGCTGCTGCTCGTTTATCTTTGCTGCTGCTGCTGCGCTTCGTTCGCTACAACAACTGGCATTAAGCTGTGGGCGGCTTTTTTTGGGGGTTGGGTTCGAGTTCCAGTTCGACTTTGAGTTCGTGTTCAACGGTGTATGTGTGCCTGTGTGTGTGTGTGTGTGTGGAAGGGGTTGCCAAGTTAAAAGTCAATACATTTTGCTGACGTGTGGCTGAGCATGTGTGTGTGTGTGTGTGTGTGTGTGTGTGTATCTATGCGAAGGTACAGTTTTCAATTACGGCAGCAGTTCACAACTTTTGACAGCGCCCAATTTTTGGTGGGAAACATTTTCGCACACTCTTCTTCTTTACTCTCGGTTCCCCCCCTCTTTCCCTTTGCCATGCTTGAAAAACTAGTTGGTATACATAGCTGTATCTGCAATATTAACAGTTAACTGCGTCTTAAACACATCTACAATTCAACTTTATATAGATACGATAATGTAAATCTATCTTCCGATAATCTTTCAACACATTTTTATAAATCACAATGTCAAATTCTTTTGCCTTGTCCATCCGTCCCTATTAACACTCAGATCTCGAAAGCTATAAGAGAAAGAGATATAACACAGATATAACGACAGCATCTGTTATGTTTGCAGACAGATCAAGTTTGTGTCAATTTTTTTCCAATAAAAATTAAATATATAACAAGCGTAATTTTGAAGCTTCATGAGGTACATAAAATATTAACTACATTTTTTATGATTCCCCAAAATTTGGTTGCAAACAAAAAAAAAATGTAAAAGTTATTTAAGAAATACTTAATAGAGGTCTTACATGCTTTGGATGAGAATCTAGTATATTTTGTACTCTGTGGTATATTTTGAAAGAAGTACTATATCAATATACCAATTATAGACTTTGGCGGTATATCAACATTTGGTATATTTTAAAATTATTACCGATAATTAATAATATTAATGCAGATAAGTCGCCAATTATTAACTTTATTTTATTTCTTTATTAATAATTTATTAATTAATTCTTAGTATTCTTAAATTTTTTATGTATTCATTATTCTTACATATTTCAATTTATTCATATATATTTCGAATAGTAGATTTTATTTATTAATTATTATATTATATTTTCAATATTGAAATAAATGCAATTTTATGAAAATCTTTTTATGATAATAATCATTATTTGAAATAAAAATGATGTGCAAAACAAGTACTATAAAATTGATTTCAAGTTTTATTTTTATTTTTTTTTTTGCTTCATTTAATATTTTTTATTAATTTTATATATTTTATGCAAATGTTTAATGAATTTATTTTTTCATTAATTTTACTCATTGATTATTAAAAATTTTTTTATAAAAAATTTAAGTTCATTCGTAATTTTGATTTATTTTCTGATGGGTGAAAAACTTTAATTGATAGTGAACAATTTGCTGACTTTTCTTAGTAAGAATCGTTTTGAACGCATTTATTACTCTTAAATTATTTTACATTTTATTCGCATAATGATTTTTTTCCAAAATATAGAATTTTTCTTAAATCGAGAATTTATAAACTTAAGAAATTCCATTTAATATGGGTAAACTAGGTTAATACACAGTTGGAAAAAATTAGAAAGAGAAGTTTTTGTTTTTGCTTCGATTCATTGTAGGGATCTTTTACCTTTAGCATCTTGTAAATTTTCATCTTATATTTATAATCGATTGTGGAACATATTGAATTATTTTTAATCTCTCCTTTTTCTCGTCTTTCAATGCTGCAGCTGTCTTAATCTGCGAATGGGATGCAACGGGATGGGATGCAAATTATCGTGCGAATTTTCTTTAAGGAAAAAGATTTCAGTTGTTGCAGAAAGCCATCGCACCCCTTTTTTACGTTTTTCATTTTTCATTTGGCATTTGGCATTCAAGATTTTGCATTAATTGCATGGCGATGGCGAGTACTTTGCATGCGACAGGATATGCAGGATGTAGGCTGCAGTTGAGTTGAGCCTGGGAAACAAACGTGTGTCGTGTGTGCCGAGGAGGTTTTTTTCTTCTTCTTATTCTTGTTGTTGTTGTTGTTGTTGTTCTTGCCTGTGGGGTTATAACCTGACTGCTTGCCTGCCTGCTTGCCAGTCGGTCGGTCCTTCAATGTCTTTTCGGGTCGCGCTCAGCGTCTTGGTCGTAATCAAATTACAAGCTCAATACAGAAACCACAGGGCAAAAGAGGGTAAGAGTGTAAGCGGGTTGAGGGTAGGGGTAGGGGTAGGGGCAAGGGTTGAGAGAGGGGCGCATGTAAATTTCGGCATCGGCATCGCCCGACTTCAATTATCTCGGTCTTGTGATGGATATGCAAACTGAAACTGAAGACCAATCCCTCAATGCATCACCCAAAAGTATTACAGCCAAGAAGCGACTGTGTGTGTGTGTGTGTGTGCGAGTGTGTGTGTGTGTGGAAAACCCTTCGCTACATGTGCGCCGCAATTAGAGGAAAGGCGCGCTTTTCACATTCGTCCCCGGAGTCGACAAAAAAAAATTGCAATATGCAAACAGGCGACAGACAGCGAGACGGCGAAAGAGACGGACGGACAGACAGACAGACGGACAGACGGATGAATGGATCGACAGACCGTCGACAGACGATGCCATTTAATTAAAATTCGAAAAAAAGGTATAAATTTCCCTTTGACAGAGAGACGCGATGTAACGGTTAACTGTAGCGATGCATCTAACAAAATTATTACCCATGCAAATTGGGCAGCGATGAGGAGTTTTCCTTTTCCTTTCTCTAACATGGGGTGAGTCTAGACGAGTGTGTGTGTGTGTGTGTGTGCGAGTGGTTGCCTAGAGTTATGTAACATGACACACGCACCATAAACACCGTGAAAATTATTACTTCTGCCGCATCGCATAGCCCGTATCCCATACTCTACATACATATGAATGTATCCCACCCATATTCGAAAGCCCCTTAACTCATCTCCGTTATCCCATATCCCAAATCCCGTATCGTCGTCACGTCTCATCTAATTTATGCCATTTGCTGCAATCTTCACTTGTTTTTTTTTGCATTGAATGCAAACGATTGTCAAGCTACAAAAATAATCAATAGTATTGCAAACTTTGTAAATGAGTATTGGAAAGTGGTTACAAGCAATTGAGGAACATTAGAATACTTATTATTTTCAAAATTTAATTTTATACCTATTACAAATGGACATTTACCATTACAGATGGACAAAACACCAACTTACTACGAGTCTTAGTAGCTTTGGCTGTGTCTATGGTATATTTTCAATGTAGTTCAATATACCAATTATAGCATTTGGTATATTTCATTATATTTGCGGTATATGGCATATTTTAAGAATAATACTGCACACTTTGCATGTATTTAAAATGGGTAGCGGTTATCTTACAGTCGAACAAAATTGAATGTAGCTTTCTTATTTGTTTAGCTTATTTTTAACAACTTCGATAATTGAATTACAAGTAAAAGGAAATATTTGCATTGCTAGGAATTTTGTATATAGCGAAATATAACGAATTATCTTAAAAATTTAATTTAAAGCTATTTAAATTATGTATTTTGAATAAGATTGCCAATTATTCAAACGAATATCAAAAGTTGTTTAGCTTCGATAGTAAAACAATGCATTATGTACATATGTATATAAAAGAGAGAATATGAACCATTTAATAATTTTGTAATTTCAATTTTTAACATGTTTGTTTTTCATATTTCGAGTGAAAATATTTGTTATTTAATGTATTAATAAATATATTTTTTTGTAATAATAATATTGCCTATGATAAAGGTGAATTATTTAAAATTTTTCAACTGCATTTTGTTATAACCATTTTCAGAGGAGCTTTGATAAGAGGACGTTTAATCCAGTTGCTAATATTGCCAATCTGAATTAGAGATATAATCATTTAAAATTATTTAAATACAGTATTTTATATAAAACTAAATAAGAAAATAGTGTTAGTCATAATTTCAATTATAACTAACCTTTAAATAATAATAAAACAAGTAAGAAAGTTACAGTCGAGTGTGCTCGACTGTGAGATACCCGCTACCCATTTTTAATAAAGGTAAAATATTGCGGTATCATTATCAAAATATACCGAAAATACTAAAAAAATACTAACAAGTAAGAAAGCTACAGTGTACTCGACTGTGAGATATTCGCTACCCATTTTGAATAAAAAAATATATTTTGCGATATTTTTCTCAAAATATACCGAATATACTGCAAAAATACTAAAAATATACCAAATGGTATATTTGGTATATCGATATAGTACCGCATTCAAAATATACCATAGACGTCACCATATACCGATTATCAGCCAAAGCAACTAAGACGCCTGGTAAGTAGGCGTTTTTGCCCACAATTTCGACAATTTTTATCTAATCGCAACCAAATTCAAATTCAGAAATCATAACTACTATAGTTATTACTGCATATACCAAAATTCGTTACTCTAGCCTTAAAATTACGTTTGTTATTCGATTTTTTTTGATTTGCAGGGGCGGAAGTGGGCGTGGCAAAAATTTTAAACAAACTTGATCTGCGTGCAAACATAACAAATGCTGTCAAAAAAAATTATAGCTCTATCTCTTATAGTCTCTTAGATATAGGTGTTCATACGGACAGACGGACAGACACACAGACGGACAGACGGACATGGCTATATCGTCTCGGCTGTTGACGCTGATCAAGAATATATACATTTTATAGGGTCGGAGATGCCTCCTTCTACCTGTTACATACATTTCCTGCCGGCACAAAGTTATAATACCCTTCTACCCTATGGGTAGCGGGTATAAAAACATGCAAAATATACTGTGAGAAACCCGCTTCATATTTTGAATAATATCAAAACAGTGCGGTATTACTCTTAAAATATACCAAATTAAAATACCTAAAAGTACTAAAATATAGCGAAGCCATTTTTGTATATCGATTTAATACTACTTTATAAAAATACTATAGAGTACAATAGATTACCAGCCAAAGCAACTCAAACCCAATCCCAGTAGCTTTTTTCATACAAAAGTATTTCTTAAATAACTTCGACAACTCTTATCCGATCAATACCAAAAATCGCAACTTGCTTAAAAATAATACGTGTTATTCGATTTTTGTAGATTTGCGGGGCGGAAGTAGGCGTGAAAAAAATTTGAATCACACTTGATCTGAGTGCAAACATAACAAGTGCTGTCAGTAAGAAATGTATAGCTCTATCTCTTATGGTCTCTGAGATCTATATGTTCATACGTAGAGACAAACAGAAGGACAATGCTATATCGTCTTTGCTGTTGATACTGATTTAGTATATTTACACTTTATGGGGTCGAAGATGTCTCCTTCTGCCTCTTTCATACATTTCCTGCAGGAACAATGTTTTAATAATCCTTTTCCCTATAGTGAGAAATTAAATTAAAATATTATAACATTAAAATTATTATTTTTATTTTAATTAAAATTTCTGTTTTTAAAGTAAATTTATGAGCTATGAAATGCATTTATCTAGTAATTAAAAGTAGATCGAATTTAGTTGTACAAAATTTGCATAAGCTATTGCTAGACATTAATATTATATTTTATGGTTATGGATTTAGTTAGTGAATAACTAAATTCAGTTCAGCTGAGTTCAATTAGCTTGTTTTCTGAATTCAGTTCAATTATTCTTGAAGTTAATGGGAAAATTGCTGAACTGATTGTTCGTTCAGGGGTTCGAGACTAACAAACTGTTTGCTTATCACGACGCTGCGATCAGAGGTTGAAATGAGGTGATGAGGTTGTGATCCGGTTAGATGGTTAGCTGATGAGGTTGATGATCAAATCACAGCGTGGCTAAAAGTGAAGAGCGCTACTCAAGGACTTCTTCACACACTGTCGCCTGGCAGGATCGATAACGATAACGAAAGCCAAAGCGAACAACGGGCGAATCGCAAAGAGAGAGAGAGAGAGAGAGAGAGAGAGAGCCAACAGCTGGTAGAGTCTAGAGGATGATGATGAGATGAACGACTCAATGAACTTTTCGATGCTGTTGTTGCTGTTGGGCATTCACCACCAACGAAAGGAATGCCTTCGAAAATGTAAATTATTCAAGTGGTCTTTCACGCCATTGCAAAGAAATCGGGGAAATCAACACACGCACACATCAAATAATAAAACTATTTCACAAAAGTGATGCTGCAACCCCGTGGAAAGGTGCCGTCCTGGTGCGTGTCGAGTGTCCTCATCGTCCTGGGGCAAACACTTGGCACTTGCCACTTGGCATAAATTACGAACAGCAAATGATTGAATGCAACTGCCGCGTTTTCACAGCAAAAGGGGGCGTGGCCCGCCACAATTGAAGGTCGTCGTCGTCGTCGTCGACGCTTCGCTTAAAGCAGCAACAGTTGCCAACAGCCAAAACCAGCAACAGTTGGTGCGACTTTAGTATTTAAAAAAATAGAAATAGAAAAAAATATAAAAAAATATGCGACCTGGAAAAACTGCGCCATAATAAAAAAAAGCGAGGAACATTTTTGTATAAAAGAAAAGCGAAATGCAAATAGAAAAGTGCTGCCAGCTTCGGCTTTCCCTCGCTCAACAGCCGCTGCCGCTGCCGCGTCTGCTGCTGCTGCTGTTGCTGTTGTTGTTGCTGTTGGTGTTGTTGTTGCTTTTGGTGTTGCTCGGGGTTCAGTCTGGTCTGGCGTGGCTGTGGCACGTCCTTGCCAGTCAAGTCTCAATTTGAATTTTAATTTTAAATGCCACAATTTTCCATCTATTTACGGCCATTGGCACAGTGGTGCCCAACTCACTGGAAATTGTTCTGAAATCATTTTAATTAAGCGTTAATTGAGTTCATTTGAGGGAAATTCACTTTATCAAGCAAACTTGGGCTAGATTCGATTGCAAATTACACTCATAATTGAGTGTTTAGCTCTTTGTGTGCTCCCGGGTTGTCGAACTCGACTCGCGAAATTTGCAGACTAGAGATGAACACAGTTCGAATGCATTTCATTTCAGTGAAATGTTTTTCCAAAGAAAAGGAAACTATAACTAAATTAATATGTCTAGTAATACGAAAGAAAAATGAAAATCGTAATGAATATAATAATAATAATAGAGAAGAAAGACAAGTATTAGAGAGTTACTTATAAACAAAATGGGTATGATTTAAAAATATGGAGAGAGTAAAAAGAAAAATTACATTTAAAATGAAAAAAAAAAAAGAATGGAAGAAAAGAAAGAAATTCAAAAAAACTAAAAGACTGGCCATAAAGACAAAAATAATAGCGATATCTTATTATTCAATTATATTTCAAATTAAGTGCAAAGGAAAATAAATATATAATATAAAAAGAGGATAACAAAAACAGAAAGAAAATTAGTTCAGAGTAAGACCTTGAGAGCTCGATATATATTTTCTTCATAATCATTATAGTTGATATTATTTATATATCCAATTTTCAATAGTGCTGGGAGTTCCCAATTACATATTCATCCATTAGAATGAAGGGTATTATATGTAACTCAATATTAAGTCTTCTTCATATTCCTTATTGTTTATGTTATTCAAAACAAGATAATACACAAAAAAGGGCACACATGATAGTCCTTAAAATACCTTGATACATATTATCTAATAGGTACACATTGGGAAGAAGGATATTGTATCTTTGTGCCGATTTGAAATGTTTGTAGAAGGCAACATGAGGCGTCTATAGTCTGAGTATTTATATTCTTAATCAAGATTAACAACTGAGACTATTTGGATATGTTCGTCTGACCGTCTGTCTGTCTGTCCGTCTGTCCACATGAACACCTAGATTCCAGAGACTATATGATATAGAGATATTATTTATTATTTATTCCGCAGCGCTTCTTTATTTTGCACGCTCATAGTCATAGTAGCATTAGATTTTTGCCACACCGACTTCTTCATCTTGCAGGTCCCAATTCTTTGTAAGTACAATAATAACCACAGTGTTTATGATTTGGTAGCGATGGGATAGAAATTATAGAAGCTATTTAGGAAACGGATTTTAGTTGTTTTGTTTGACAATCTGGTATATTTTGTACTCTAAGGTATATTTAAAATGTAGTAGTATATCGATCTACCAAATTTGGTTCTAATGAGGTATATTTTAGGAATAATACCGCACTGGCTTGCTATGTATTATTGAAAATGGCGGGTATCCCAGCTGTAGCTTTCTAACATGTTCAATCAGAGATTATTATTGAAAACTAATGAATAAATTGGGACCAAGTTAGAAGATAATGCAATAATAAATATCGCAGCAAGTGCGCAGATTTGTATTAACTTTAAGCAGCTTCACATGGTTTTTGGACTTCATTCCGTTAGATAACTGCAGATAGTATACTTGAAATGCTTGCATTGTGAAGAGGACACTGTGCAGTGCTTTAGACTTAACTACAAGCACTTGTGCGATAACTGGTGGGCGTGGCAGGGAGGGGCGGTATGGTGTGGTGTGAAGTGGGTTGGGTTGGCGCGTTTACAAGGAATAGCAAAGGGGGCTCGGCTGCCAGAAACACCAAAAGTTGTCCAAGTTCTACTCACACTTTACGCTTTTCTTTTCATGAATGAATTTTTCTAAAATAATAAAAGATGCGAGCGAGACAGAGATGGAGACACCAAGAGAAAGAGAAGAGAACAAAACGCACGTTGCGAGCAGCGAAAAGAAACAATAAAAGAATGCAGGACGAAGCGCGCAAGGACCAAGGACGAACGACGTTTCAAAGCGTAGCTGAAACAAGCACAACAACAGCAACAAAATTATACAAAAAAAAGGTGGGAGAAAAAAAATGGAAAAGCGGGAACAAAATAAAAGAAGCAGAAAAATGTCTGCGAGTATATATATATATATATATAGCATACATATTTATATGAAGTCTGCCCGCCGTCTGCAATGAGAGAGCGAGCGCGTAATGAGTCTCTAATTGACGACATTGAGCCGACGACGCCCCCCGTTCCTCTCTCCCTTCCTCTTGCCCTTAGAGCACCCGCACTTTAGCGTAAGCAACCCCCATGTTTCCGTAGTATTTTTCTTTTCGCTTTTTTTCCCTCTTCTTCTTCTCTTCTTTGCATTTTGTTGTCGTTGTTCTTGTTGTTAGAAATTACGCTATGGATAATGTAAGCGGTGTTGCAGCCTCTCTCTCTCTCTCTCCTTCTCTCTCTCGCCGTGTGACCTTTAATGGAGCGGGGGACAGACTCTCCCCCTCTTTCCCCCTCTCCATCCAGCACTTGTGTGTGACTGCAGACTGATTTATTTTCAGGCTCTTTCTGCCATTTTTTATTATTATTATGATTATTTCGTTGTTGCTTTTGCCTTATTCCATTCATTTTCCTCAGTTCTTCGTTCTTTTTTTCTGCCTTTTTTTTCAAGGTCGCCGCGCGTCGCGAGTTCTTTAATGCGGAAATGGGAAATGTAATGAAAAAGTTTTTTTTTTGTCTTGTCGCGTGCGTTGAATGCCAAGAGTGGGCGAGGAGCGAAGCGAGGGAAGAGAAGGCGTGAGAGAGAGACGCCATTTATATCCGCGACGTTTTGTTTTGCCTGGTTTCTTCCTTTTCCCTCCGCCACCCACCGCTTTCTCCGCGTCTGTGTGTTTGCCATTAAAGCAAATAATTTCAAATGAGATAAGAAGTAGCAGCAGAAAAAAAATGTATAAAAAAACATGGAGAGGAAATATAAAGAAGGCAGTGGAAAAAAAATTGACTGTGCAACAAGTTGCAAGTTTGCTGCCAAGGCAAGCAAGTGAAAGTGGCGCCTTCGCATTGCCAAGGAGTGCAGAGAGTGGTGGGAGGGGGGTTCAGAGAGGTTCACTGGAAGGGGCCGTGTAAAATGAAGTCATGAAATTTGCACAGTTACTCAGCTGCTGCATAATTTATTAGCTGGTTTTACTCTTGACTTTCTCTCTGTCTCTGCGTCTTCTCTCTTCTTTCTCTTTGGTCGTGTGTGTGCAAATTCTTTTGCCCCAGCCTCTGATTGTCTGTCTATCAAAAGTGCTGGCAAGTAGCAAGTAGCAAGTGGCAAGAGTGGCATGCGGCATGCGGCAAGTTGGCAACTGTCAAGTGGCAACTGTTAAATTGGCAACTGGCAACTGGCAAAGTGGCAACTGCTGCTATAATGATCTAAAACAAGCGGAAACAATGTTCAAAACGAGCCACTCAAATTTGCAACTAATTAGTGGTATTTAGATGCTTGAATTAAATCAAAGAACTGAGCGACAAAGAGTGAGAGACTGTTAAAAACTGGGCAAAGCAAATGAATAAATTGCAATATCATTTCATTCAATTACGCGTCAATTTAATGACTCTTGAAATACTGCCAAATTGAGCTCAATAATAACATTCGACTTGCACATTTTGAGCACTACTTGGAATATTTTTCATACTTTCAAACATGATTTTATAGTAATGTATGTGACAAGCAATCAACAATTAATATACCAAAAACATTTCTAAATAAAAGTTTAACTTTGTTAATATTTATATTTTCTAATAAGTAGAGTAAAAAAAAGGTATAAAATCTATAGTCAGGTATATTCACAACCCATTTTAAATAAAAGCGTGGTATTATTTGCAAAATACGTATACCAAATGAATATACCAAAATATACCGAAAGCTATATTTGGTATATCGCTTCTTAATTTACATAAATAAAGCATAACAGTGCGGTATTATTCTTATAATATTCCCATTTAATATACCGAGCAAATACCAAAATATACCCAAAGCAAGATTTGGTGTACCGATATACTAGCATTTTAAAAAGTACTTGAATAACTTGAACTTGAATAAATTTTAATCCGATTTAGATTTGGTAAACAGTTTTTGTTTTAACGAAAGTCTTTTATTTTTTGCAGCAATATGTAGTTTTTATATTTTCCATCATCTATGGCATTTGTTAAAATCTGCATTTATACCTTAATAGTTCGTGATGTATTTATTTGATATATATACGTAGTAGAATTTAAAATAAAAATATCAAATAGATGTAAATTATAATCACATATTTCATAAGATATTTGATCAAGATTTTGAAAATTTTTTTATGAAGAGAAATGTATACATATTAATTGATTAAATTTCGGTTCATTCTACTGCTAAAAAAATCTTCAATATATCAATATACCATCCTATTAAAAATATACCAGATTGTCAACAAAAGCTACTTAAATAACTATTTCAAAATCCAAAAGATATTAAATAGAACTTTACTGATTTGCACACATGCGACGCCATCGCCTACAAGCTGCATGCAGCCAGCACATTGGTCAATTCAACCACACACGCATACGCACATGCACACGCACAGACACATACTCACACCCATTCAAACACACACACACAGACACAGTCATGTGCACATAGGGAAAAGTATAGAAACAACCCACATGACATAGGGAAATAGGCTCGTGTCCACGAGTCCTTCAGGCCTCGACTGTAGACAAGCATGAATAGGCGGACGGACAGACAGACGGACGGACAGACAGGCGGAAGTACAGACAGGATGGAAGGGAGGGAGTGAGCATATGAGCGTGTGTGTGTGTGTGTGTGCGTGTGTGAGTGCGGCACACTAAAAGGGAGGGTGTGGTCAATGGCAATTGCATTCTGTGGACGTGAAATGCCGTTTGTTTAATGCCACATTTTGCTTCATTTTCGGGGTGGAATTTCAGGGAATTCGTAACGAATTCTAAAACGTATTGGCAGAAAATGTTTGGCGATCTACAAAATGGAAGCAATCACTTAAGGGAAACGCCAGCGGGGGTGTTAAAAAAAAGATTGCACAAATAAAGGCAATCTAGAATTGAAGATGAAGTGAATGAGTACTATGTATATATGTGGTATATTAATTTGGTATACTGTATATATACCGCACTGTTTTGCTTTTATTCAATATTTAGCACACTCGACTGTAACTTTCCTACTTGTTATTTTATTATTACAATAGAAATAATATTTGAACACATCATGTATTTTCCTTTTCAGCACTTATCTCAAAGTTGAATTAACTATTTATTTTAGAATACTATATTTACTATACAAATTGTAAGAACTAGACAAATTTGATTTGTCTTCCTCATTGCTATTATTATTATTATACTTAATAGCTAGAAATGAAAACTATCAACTTTGCATTAATATGTTTGTATTCAACAAATTATTGCATTAATATTTTTGTTATTTATACAAATGTATCTATATTTAGTACCATCCAGCTTAAATAGCTGCTTCGACTGCGTTACATTAAAATCGTTTACTTTAATAAATATTTTTTTAACAGCATTACTCTAACTACAGATTTAAGAAACACAAGTTAAGTTCGGCGTTATTCAAAATATAAATTTTATGTAATGCCAATTTAGAAACTAAAATTTTCAATTATGATTGAGTTAAGATGTTACTACTTGTACTTTTGGCATTATTCATATTTCAATGAGCGAATTAAGAAAATTTGAGTAGAAATTTTACTTCATCACTTCAAGTTGTTCAAACTGTATTGTGTGAAGCATCCAAGCTCTTACCATTTGGATTAGTGACAAAAGAGTCAATAAAAATAAATAAATTACAAATTAGTTAGTTAGTATACAAATTTAGTAGATTAGTAATGAATGAATTAAGAAAATTAAGCTATAAATATTACTACATTATTTCAAAATTATATTACTACAAAATATTCAAGCAGACCTGGGTTAAAAGTGCAGCCTCCTAGCTTTTACAGCTTGGACTGTACTCTGATGTTTGTGTCAGTTAGTCAAGATAATAGTAATAGTTATATAGTAGTAATAAGGGAGTTAATATAATGAGCGACGAAAGCTTATTCAAAAGTGTAGCCTCCTAGCTCTTACCATCAGTCAATAATTGGCTCACTTATAAATTTTTATATATGACGATGACAGATTAGTAAGAAGCGAATTAAGATAATTATAGTTGAAGTATTACTTTATTACCAAAAGATATTCAAAGTGATTTCCGTAAAAAGTGCAGCCTCCTAGCTCTTACAGCTTGGACTGTACTGTGATAATTGTGTCAGTCAGTCAAGATAATAGTAATAGTTATATAGTAGTAATAAGGAAGTTCATATAATGAGCAACGAAAGCTTATTGAATTATTATTTCCAAAGTGCAGCCTCCTAGCTCTTACCATCAGTCAATAATTGGCTCACTTATAAATTTTTATATATGACGATGACAGATTAGTAAGAAGCGAATTAAGATAATTATAGTTGAAGTATTACTTTATTACCAAAAGATATTCAAAGTGATTTGCGTAAAAAGTGCAGCCTCCTAGCTCTTACAGCTTGGACTGTATTGTGATAATTGTGTCAGTCAGTCAATAAGAGAGTCAATGAAAATAGTAATAGTAATACAGTAGTAATAACGAATTAATATAATTAGAGTAGAAATTTCACTGCATTATTTCAAAAGTGCAGCCTCCTAGCTCTTACTGTCAGTCAATAATTCACTTAATTATAACTTATTTATATATGTTAGATGGTAGTTTAGTGATAATCTAAGATTTTCCTTGTCACAATCGCATTTCTATATTTGGTTTCGATTTACAGTCGCTTATAGATACCGATTATCATCGGCACTTTCATTGCAATTATCATGTGCATCGATATGACGACGACGATGATGATATGAGTAAATGACAATAATAAGAAGAAGAAGCTCTGTTTTGTGCAATGGCAGAAGCTCTTCAAGTTTTCTTGTTCAGTTCATTTCAATTGGTGTCGTTTGCTTCGATTTGTTGACCTTTCGACAAGACAATTTCTTAAGCATGCCGTCTCGTTCGCTCCCACTCGCTCGCTCCAGCTCTAAGCATCTCTCTCTCTATCTGTATCTCTGTCTGTGACTCTATCTCGCTTTTGCTTCTTGAATGCTGTGCTCTGCTCTCTCTCTCTCTCTTTCGCTCACATTCAGTCTTATGCTGCTCCTTAGGTTCCTCGTATGTGTGTGGGGATATGTGTGTGGGTGTGCGCATGTACCACATACAATGGCCATATATACACACATACACACACATGTGTGTCTCTCTCTCTCTCTCTATCTCACTCTCTCACTCTCTCTCTCTCTCTCTCTCACTCTGAGTGTATACTACAAAAATGCCATTTTCATACTCAACTGTACTGCTTCGGAATTCGAATGCTAAACCAAAAACATTTGAGCAAAAAGTGTTCAAACTGTGGCTGATGATGCTGCTGCCACAAAATGCTGCGGGGTGGTTTGGCCAACAGAAAAACCCAAAAAAAACGAAAATAATAAAATCGCAAAATACAAATAAATAGCGCAAAAAAGAAAGTTTGCGGACTCCGGTCTTCAGGCAGCACCAAGTGGCTGTCCTGGCAAACAAGTGAATGCGGCTCCAACTCCAGTCCGACTCTGCATCTGGCTCTGACTGTGGTTGTTGCCACTGCCACTGCCTCAGCCACATCCACATCCACAGCAATGGCAACGAGCTGTCGAATTCCAAATAAAACCCACACACACACACACAGGAACACACACAGCTAAAGGGGAGCGCAGAAAAAATTGCAAAAAGATGGCAAAGGGAAAAAAATTGCAAATCGAAACGATACGAAACGAAACGAGTGCAGGAGCAGAGGCCAACCATTCATCTAAGCATTCATGTAGCCCCAGGTCCATTGGCAATAGCTAAGCTAAGCCGAGGGGTGGACAGAGAGGAGTAGAGGGAAGGGGGAATGCTTGCGCTGGTCTTACGCCAAGTGATTTATATTTTTGATATGCAAAACATCTCGTACACATCGTCTCAGGGGCGTGGACAAGACCGCGTCGCATTTGCATACATACAACCACACACACACACACACACATACAGATATATATATATTTATGTATACATGTACAATTTTGCGCTGGATTTGTGCAAAAATCGGGAATCTGCAAACGCTCCGACATCGCCATCGCCATCGCCATCCAAATGACAAATATGCAAAGGACATAAGCATAAGCAATGTATAAGGACAACCGCACACACACACACACACACAGTGCCACAGTGCCTCAGCCACAAGCGTAACCACAACCACAGTCGCAGTCAGAGTCGGAGGAGCCTTGACGAGGACATGGAGGAGGACAACGAAGACGGCGACGACGACGGCGACGAAGTCGAGGCTGAAGCTTTTGTGTGCCGGATGTGGTCGTTAGATTAATGCGCTTTGGAAGCTTGCCAGTACATAAAATCTATGTATGAATGATCCAGCTAACACATACACACACACACGCACACATACATACACACATACTTGGCACACACATTCGCAGTCCCGTGACAATCCCCCTTTGGGAACGCCAACTGAACGCTTGGCCACCATCAGTGTCCTTTAACTTGAGTGTGTGTGCAAAGTGTGTGTCGAGTGTGTGTGTGTGTGTGTGTGCATGTGTTGGCTATGTGTGCTCTGCCATGCTCTGCTTGGCCAGCTTTTGAGATTGAGCACATCAAGGCCAATAAAAGACTTAAGCAAAAGTCGACTATGAAATGCTCTTAAGTCTACCAAATTTGATTTTAAAATTGAAAACAATATTAAAGTAATACACTTTTTGGTATTTTTTTCTCAATCTTCATCTTTTTTATTAACATACATATCTCTACATAATCGCCATTCATTTTAATACATTTCTTCAGTCCATAAATTCTCTATTAAAAACAATCTTCAAAATAAATAAGTAAGAAAGCTACAGTGCTGTATTCATTTTAAAATATACCAAATGCATTGCAAAAATATTGAAAATACACCAAATGCTATACTTGGTATATTTATATAGTACTACATTTAAAATATACCAGATTGTCAGTCAACGCATTTAAGATCCGTTGTAAGTATAATGGGATATTTTTTGTATCTTTTCATTGGATTTTTGTATTTCTATGATCTTGATCTTATATCAAATGCTTCTGTAGCTTTCCTTCTGGTTGATGTCAAGTAAAACGGGCAACATTTTAAAAATAAAAAGTATGTAAAACTCGAAAATTTTAATTATTGAAACAAATGGAGAACCCTTCGAAATTTTCGAAATAAATAAATTGTGAAAATCGACAATATAAATACAATAAAAATTTCCTTTCGAATTTGCGCTTAATTTTTGGAAATAACCAATAATTACTGAAAGCAAAATCCGAAGAATATGGCGCTGAGTGTAACATATTTCATCGATGCCATAAATCGCAATAAAGTTGCTCGGAATTATTTATAACAATAGCCACAAAGTTTCAATGAGAAGAATGTTCTTTTCAAGAAAATCAAATAAAATAATGTCTAATTTGTAATTCTTTATGTGAGGAACTCAATTAATTTTATTTCTATTAGATTTTTCGGTCTTCCTTGCTTATATTGGAAAACATTTAAGTTTGGTTGTCATATCCAACATACATATATAGTAAGGAAAATTGACTTATTTTACCCAAGTATTTATAGCATAAAGATAGTTTTGTAACAACTATAACAAAATATGTTGATTATCACTTGAGCATTTTATACAAAATATAATTTTAGAACAAGCTTGTGCCTGGTATCGCTGAACCGAAAATAAATAAATTAATAAATATGAAAATATGTTGATTATCACTTGAGCATTTTATACAAAATATAATTTTAGAACAAGCTTGTGCCTGGTATCGCTGAACCGAAAATAAATAAATTAATAAATATGGAAATAAGTAAATGAACTCATTTCAGATAACTTGCTTTAAATACTTTTTAGCTAGTAAAAGAAACTAATTAAATTGCCCTTTGTGTTTATTTTGTTTTTTTATATATAGAATCGTAGAGCTAGATTTTACTTCACAAATTTGTAATATTAATGTCAGAGCTTATTTTTGTATGTACTACTATAATATAGCGTTTTTGGTTTCTCAATAAACTAATCCGCGTTTAAAGTTGACTATAGGCAAAATTATCGTTAAAACAGAGAATGAAATTCGCATTTGTATTACTCAATATATTTTGAATATTTCTTTTTCGTTATATATATATATTTTTTTTTTATTTTACTTTAATCAATATTTTAGTTTTATTTTACAGTTTTACTAATAAATTTATTATTTATATTATTTTTAATCAACATCATAACATCATAATCATTTCAATGCGTTACAAATTTGATGGGTTTTTTTTCTGCAGATCTTTGACTACAGTTAACTTGGCAAAGAGTATCATCTCATCTGCAGATCATTGCCCAGCTTGACTTATAGTCTTTATATTCAAATTCTCTCTGTGTTTTTCTACATTGCTCTATCTCCGTTTGGCTCTCTATCTCTCAGTCGCTTCCCCTGCTCTTTCTTAGCCTCATTTATTGAGTTTCCGCTGCATTACGAGCACTTTATGCGCATCTGTTTAGAATGTTTGATTGATAATCTCTCTCTCTCTCTCTCTCTCTCTCTCTCTCTCTATCTCTCTTTCTCTGTATCTCTGTCTATCGCTCGCTCCATGAAGCAATTGCATTTAGATTGTTTTCCTTGTGTGTCGTTAGAGTTGCCATATACATGCTTGCTGCAGGCGAGTACGAAGAGGCAACCCCAGCTGGGCAGTAGAAGTAGTTCAATATCCTGAACTGCTCTCGCAGTTTATTGGATTTGAATGTGAAATTGCCCAACTATGTGTATTGATGGCTTCTGCGAAAATTTTACATCATACTTTCGAACGCTCGAAGCGCGCGACTCAAGCTCATTTGCATATGCCGTTGTCGCTTTGCTTTTGAGCTTTGAGGGTGGACAAACACACACAGAGACACACACACACACACAGGCACACACTAAGCGGGCGAGGACATAACGAGCGATAATGCTAATGCCTTTATGGCGCACATATAAAATGTCCTTTTTGCGAACATTGTTGCGCTGATGATGCAGCCGGAAGAGCTGTTGTTTGGGGAAGGGGGAGGGGGAGAGAGAGGAGGTTAAGGTAACCCGCGCGCGCAAAAAAAATAGAAGGAAAATAAGGAGCTGTGGAGCACTGAAAAGTAAAAGGGGGTTGCTTCGCTGTGCGCGTTTTTGGTCCTCGGCCTGGCTGCCATTATATGGCCATAATATACAACACAGAACGACAAACGAAGCCAGGGGGCGGGTTGAGGTTTCTTTTTTGTTGGGTGGTGTCTGGACTGGCAAACATTTGCGAAATGAAAATAGAAACCACCACTGGCCCGTGTGACCAGTGCGACCAACAACACCAACATCAACTACAACACCACCATCAACAGCAACAGCAACAGCAACAAAAACAACAATAGAAACAAGACTTGCGAAATAAATTCAGCATGTAGAGAGGACGCCATGTGTCCCAAGTTTTGCCAAGCACCCTTCCCGTGCCTCAAGTCTTTGCCCTTACCCTTACCCCTTAACCATTCCCACTCCAATTCGGCCCATTGGCGAAAACCACCCGGACACGTCTTGCGCTTTATCACGGACGTCAACTTTTTGGCCATATATGTATGTATGCTATATGTAAGCGAGGGTGGCTTACGGTCTCTCTGTGTCCACATATATGTGTCTCTGCATGTGTGTGAGTGTGTGTGTGGCAAAACGAGTCCGGGCGGACGTTGCCAGCATCCCAAATGTGTATGTATTCCCCCCACATTTGCACATTTGTGTATGTAGCTGCTTATGTGCACACTCACATGTGTGTGTGTGGTCTCCCCTTTGTTGTTAGGGGATGGACTAGGACATTGAGCCACCCTCACCCAATGCCAATCGATTCACCTAAAACGTTTACTTACTTTTACTCTACTTCACCGAACCTACTCCAAATTGATCTCACTTGCAGATCGTGTTCCCGCTGGTTTGTGTCTCCACTGCAGTTTATAGCACTGTTTTATGACAACGATCTTGTGTTGCCTACTTTTAGGCGACGCCTCATAACTGCTTCAGTCAGCAAAACATTTGCTACTCAAATGGCATTTTCACAATTTCAATTTCAGTATCGATGATAGATAGATGATAATAGTTTCTTCATTTAATATTAATGTTTTTTTTTTTTATGAATTTGTCCACTTTAGTGGCCAGCTTTGGCTTGCTTAAAGCGCCACCTGTTGGCCGCCACAGTTTCGGCGCTTGGTTAACAGATGGCGCTAGCAAACTGATTGGACACGCGCACATGTAAATGCCAATTGGAAGGCTCGAATTGGTCCACTTCAGGGTGGTTTTTATGGTCACACATGAAGTAGATACACACATGCTCACGCACACACATGAACAGATTCTCATGAAGATAAACTCATATGTGGTATAGAGATTTGGTCAAGGAGTCGTTCGATTAAGAATGGAATATTGCCTTTTTAAAATTCAAAGATTTATAAATATTTTAATACATATAAAACTACTTTCAACCATTGTCTGTTATTTGTTTATTTAATATTATTATTAAATAATTTTCGATCAATATAAAATTGATCTATTTAAAATTTACAGTACTATAATATCATACAAAAGTTAAGTTATTTGCGAATCCTGTACTATATTTTATTCCCTCTTAAAACGTCAGAGCTTCTTCTTAAAAATCAAATATAATGGATCCACATCCTGAAAAAAAAGAATCTCAGAGTTCAGCGCACAACCTGCATAACTGTACATTTGAATGCGGATCCTTGAAACGACCAGCAAAACGGACAAACGGAAAGCAACGAAAAGGTAATGGCACACAGGAATAGAGAAACGAGCGATGAATGAATGCGGTCGCAGGCGGCCTTTAAAGGTCGCTTTTGGATGCCTAAACATAACGGAGCCACTTTGCACCGCGACAGCCGAGATCCAAATGTGCCTCCTGCTCCTTTTTTCGCCTGTCCCTGTTTACTGCCTTTGCCTCTGTCTCTGTGTCTCCTGTCGCCTGTCTTGTAGCTCAAGATGCCATAAATAAAATGCTCGAGCTCGGGCATTTGTTTGGAGTACAGGCAACAACAGTGATTGCAAGAGCGAGTGCGAGTGCGAGTGCGAAAGTAACCGACAGAGTCTGAGGCTGTTTATAACACGACATAGATGTTTGTATGTGTGTGTGTTACACCCCCGCGAACAGTGGACGATGCTGATGCAACTCGGGGGAAGAAACAGAAGACAACTTGAGATTCAAGTGACAATGATAAACATCCTGCAGTTGGCCGTGTCCATCAACGCTGGCGCTTCGACCTCGAGAGTACACCGCACCCCGCACCCCGCACCCCGCACCGCATTCCGCACCGCCCGATCACACAAAACAATGCCGCGTTTTCAAGTGTCTTTCAACGTAATCATAATATAGACGCATCTCCAAAAGAAACCGAATCCCCGAACCAATTACACGTGCAGAGTTGCCTTAGAGAACGGGTTGTCAATGAGAAGATGCTCTGATGCAACTTCCTTTGCTGCATTTTCCAATTGAACACATGTATGCAATACAAACTGTACTTTCTGAAATTTATTCAAAATACGTACAGCATCTTCAAACTAATTTTTCAAACTACAATTTTTAAATAAGATTATAATAAAAACTCCAATTTTATGGATACAAATAATAAATTGAAGCATGGGAAAGAATTAAAGTAAAATAAGTAAGAAAGTGCAGTATTATTCTTAAAATATACCAAATTATTATACTGAAAAAATATTAAAATTTACAGAAGACTACAATTGGTATATCGATAAACTATTGCATTCGAAATATGTTATCAGATATACCAAGATATACCAAATTGTCAACTTATAAATTGTTAATTCAAAGTAAAACTTAGGAATTAATGGATTCTGGGAGTATTTAAACAATAGCCTTTTAATACATTCACTGCGGGGATATGGAAAAATACAGAAAGTGACCCAATCAAATTAGATAAAAAATAGTTTGGTTACATATTTTGTTTTAGTTGTAGTTTTGTTAAAAGTTTAGAATTATATAAAATTGAAATGCATTTGTAGGTTATAAAATATAACTAGCCGATGATGTTATTATAATTAGTATTTTAGTTTAAGCATTTACTTAATTTCCACCAATAATTGTAAACATTCACAGACCATAAGAGGTAAAATGTAAAAGTTTATGAATACACCAAATCTTCGGCATATGATTTGGTAAATTTTTTAAGAATAATACTTCTTTCATATAATTAATTATAATTATAATTATATGTAAGAAAGTCTTAAAAGACTTCATCACTTGACTCTGCCAAAAATGATTTAAATATTAAATGAGCTAAAAAAGCAAATGCCGTTTACTGTACTTCAATTAAATTCATTTAAATGTGAAAATCCAACTCTTTCTTTATAAAATATAATATATTAAGAGTAGGATTAAGACTTTGAGACTAAATCGTAAGTATGTAGAACAAAAACACTTAGCTTATTAATCCATTGGAAAATAAAGAAAATAAAAAGTCGTTTACAATAAGTTCCACGATGGCACAATATAAAATCTGTTGTGAACTCTTAGGGGGTGCTTTCAATCGACTAATGTCAGAGCTCTTCATTAAGAAAGTGGCATTTTTATGATGAAATCGACTCGATGCGTGACAGCGACAAATGCCAGATTGAAGGATCTGTTGATGATGGTCTGACGAACCACTATGGAAAATGCATAAAGTATTTTCGGGGTCCCGCGAAACGAATCGTTTGACAAGTGTGATGCTCGTTGCTGGACAATTTGCATACGAGTCGATAAAAACAATAGAGAGCATTGATTGTGAGAAGCGAGAGGATGAGGATGAGTTGCAAGGGGGCGGTGTGGCATGCTGTGGTGGTGCTGCCAATTAGCGGCGCTGCAGTTCGTGTTGAATGCAGACAACAAAGGCAACGCAGCGACTCTCAGCTGATTGATTTTGATGATGTTGCATCCACGTCATGATGTGGCATAAGGGCAGCTCAGAGACGCCGCAGCGTGTGTGGAACGTGTTGACTGTGGACCACCCAATGCAGGCAACAATTTTGACAGCTCGACAGAGGCCAACAACACAGAGTAGGAGGAGGAGCATATTGAAACCAATACGTCAAACGTGAGATTACATAAAAAACCGCAAAAATATGCGAAACAAAAGGCAAACAACAACAACAGCAACAACAATCGAGAGCTGACCTTTTGGGTTGGGCATTGTCCTGAGGCAAATACTCGTAAAAAACAACAACATATGAATCGAAGGCCCAGCATGCATATGGATGGGTCTATAAGGATATTAAGGATATTGCCAGCATTCGCCTCAACGCACGTACAGAGGGAACGTTGTTGCATCGATTGTTGTTTGCTTTTTTTATCCTCATCGTTGCTGGACAAAGAACCTTGCTCCGCATGCTCTTCACTCTGCTCTGCTCTTCGCTGTTCTCTGTTCTCAGTTCTGTGTTCTACTGGCCACCCATTAACAATGGAATGGGTTAGCAAAAACTCCTTAGAATATGATCTCGTTGAGGGCAGCTGAGGCAGCGTTCAATCGTTCAATACACCAATTCTCAATCATTCTCAGCACTGAGCTGAGCTGAGCTGAGCCGAGCTTCAATAAAAGCAGCTGACGCACACGATTTTCATTTCCATGAATTGCAATTAATCTTTCTCAGCAACATTTACTATAATACTTTAATTACAATGCAAAGTTAGCTACAATAATTTGACCTTGACCTTTCTTTGATTTAACTGGCATAAGTTACTAATTCCAGTACAATAATATACTAAAAGACTATCCATGAACTGCAATTAATCTTTCCCTAGCTATATTTATATATCTTAATTCAAATACAAAGTTAGCTACTATATTTAATGACATTTGTAAGCCATCTATTTTATTGAACTTTCTTTGATTTCATTATAGCATAACATACATAACTTAACAAAAAATCTGTATGCCCAATATTGAAATTCAAGATTATAATTTTGTTTTAAAAGCGCAAAAAATCTCAAAATTGAACCAAGAACAATTTAAAATAAAAATTGTTTAAAATAAATAAAAAAGATAGATTGCGTGTTTTTTTTTACACATTTTTGTAGTTTGTCTTATTTATTTTTTAATATTAGCTACAACTATGACACCAACCAATTTTTTAATTTGGGTTTGATTTAAAGATCTTAATTATTAAACTAACAGCAACAGCATCAGAAACTAGAGTGTACATTAAAGGAAGGGAATTCCAAAATTTTAAGAAACAATAAAAAATTTGTTTTCTAAGTTTTTAAGCCATGATTTGCGATATTCTTTGAAACTATAAAAATATTCTTGAAGCAAGATATTAACCTTAAAAGAAGAAGTGTTTAATCAAATTTCGCTTACAAATCTTGATTTATTTTTTCAACATACAAATCTTATTTCAAGATTTTTCAAGATTTACTTTTCAATCTATATTTTGTTTCTCTTTGTGTATTATACTTATTTGTAATGCAAAAATTAGTCTAATTTATATGAATATTCATTTATTAAATACAAAAATCATTTAAATAAAAATAATGAAATAAGAATTTGAAGTACCAAAAATAATTTTAACTAAAACTTAAGGTTATTCACGGACTTGTAAAGTAAAAGATTTAATGTTATGAATTGTCGTTGGCAAGTTTCTATTTGGTTTGATGTCATACGGCTGAATGGAATGCTTAAAAATATCAAAGCTGATAAGAGAGGGAGAGAGAGAGAAGTGGATAGGATCCAAAAATAGGCAAGTATTTGCAATAGCATCGCTGAAGATCGCAGCTCCATTATCTAATCGAGTGTGTCTACGCAATAACACCTACCTCAACCTCCACCTCTGCCTCTGCTTCGGTTTCTGCTTCTGACTTCATCTTTGCTCATCCTCTGCTTTGCTTTTTAAGTAAACAATGAAAAGAATTTCGAAATTTGCACAATGTTTCAATGTATTTGCACAATTTGCAAACCTGGCTTGACTTTCTCTCCCTCTCCCTCTCTCTCTCTCTCTCTCTTTTGGCGAGGGCTGTTAATTTTTTGGCATTCAATAAAAATAAATCAGAACCGCAAACAAATGCAGCAGCAGCAGCATCAACTGGACTCGAGTCGAGGGCTACTCTTAGAGGGGAAGGGCAGGGGAAGGGACAAACAGGGGTCCGAGTTGAGGTCTATTGTCCGAAATTTGAATATGGATTAGATAAATCGTGCGTGCGGCAGACGCAAGGCAACAATTTGCAATTTTGCATACGCAAAAACCTCACGCCTCGCTGATAGTCAGTCAACCGACTGTTCAGACTCAGACGGACGGACGGACGGACGGACGGACGGACAGACGGACGGACAGACGGAGGCGCATAGTCATCGAGATTTTTGGGCAGCGTTTTGAGCGGGCATTAAATTGATTTTATCGCCGCAGCAAATGCGGCAACTGCCAATAAAACAATTTGCCGGCCCGTTGTTGTCCTTTGTTCGGCAAACACAAACACTCACACACACACACACACACACACACACACACGATGGTTGTGTTCTTTTGATTGTTATGAGCATTTTGCCACAGAAGGCAACTTCGGTCGCGAGCAGCGTTCAAAGTCAAATTTCTGTTGATCCTGCAGGTTCGCTTCGACTGACAAATGACACAGCTTAGTGAAGTTGGTCAGCATTTGGTATTGTTCAGTTAAGTGAAGGACAGGACAGGACAGCAGTAAACACAGCTGGAGATCGGTCACTACAAAACACAAAAATAGCAGTTCAATTAGAAATGTATCTTCTGCTTCTTGAGACATTTGAGGTGCATACAAAGCACTTTGAATAAAATGTATACATTGCTAAAGTCCTTCTCAAATTAAATACTTTTGATTTAAAATGTTTGATGACAATTTAAATTTATTTCAGTTAATCAGAAGTTGGAATAATTCATGTGACAATTTGAAAAAAAGGGAAGAAAATTTACAAGCCCAATAGTTAAATAAACAAGATAAAAAAAATAGTAGCTAATTTAAACTTTTCCCTTGAACAGAAAAAATAATAATAATTCAAATATGATAATTCAAACATCATAATAAATAATCTTTAGCGAAAATATACGCTGCTGGTTTTGGATTAGATACACGCTTACTTTTGTGAAAGTTTATTGTTCTAATGTGGATTGAATTACAGTATTAATGAGGATTGAAATTAAGTTGATATGATATTATTTGGTATTAAATTATACTTTAAATATAATATCCAAATGATTATATAAATTTAACAAAAAATATAAATAAAAAATATAATATAATATCCAAATGATTATATAAATTTAACAAAATTGTGTTTCTTAAACATTTTCTTAAAACTGCTCAAAATAAAGTGAATTTTTCTTGGTCATTAGAATAAACGCACTTAAAAGCTTTTTTTTACTTAAACTTTAAGTTGGTGTTTATATTTGGTTTATTAGAATTAAAAAAAAGCTAAGAAAGGAAGCAAAACTCATTACCGCAACATTGAGTTTTGCTTCCTTTGTTAGTAATAACTTCATATGTATATCCTTCATAGAATGATAGAAGGAATCTATGTAGTTCATAGAAATCTCACTCCAAGCATTTCAAACATTCACACTAAAGCTTCGGATAATGTTTCCTTATATTCATATTTCATTTTTACTTCATTGTTAATAAATACTTCAGAATTTTAATCTTGATTTGAAATAAAGCCTTCTTGGTTCAATTTTGACATTTTTGCATTCTTCACATAAAAATATATTCTTGAACTTCAAAATGGAATTATTGTTCAAATTGGATTTAACTTCTTAACTTTTGGCTTAAATACTTACTTATTGATTTGAGGACTTTATTAATACTTGTTTTAGTGCTCGCATAGTTTTTATTTGTAACAGTTCTAATCTAATAAGTATTTTTGAATATCAATTTAGAACATTCTGCTGCAAAAGTTGACAATGCTTTTCATAGATGCATTTTTCATGTGAAAACTGTGGAGTGGAAAAAAATGAAGAAGCAGAAGAAGAAACGTTAAACAGCGACAAATTCGATCGCCGTTGAACTTGACTTTGACTTTGAGTTTGGGATAAAGAAGGAGAGAGAAGGAACTCGAAGTCGAAGACACAAGATGTGCGTTTTTAGTTGTTCAAAAATAGACAATCTTTGTGGGACTAGGCAACAGAGAGAGATAGAGATAGAGAGAGAGAAGCGGGGGAGTTGAGGGGCATATGGGATGGGGAGAGAGAGCGGCATAACCGTTTCGGTACTGCACACACACGCACACGCACACACACACACACACAGCTAAAGCGAGTGTCTAAAATAAACATGCGCATCCGTTGGATACGAAATAAATGTTGTGCCTGTTGCAGATGAACGGTGAACGGTGACCGTGAGGATGCCGCTCTGGCGACACTGAGAGATGCGTAACACACACACGCACACACATGTGTGTATGTGTGTGTGTGTGTGGCACTTACACAAGACACCGATGCAAGCGCGAGTGATGCGCGTCCTGCTTTTGGTGTCCAAAAACAAGAACGAACACAAAAAAAAAAAACGTATCTCGAACAACATTATCCGTTACATCGTCGCACACATGTGGCGCACTCAATGCGTATGTGCGTGCGTGCATGTGTGTGTGTGTGTTGCTGCGATCCATTGCGCCCATGTGGCGAGTGCGTTTGACATTGACATGGTTGCTAGTCTGTTTACTTAATGTCATTACGAATGTGTGTTTCATTTATTCAACCGTCCGAGTCCGAGCCACCAGCAGAAGCAGCAGCAGCAGCAGCAGCATCCCCTTCTCCTGCTCCCTCTTATTCCGCAGTCTTAGTCTCAGCCTCAGCCTCAGCCTCACCCCTCACTCTCCGTTTCTCATGCTCGCCCAAGTATTGATGCGCCCCAGCCGTCGCCCTTTAGCAAGCAAAGCGACCCAAGCGACCAAACCAAGCGACCAAGCGGAGGGTGGCTATTTTTAGTGTCCGTTTCAATTTGTGTTACTGTACTTTGTGTCCGCTTTGCTCCAACTACAGCAGCTACAGCTACACAAAGAGATACACGCTCTCCACTCATACAACATTTCCAAATTTATGCTAGTTTATTGACGTGAGCAGAAGTCCAACTCAAGTTGATGACACGCCACAAAATTTCGATTGCCTTTCGATTGAATACAATGTTTGTATATTCAATTTGAAATTAGGTAATAATACAGATACAACTTTTTATTTTTATTATATTATATTAAATCTAGTATTCAATTCTACATTTAAAAGAGAAGATAGAGTACTGGCTGCTGGGGTCTTTGACTCAAAGATACCACTTTAAACTAGCTATATGAAAGCTAAAACATTTTATACATTATCAAACGATATATAAATTTACAAATTCAGGAAGAAGAATTAAAGAAAAAACTCAGGACAATAACCCGCAATAAAATTGCATATTATATATTATCATCATATCTATTTGAAATTAAATTAAAATCACAAACTTAATAGCTTAATGTCTAATGCAATTATGAAGAAGTGCGAAAGCTACAGTCGGGTTTGTACAACTGTGAGATACACGCTAACAATTTTCAATAAAACATTAGCAAATCATAAATACTGTATTAGTCTATGTACAAAAAATGGCGACTCAAGTAACAAATTTACACTTGTTATTCGATTTGAGGATCCGGAATGCTTAATGCTTTATGTTAATAATTTTACAATTATCCGTGATTTATTACTGATCTATCTTGCTTTTTATTTAGTATAAAGTGGTATAAAATATTCAATTAAAAAGGCACTTATCCAAATGCACATATTTAATGTCTCAAGAGCTATATTTTTAAGCAGTAGACTAACAAGAAACCCTAATAATGCATATTTAAGATTCCATATACAGTTCTTTATATAAAAGGGTGTAATTTATACTTTAAAGTGTAACGAAATTGAAGAATCAATCGTACGAAATTAATTCTTGAGCACAAGACAATTGATTTAAGAATTTTATTTTACAGTACGTATTACACTTTTTGTTTCTGTGTGTTATTAATATATATGTATTAAAGAAGTGTTGTCCTATGAAGTGCAAAGTTAATAAATAAAGTTGAAGAAGTTGCAATAATTAAAGGCAATTAATTTGTAAACTTATTAAGTAGTAAATAAACAGTTGTTATTCAATAAATATTATTAGATATTATGTTAGATATTATTAATTTTATTAGTATTTTATAGATCTTACTACTCGTTGTCAAAATCCGAAGAATGCAATGTATCTATCATCCGCTATCCGAAGGAGAGAAATTCTAGATGTTAATAAAGAAATAATTTCATATGAAGTTAGGTCTTCGTTGCTTTGGGTGACATTCTGGTATATTTTGTACTCTTATAGTACATCAATATACCACATATAGCCTATATGGTATACTTTTTACTGTACAGTATATTTTGAATGTTTGTGGCATATCGAAGTACCAAATGTATCCTTCGGTATATTTTTGTATTTTGATATATTGGCGTATCTTTTTTACTTTTTTTAATTATCTTATATATGTATCTTATAATTTGATAAGATTCTATTTGACTTCAATTATTTGGTGAAAGCAAGTTATCACTGATGTTAAACATAATCCGAGTTCAAGCGGTGGCAACTGCTCAGCAATTGGATTACAAGCAAATTGAGCAACACAAGAGATCGAGTGCGAGTGCGAGTGTTCGTTTAATGAGTTCAAGATACTTAAATGCGGCCCCAAAAAAATGACTGCTGAGACTGAGACTGTGTCGCAGTTGCAGTTGCAGTTGCATTTGCTGCGATGGCGTGAGAGGGAGCCGCATACACACACACACACACACACACATATATAGGATGCGAGTGTGTTTTCCTGGTCGGCTGAAGGAGGAGCATGTGACACATGTGTGTCCGTGTCCATTTGGATGCAGCCGCTCCCCCTTGATGATAATTGCTCTTTTGGGCTCAGCTCAGAGTGTGGAGTGTGGAGCAGTGAGGCCTGCATCCGCTTGCTAATGATGCCACTTCGTTTGCCTCCAAGTCGCCACTGCAGTTGTGTATCTACATATATCTGTGTATCTGCGTCTGCGTCTGCATCTGTATCTGTATCTGTGTCGCTAGTCTTGTGTTATTCTTGCTCTTGTTGTTGCACTTTGATTTATTTGGACGCTTTTCAATTCCCACGAAGACATCGAAACCGAAGCGATTGCAGTTGCAATGGGCACAAGCAGTAGAGTATCTACATGCCACACTCATATGAGCTGCTCTTGTGTGTGTCTATATAAATATCTAAATATGCATATGCACTTCCTGCGGGACGGCGGCGTTACCCGCGAATATTGAATAACCAGAAGTCCGGAATGGGATAACTCTTCCTTCTCTTCCTTCATTTTTTTTTGTTCTCAAAAATATGCATAAACGTTTCGCCTCGTCCGAAATGGTGCAGTTAAAGGGCTGCGCAAAAAAAAAAGAAAACAACATTTACCCCTAATAAACCGGAACTAATAGAAAATAGAAAATAGAAAAAAAAAAACAACTCATACTGAACTCATACGCAGTTCCCAAAAAGGTCGTAGACAATTTTTTATAGGCATTTGACATGGATCACACGGGCATTTTTTGGTTTTTTACATTTTTGCTTGCTTGCTCTTTGCCATCTTCCGGTTTCGTTATCGTTTTCTCTTTTCATTAGTTGACTATAATTTATTAATTTACATTCGTCCTTTGCATATGCGAATGCCACAAGGGTTACACGCTGGGTAGCGGAGTAGCGGGGAAGCGGGGTTCGCTAGGGTCAGAGGGTTCGATCGCATCGCATCGCATCGCACCGCATCGCCGCATCTTCAGGGTAACTTCATTGACAGACCTCGATGACCCAGAGAACGCGATTCCTCCGATTCCTCCGATTTCCGATTCAAATACCACGACATTGTCAACCAATTTCGCACCCCATGGCCAAAAATGCCACTCGCATCGCGTTTCGCGCTTCTGTTCATTTTTTTTTTCTTTTGTATCCTATCCATCTATCTATCGAGAGTGGCTGCGGCTCATCAGGCAGGTCATGTAGGTAACCAACAAAAAATGAAAATGCATTCAAATTATAAACTCTTGCATCGCGAGGGGTTGAGTGCAGTGATTTAAACAGTATTCAAATGTGCCACAGCATTTTCAATTTCATTTATGCTGGCGCAACTTTGGCTATAGATTTTCCTCAGCATCATTTAAGTATTCTAGAGAGAGAGAGAGAGAGAGAGAGAGAGAGAGAGAGAGAGAGAGAGAGAGAGAGAGAGAGAGGGAAAGAGAGTTAAGCTATGGATCTACATGTATATAATGAAAAATAAATTGTTTCTAAAAAATAATATATACATTCTTGTTTTCATTAATTCAACATATTTAGCTACATAAAGCCAAATTGTCCAGCATTCTTTTTCTTCTCTTATTTAGACACGCTCACTTAAAAAAAGTATTATTTAATATTATTCAAATTCGTTCTAGTTTACAATTTTTAATATATTCCAATTATATAGTTTGCTGAGAATTTCAAGTAATATTTGATTTTAAAGTTGAATACTCTCGAATTAATTATAAACTTACGTTTTTATTGCAATCGCTATTGGATAGAATATCAAATAAATATCATTAAACAATATTTTAATTTTGATAATTTATACATTGAACTTGTTCTGTTCTTAGTGAAATGGGCCAATTTATCATATTTACAATTTTCTTTTTTGCACCGCTCCGAAATATTATAATACATAGACTAAGTATTCAGTATTAATTTTAGTAAAATATATTGTTTGTATTGTTATTTAAATATAAAAGTTTATTTGTTGTAACGCCGTTCAATATTATTATATATTTTATAATATATTCCTCCAGCAAATGTGTGTAACAAGCAGAAGGAGGCATCTCGTACCCCATACGTTAAATATATTCTTCATCAGAAATAATAATATTATAACAAGTAAAAAAGCTACAGTCGAGTGTACTCAACTTTGAGATACCCGCTACCCATTTTAAATAAAAGCTAAACAGTGCGCAACAATTCTAAAATACTAAAATATACCAATGGCTACATTTGGTATATTTATTTAGTACTACATTGAAAAATATAGCGACTTATAATGGTAATCTAGTATATTATATATTCTACGATATATATTTTGAATGTTGTAGTATATCGATATACCAATTATAACCTTCGGTATATTTTTGTATTTTGTTGGTACCAAGCTAATGATGGAATATTAGCACACTTCTTTGCTTGTATACCAATTTTTTATAAAATCAACACCATGCGGTATTTCACAGTCGAGCATGCTCGATCATCGCTTTCTTACTTTTTGTTTTGTTTCGTGTGTTTTGCACTTCTAGGTTACAATCCAAATCTCAATACTTATATTAATATCTGTTTGCTAATTTATAAAACCATCTTATTGAGAGACACATTTAAAGTTTAGTTTTGTGCATGGTCAATTAATATTATTGTACAATAAAAATAAAATAAAACTAATTATACAACTGTTTATATCTCTTCTTTATGTTGGCTAAGAAATGAATAATCTTTTTTTTTAAAGCCAATTCTGGGCACAATCTGTGGCAATTTCGAATTCACTTTCATTAGATGTCATTAGGTGCAATCAGCTGCAGGTTCTGATCCGGCTTAGGATTGTGTGATTTCTAACCGTATTTGTATCCTTTCTGGCAATTGGTTGGCAATGCACAAAATCGATTGACTCGAAGCATTTCATTGACTGCATAAATTGCTCTGCGGTTGGTTTCTTGTCCAGTTGGCAGCGCGCAATTAACGTGTAGATCCGCAAAAGGATCTTCTGGTTTTTTGATTTTACCGGCAAATAATAATTAGAAGCGTATACCGACAAAGGACAATGAATGCAAGTTGAGGAAACCTAAGCAATTTGGCTCATCAACGCTCTTCATTCAGCCCAGCCCGCAAAATCCAATGAAAACACACGCAGATTAGTGACGGTCTCGGTCTCGGTCTCAGTCTTGGGATTGGATTTGGGACTCTGACTGAGACTGAGACTGAGACTGGAATGCAGGAAGTCCACTGACCGCAGTCACGACACACGGAAATGAATCGACTGCCAAGTGCAATCGAGTGACGGCCACAGACAAATCGACGATGATGATGACGACGATGACCCGATCACTGACCCGACCCAACTCCCGCTGTGCTGTGTGACCATGCCCTTTGTCTTGCCTTAACGGTACCAGATGCAGGACACGGCAAGGCAAGGCAGAGCAGGTAGTCAGGTAGTCTCTGCTACAGAGTCCTTGGCTCTACGTGTCCTGGCGCTGCCTGGAGTTGTGATGTGTTTGTAAACACGCTGAAAATAGAATAATAGATCAAAGCCAGATACCAACGCGATCAGCATACACAATATGCAGGATCCCTTTGCACTTGCTGCTCTTGAGAAAGAGAGAGAGAGAGAGAGAGAGAGAGAGAGAGAGAGAGAGAGAGAGAGCGCGAAAGTGAGATCGCTGCGTTGACCCTGATTAACATTTGCTGGACTGTGAGAACTACCGGAAATCGTTCTCCTACTGCTGCTGCTGCTCTCTCTGTTCTCTGTCCATTTTCATAATTTCCATGGCATTGGGAAATTTGTAACACACATGTTGCTAATCGCTCTTCGGTCTTCGCTCTGCGCCGCCTGGCGTTTCCTTTTCAATCACAGAGCACAAGGTGCACTCCCCCCACGGTACCACGATCACCGAGCACAATTCTCGAGTGTGATTATTGTGAATGTTTCGAGTCTCGAAAATTATCCCACGCCTCAACAGGCAAATCAATTGTTCGTTGCTCTTGTTGCTCTGCCTTTTTAGCAGATTTCGAATTTAACACCTGAAATACGAATAGTAGGGGATATTCATCAATGTATTTAATATATTTTTATATTATTTATATAGATCAGCAATTTATTAAAGGATTAATGGATTTTCAATTGATGTTCTTAATAATAATAATACTTTACTTTCAGTATTGTATATTTAGATATCTTTTAAACATATTTTGAATTTAACACCTAAAATACATATATAGAGTAGAGTAGGGGGATATTTGTCAAAGTATTCTATACATTTCTATAATATATCATTATATTTATGTATATAGATCAGCAACAATTTGTTAAAGGATTATAAGATTTTCAATAAATGTACTTATGTAGTTAATATACATACATATGTATTATACTTTACTTTAAAATATTTCGTTTCTGTATTGTATATTTCGATAACTTTTAAACAGATTTAGTATTTAACACCTTAAATATATATGTAGAGTAGAATAGGGAATATTTTTCAAAGTATTCAATATATTTTTTTAATATATCATTATATATATGTATGTGTATATATCATCTACAATTTGTTTAAGAATTAAAAGATTTTCAATAGATGTTCTTACTCTCGTATCATTAATATTCATCGAAAATTAATATATGCATTTGAAATATTGTAAACAAATTTAGTACTTAACATCTAAACAGATTTAGTACTTAACATCTGAAATACTATGTATTGAATATATGTCAATTTATTCAATATTTTTTTAATATATCCTTTAATTATATGTATATATTGAGAAGCTGTACATTGTTAAAAACTTATTATTATTAATCGAAAGTTTATACACACAAGTATGCAAGAAATTTATTTTGCAATATTTGTTAGTATTATATATTTAAATATATTTGGAGTTGAACACTTAACACGTAATAAATCTATTCAATTTATGTATTTTCAAAATATTACTATATTTTAATTTTGTCAAAGGATTTAGGGAACTTTAATATATTGTAGTATTATAACCATTCTTAAATATATTTATTAGTTATATTTTAAATATCATTCTTAAGTTTTTATACCCGCTACCCATAGGGTAGAAGGGTATTATAACTTTGTGCCGGCAGGAAATGTATGTAACAGGTAGAAGGAGGCATCTCCGACCCTATAAAGTATATATATTCTTGATCAGCGTCAACAGCCGAGACGATATAACCATGTCCGTCTGTCCGTCTGTGTGTCTGGCCGTCTGTCCGTCTGTCCGTCCGTCCGTATGAACACCTAGATCTCAGAGACTATAAGAGATAGAGCTATAATTTTTTTTCGACAGCATTTGTTATGTTTGCACGCAGATCAAGTTTGTTTCAAATTTTTGCCACGCCCACTTCCGCCCCCGCAAATCAAAAAAATCGAATAACAAGCGTAAATTTAAAGCTAAAGCTGCGGTATATACTATAATTACTATAATAGTTATGATTCCTGAAAATTTGGTTGCGATCAGATAAAAATTGTCGAAGTTATTAAAGAAATACTTTTGTATGGGCAAATACGCCTACTTACTAGGGCTCTTAGTTGCTTTGGCCGACCATCTGGTACATTGTGCCGTCTATGGTATATTCTGAATGGTGTGCTGTATTGATATACCAAACATACCATTTGGTATATTTTTATTTTTTTTTTAGTATTTGCGGTATATTTTGAAAATAATACCGCAATATTTTGCCCTTTTTAAAAATGGGTAGCGGGTATCTCACAGTCGAGCACACTCGACTTTAACTTTCTTACTTGTTAATATTTGATTATGATATTTGAAAATATTCTATTTCTTTAAATCTGTTATATTGTACTTTCTTTGTTAAGCTGTATGGGTAAAAAATGTAGAAATATCTTCATATTTTATTATTTAGTTCATTTCGTTAGTTCCAATGTTACGTTGTTAAAATAGAAAATGTCTCATTGATCCGATCATATTTTTATTAGGGCCTAATATATTTTATATAATCAATTTACATACAATATAAAAAATGAATTCATATACAAGAAATTATAATTTAACAAATGTATTTAAATAAGACTTTTTCAATATTTACAAATTTAAAATTTCGTAATTTAATTTCATTTGCCTTTTTTCGGTGTTACCTAAAGCGTTTTAATTATTCAAACTGTAATATCTCTTTTTTAATCGATTACTCTGCAATACAACGACCCATCTTTTGAATACTCCCGGTCTCTGATCTTCATCCTTTGGCAATCGCAAATCTGCGATCTCCAGCTACTCAATTAACGAGCACATATGTTAACAATGACATTGACCTCTTTATGGCATTACTCAACTCGTATCTCGAAGTACTCGCATAGTTTGTTTTCAATTTTCAATGCTGCTAAAAAAATAAAGATCCCGTTTTGCTGTTCGGTTATTTGTTGTTGTAGAACTATCGAGGAGGAGTATCCACCTACGAAATGGACGGCAACCTTCTACGGTATCTGCTTACTGAGTTTTGTGCCCATTTGATACTCACAAACTGTGGACAAAAGCAAACCCAATCAAAAGAAATGGAAACTTAAGACGCCTCGACCGTTTTTATAGCGGTACCAACATCCTGCCCCATCTTCATCCTCCACACACACACACACACACACACACACACACACACACGCACGCACACTCACTCAAAATAGCAAAATGGACCCGCGCCGGACGACGCCGAAAGACCTCGAGGGTCAGGGCAAAGGACACGGGAATGTGGGACGATGATGATCAACTACTACTTGAAGAACAAATGCCTAGCGGTTTTTTCGGTTTTTTACAAATATCGCACAATGCTTCTGCCCCCCGCCCCTCTTATTGGCTGCTTTCTCTCAGTCCTAGAGGATTCTATTCTTTTTCGCACGCTGTTGGTTTCCTCTAAAAAAGAACAGAGAAAGAAAGGGCAAGCGCTAAGAAAAAACGCACACAAGAAAAGAAGGAAGCGAGTGAAAGAGAGAGAGAGAAAGAGAGGAGGAGTGAGTCCTTAATGATGATGATGATCGCAAATGATGATGATCAATTTTCAATAGCTTATCTGCTTAGAGAGCTGCGCATGATTGATTTTAATTGGAAAGCAGCAGAACGAAGGATGCAGCAGGATAGCATCGAAAAGATGAGATGCCTGTGGCACTTCAAACATTCCGTTGCACGTTGTATATTGCACGTTGCACGTTGCACAATATCAGGGGACATCTCGCTGTCTGTTTTGTCTGGCAGCATCTGTTGTCCTGCAAATTGCAAGACTGTCGTAATGTGTGCAAAATCCATTAGATATGTGAGATCTACTCGATGGGATTATGCGACGACGAGACAGCCAGACGCCTTCGAGACTGAGATACTCGCATCTGTATCCGTCAGATACGCAGATACACAGAGTGTATCTTCAGATAGCAGCAGCATGTGCACTCGCATTTTTTACTATTGTCATCTTGTGCAACGGTGCAACGCCCAACTTACAGCTCATTAGGTAATCGATTTCTTTGTTTTCATTTTGCAACAGAACAGAAAAGTTCTGCATAGAACTATTCGTGTCATTAGGTAGCACTTAAAATGTGTTTTATTAAAGCCTTTTCGAAAATAATTTCATTGTTCGAATATTTTATATTAATATTCATTGAACTTACTTTTATTTGATTCTATTTTACTTTATTTTAACATATTTTATTTTATTCTATTTAATTAGTTTTAATTTAATTAATTTTTCAATACATTTTATTTTATAGTACATATTTTATTTAATTTCATTTTATCTTATCTTAGCTCAATTTTTATTCAATATTATTTCAAGTTACTTTATTTAATTTCATGTTTGTTTCATTTCATGTTATATTATTTCATTTGTTTTATTTCAATTTATTTTATTTTATCTTTTGATTATAATTTATCATTTGATATTTTTGGTTATTTAACGTATGAATAATGCTTATAGATAACAGAAAAATTTCTTTTAAAAAAGTAAGAAAGCTACAGCCGAGTGTGATCGATTGGGATATACTCGCCACCCATTGAAAATAAAAGTAAAAAAACAACTGTATTAATTTAAAAATATAACAAAATAATATACCGCAAAAATACTATATATATGCCAACGGGTATATTTGGTATATCGATATAGTATTACGTTAAAATATATTATAAAGTTCTAAAATATATATAAAATATAGCTTATGCAATTAATATCGTTTTTGCCTATACGAAAGTATTTCTTAAATAAATCAGACAATTTTTATCTGTTCGCAACCCAAAATTTCTGAAATCTTAAATTCAATAGCTATTATTGAATCGATTTGCGGGGGCGAAAGTGGGCGTGACAAAAATTTGAAACAAACTTGATCTGCGTGCAAGCAAAACAATTACTGTCGATACAAATTAAATCTCTATCTCTAATAGTCTCTGAGATCTAGGTGTTCATACAGACGGACAGACAGACAGACGGACATGGCGATATCGTATAGGCTGTTCTCGCTGATCTCAAAAATATATAAAGTTAATGGGTCGATGGCTCCTTCTGCCTGTTATATACATTTCCTGCCAACACAAAGTTATTTTGTGTTATGAGTAGCGAGTATAAAAATATGTATTAAATATAATACGAATTAAAAGAATTATTTAAAAAAGTTAAAATCTGATGCAACAACACATTTTGCTGCTATTTCTCATCTGATTTCTAATGCGACGTGAACTCTGAACGCTGACATGAGTAAAAACTTGAACTTGGTGAAATTTTTCAGTTGCATCTCTGTGGATGGATAATTTACATGATATATTGGCGCTGATGTTAACTGTATTCAAATGCATCAACGACAAGAAAGCTCGATGTATGCATAATATGAAGATAGATAGAGAGAGACAGCTATCCTAATTATAATTATTGATCATGGAATTGTTAAGAATGTGAATTAGAAATCGCTTTATGGCAAACGTTGTAGTTCTCGAGCCCTAGAACTCTCCACAGAAGAGAACAGAGAAGAAAAAAAGCATATCTTGTTCTCAGCCACAGACGAAGCAGACGAAGTAATGTGACTGCTGCTGTGAAATTCACGATTCAGCAGTTTTGGCTGCCGCTTGCGGCTTGTTGCTTGGCTGCTGGCTGCTTGCTGCTTGCTGCTTACCACTTTGCCGCATGTTGCTTGTCGCGTTGCCGTGAGCAATGAGATTTCCATGGTTTTTGGCCAAAAAGTTCAAATTGCTTGAACTTTTTGGTGTTCCAAATAGACCAGACCAGACTTGTGAGCCTCAACTGGACTGCAGGTTGTCCCTTTTTTGGACAGCTCTCTCTCTCTCTCTCTCTCTCTCTTTATCTGTCTCTGTCTTCCTTGCTCTTTGGAGGTGACCAAGGGCCAGACGATGGACGATGGTCGATGGACGTTGAATGGTTTTGTTGCTTTTTTGTTGTTTGTGGCTGACTCAGCTTGGGATCTGTGCTGAGTTTAAGCTGCTCTTCTCTCAGCTCCTAATCAAAAGTCAAAATCTTTGGCTCGCTTAGCTTAGCCAACGAAAACGTGATGCAGTAGGAAACGCTGCTTGCTGACGATGACTTGTTGCCGTTGCCGTTGCCGGTGCTACCTCTCCCCTCTCTTTGGCACCCCCGCATCACATCATCATGGCATTTAGGTGAATGCATAAGCTTGGACAATCAACTAAGTGACTAACTGACGGACTCACTCACTCACTCACCGACTGACTGACTAGGTGGCTGGCGACTGGAGGAGCGTCTAGTCTTAACATGGACCTTAGCCATTAGCCAAATGGCACAATTGCTTTTATTGGCGACTGCAGAAGCAGAAGCAGAAGCAGCCGCTGCATTGTGGCCGCTCCCGTTGACAACTTGAGAATTATGAACATTTATTTGGGCTTGCCTCTGCTTGCTTCTGCCTCTTCTCTCTCTCTCTCTCTCTCTCTCTCTCTCTCTCCAACTCCAACTCCAACTCCAACTCCAACTCAACTCTCTGCTGCACCTCGACTTGGCAATCGCCGCCTTTGGCCAGATGAGTCGTCGCAGTCGCAGTCTCAGTCTCAGTCGTCGTCGTCTTCATCTGTGTCTTTGGTGCGAGATCTCGCACAACGTGGCACAGTGGCAATGCCAAAGCTGTTGCTGTTGCTGTTGCCCAGCCCAGCAGCATTTCCTCAGTTGCAGCTCAGTCCATCGATTCGAAATAACGTAGATGGAGACATTTAAAATGATTAATTCACTACACACTGGTTGTGTTGCTATGTTATGGCTGCTGAAAGGAAAACTACTTTTACACTTTAGACCACAGCAATCAAAGAGTTGGACTGTTGTCTTTAATAAGATTAATAAATACCAAACTTAAGACGACTGTGGGACGAATATGACAGACATGTTAAATAAATAGATCCAAGACAGATGTGACAAAAATTGATTAATTCTATTAAAAGTCAACTTTTGTTTGAACTCCTTCAATGAATTATGTTATTTCTCTAAATGCACACATATGTATATTAATAGCGAATTTGCAAGAAATAATACATTTTGTTAATTTGAGTGATTCTATTATTGATTCTATTATCAATCTGGTATATTTTCATCTCTATGGTATATTACGAGCTACACTTACTACAACGATATACCAAATATGGCCTTCGAAATGTTTTTGTATTTTTTGATATATTTTATGAAGTATGCCGCACTGTTTTGCTTTTATTCAAAATGGGTAGCAGGTATCTCAGAGTCGAGCACACTCGACTCTAGCTTTCTTACATGTTTTATCTAGATTGCTGTCTATTATGGCTTGAGAGCTTGAGATTTGTTAAGTTCTGCAACTCTTTTTCATGCCAGAAAAGTCTAATTAGTATACATATTTTGTCAATTATTATTTCTCTATACTATTTGACACACTTATGGTTAATCATAGACATAATCATGCTAATGGTAATTTTGCAGTAATCGGTATCATATTTGTAATTGTAATTTTGTATTTGAAAACAAATATCGGTTACTAGTTAATGTAATTATATTTTCAGCTATCCCCATATTAATAAAACTTTCTTTGTATCTAACTGGTTCGTCTCATACTTGAGTATGGATCATTTGTCGGAAATCCTTAACATTGGATTCTTCATTTCATGTGTAGTCAATGCAGAAACTATTACTGCTTTTTGCTCTTTGTAGCGTAGAGTGGAAACCATAATATTAGATTACCTCCTTACCTTATTTCACTGTTATTACTAAACCTTATCTTATTAACCGTAAGACGATGAAATGTTTTTTTCTTTATTCCTTAAACAGTATTTTTATGGTATTTATCTAATACTTATTTGGTATAAATAATATTATAAGTATTATTAGTTTATTTTATTAGTTGTCCAACGTCTGATTAATAAATGCTTAATAAATTTCCAATATTAATTTTCCTTATCCACGCGTCAACTAGCGGTTACATACGTCGAGGCCCAAATAAATAGTTGCTTTGGTTAACAATCTGGTATATTTTGTACTCTATGGTATATTTTGAATGTCATAGTATATCGATATACCACGTGTGACCTTCGGCATATCATAGTATTTTGTTAATATACTAATTTGATATATTTAGAATTATCCCGCTTTGTTGTGCTTTTACTTAAAGTGGTTAGCGGATATCTCGCAGTCGTGCTCACTCGACTGTAGCTTTCTCACTGGAGATGCTTGTATGCGCTGGGCCAATTGACAGTACTGACAGTACTGTTTAGAAATATTTGAAAATATGAAACAAAAATTGTTCTATAGTTAAGTCGAATAACTTACTCTATTATACAAATATTGAAAGCAAAGAAATGAAACAAACTTTTCGAAGTTTCGAAGTTGAAATGTTGTGTGATTTAGTTCTGGAATTTTAAATGCAAAATATGTATCTCACTTTAGTTTAATCAGAATATGGAATAAAGATATTTTTCTAGCCTGTTGTCTTTTTATTTTGCGTTGTTGTATGACGTTTAAGTAGGTCAAAGTGCTAAATGGCAATATGTGAACTCTGAAGAGCGTCTTCAAAAGTTCCCCCATAAGATTTTTGTCATAATTCAAACACACTCGCACACACACACACTCACACACCTGTTGTGTGCCAGATTTGTTGGATCTGCATGCTGTTTGTGTTTTACTGTGGTTCAATGCCGAAAGCCGAAAGCCGCATGCCACATGCCGAATGCCGCATGCCACATGCCACATGCAAATGTGTCAATAGCATCAAACTGGACATTTATTGCATTTGGTTTGCCATTTAGCCAAGAGTCGAGTCGAGAGTATCGCGCAGAAAGCTTTGAGTATCGAGTACATTGAGTACTTGCCGCATAGAGCATCGATTGCAATCCGACATCGTCGTCGTCGTCGTCGTTCGTTCGCTTGACTTTGGCCGCTCACTCGCCACAGTTTTGCTTTTGCCGATTTTGTATTTCTTTTTCTCTGTGGCATGGCCCATGACCGGAGCCGCAGTGCTGGGAAAACTGGCAAGTTGCAACTAGCAACTTGCAACGTCGTCGTGAGTGAATCTGGCATACAATATTTTGACAATTCAAAGGATTCTTCAGCAGAAGCAGCAGCAGCAGCAGCAGCAGCAGCGTTCACCTTTTGCATGCAACCAGAGCCACCGCTCGCTCCACTGACATGCTGCAGCTGTAGATCACCGCCCCCGCCAGCAGCAGCCGCAGCAGCAGCAGCAGCAACCGTTGCCTCCGCTCTCATCGTGCACTATGAGTTGTGAAACCGATTTGTAGCACGGTCTCTGGCGAGAGGTTGTCGATTTGTTGCACAGATTTGCGCACTCGTCGCGGTGACTGGCAAAAAGCAAAAAGCACAACAGCAATATAAAACACACACAAATCCTTGCTTTTTCTATTTCTATTTTAAGAATTTGATTTTGAAAAACCATTTGGCAATAGCCGCAGAACCAAAAGTGAAGCCAACAGTCTCTTACCTTGGCACAATAAAGTCGCAACAACAGCAGAAGCACCAGCAACAGTATCATCATCATCATCATCATCATCATCATGATGTTGATGATCAACGGAATCGTTGTCAGGCATTATCATTATCATATTCATATTCAAAAGGTTCAACACACATTCAGCATTCGACAGCTTGAACGTTTTCGCCTCATTTACATGTGGCGCGCTCTTGAATCTTGCGGCGGCTCAAGACTCAGATCATTCGCAGCTTCAACAAACAAACAACAAACAACACAAAAAAAAAAGTTCGGCAACAACTTGGGCAGTCATGATTATATCGTAGTTGTTGCTGTTGTTGTTGTTGTTGTTGTTGTTGTTGTTGTTGCAACAACCGCCTAAAACACTCATCATCATGTCGGACAAACAACCTTGTTGCCGTTTTGCCATTCGCCGTGGCCGGTGCTTGCGATGTTGCCTGTGTTGTTGCCACAGCCTGCTGCCTGCTGCTTGCCCCAGCTTCTCGCCTGTTGCTTGCGTCGTTGCGTTGTTTGTTGTTCTTCATTGTTGTTGTTGTTGTTATTGTTGTTACTGTCGCTTTACCCGCTACCCGAGGCTGTCATTGCTTCCTCGTGGCGCTAATGTGGCCGCCACGGCTGCTGCTGCTGCTGTTGCTTTGCTGCTGCTGCTCCATTAAAGCCTGCTGCCGCTTATGACAGCAGATGCACGCTCGCCTCGACATGCAACCAGCCGATAGACGCTAGACGGGGGCAGCACCAACAGCAACAGCAACGGCAACGGCCACAACATGTCGAAGGAACCTTTGTGCTCCAAATTGTATGTGAATGCTCTCTGTTAAGCTTTATCTAACATTTCGTATATTTATTCTCCATCAATTTGCAGCCATGTTCGCCAGCTGTTAAATTGCAATTTCAGCCACTTTTGGCATGCTGTTAACAAGCGTTATGCGTATTGTAATTAAATCCATGTTGGACAGTTTTCAATTATTGGCTATTTAATTGTAATACTCAAGTTACTGATGACAATTTCTCATAGGATAACAATGAATTTTTCCTTTAAATTTAAATATTCTGAACTGATCTACATTGAAAGTTATTAAAGAAATTATTTTATGGGAAGTTAGATCTTCAGTGGCTTTGGTTGTCAATTTGGTAAATTTTATACTCTGTGGTGTATTTGTAGTATATCGATATTCCAAATATAGAATATCCGTTGTATTATGTACATTATTGTATATTTTGAATGTTTGTAGTATATTTACATTACATTTCATTAATTTAATACTTTTTTGGAGTAATACCGCACTCTTTTGCTTGTGATAAAATGTGTAGCGGGTATCTCGCAGTCGAGTAGTAGCTTTCTTATTTGTTTTACTTTTATATATTCCACACTCTGAAGATCTAAATTCCTCTAGCCATATTAATGATGCAATATGTTTCTATATAAAATGTGTTGCTTAGAATTAAGACTTATGGAGCAAAGAAAATAAAATGAAAATAAAATATACCAATAGATTGTTCATAAAATGTAAAAAGTTTTGCACTAAGAAACACATTCAAATTTTTCTAGCACATTTATAACTCTTAGCATTCGGTATTTTTCTCTTGTATATTACTTAAACTTAAATTCAATTTCCATATTTCATAACTTTGTAGTTAATAATTCTTTTGTCTGTTCTAAGATATTAAGCTACTACTAAAAACTAAAAACTTTTTTTTGTTTCTTATATATTATTCCAACACACATATAAATTCCTATTAACTTTAATTTAATTATATTTATTTCAATATATTTTGCATTTTATTAATTAGTAGTAGAATTTAAATATAATTTCTGTGTTTATTTTTTGTCTTCACTATTCAAATATGTGACGACATATTAAGCCTGAAACTTTCCGATACATATATTTCTTTTATTAAATTTTGTCATACAGATTTATTGGGTTATTAATTTTGATACATTAGAAAAAAACAAGTAAGAAAGCTACAGTCGAATGTACTCGACTGTGAGATACCCGCTACCCATTTTGAATAAAAGAAATACATTTTGCGGTATCTTTCTCAAAATATACCGAAAATACTACAAAAATACTAAAAAATATACCATACATGGTATATTTGGTATATCGATATAGTACACCATTCAAAATATGCCATGGACGGCACAATATACCGGATTGTCACCCAAAGCAACTCAGACCCCTAGTAAGTGGGCGTTTTTGTCCATACAAAAGTATTTCTTTAATAACTTCGACAATTTTTATTTGATCGCAAAGAAATTTTCAGGAATCATAACTACTATAGTAATTATTGTATATATATATTCGCAACTCTAGCTTTAAAATCACGCTTGTTATTTGTTTTTTTTTTATTTGCGGGAGCGGAAGTGGGCGTGGCAAAATTTTGAAACAAAACTTGATCTGCGTGCAAACATAACAAATGCTGTCGAAAAAAAATTATAGCTCTATCTCTTATAGTCTCTGAGATCCAGTGTTTCATACGGACAGACGGACAGACAGACAGACGGACAGACACACAGACGGACAGACGGACATGGCTAGATCATCTCGGCTGTTGACGCTGATCAAGAATATATATACTTTATAGGGTCGGAGATGCCTCCTTCTACCTGTTACATACATTTCCTGCCGGCACAAAGTTATAATACCCTTCTACCCTATGGGTATGTTAGCAGGTATAAAAACACATTGCAAAATACAAATTAGTTAATTATTGAAAATGTGTAATTAGCAATTTCCTTACCTTAATATATCATAATGCAATTTTAATTGTTACTCAGAATTGAGTTCTAAAGTTGATATTAAACAAAGCTCTGTATTTGACTGGTTTACTTTTATTGAAAGCAAAAGCAGATAGAATGTCAAGCTTTCAAATATTGATGGCATTGATATGAAGACAAATTCAAATTGTAGGGAAAAATTGGTAAAAAATATGTTAAAAGATTTGAGCAAGTCTGTGTGTTGCATGCACTATATACATACATACATGCATATGTATTGTAGGATCAACGTAATGCGGCATACAAAGTATATCGACATGAATACAATCTTTTAATGATCGTGTGTAATTTTCAAACATGTCGGGACAGAAAAGTCAAGGCACGCCGCAGTTGCCGAAGCAGTTGCAGTTGCAGTTGCCGCAAGTAGTTGCAGTTGCAGTTGCAACGACGTCCGTCACCTGACCCTAGCTCAACTTGCTGGCAATCACTCACATTGCGAGCCCAGATGAGAGTAGACAACGACAACGACAACGGAACACAGAGAGGCTGAGAGGGGGAAGGAGGAGGAGGAGGAGGAGGAGGAAGCCTTCGAGACATAGGCGTTGTTGCTGTTGCCCCAAACTGAAGCTGACTTTCGGTTGCATTGCACCTTGAATCCGAGTTCAGCGCCACCGCATCACTCACCCACTAACTGAGGACCAATGCATCGTGGTTTGCTCTGGTCGCATTTCGCAAGCAAGTCTAGCAACAACAACAACAACAACAACAACACCAACAACAACAACAGCAACAATGTTGTGACTCGTTCACATGCCACTCAAGAAGTCGTGGCACTGAATTCTTCGGTAGTTCGTCGCATGCCCAACGTACTTTGCATTGCTTTTTTTCTCTCTTTAGCTTTATCTTTATTTTTGTTGATGGGCAAACGGGAAGCGAACACAGCGCGGGGCATTCAAGATGGATTTGAACGTTTTGGGCAATTACAATAGCTCAATTTGTTTGGCACTGTGCACTGGCAATCGTTTTGTCAATTGCCACCAACCAGAAGGAGTAACAGCAACAGAAACGGAGCCAGAGCCAGAGAGAGAGAGAGAGAGAGAGACAAAGTCAGAGTCAGAGTCTAGAGCTGGCCTCATAACTGCTTTTGACTTCTTCAAAAAATATTCTGCTAGTCGCAGATACTTTTAGTTTTCAATTAGCTCTTGCGGCATCTAGCTGTTCATGCAAAGGGAAAGAGAAAGGCAAAGAGAATGGAGTCGCCACATTGGACCCACAAAATCCACACGATTTGAATGGCAAGTTCTTTTAAGTTTAACTACCAAGTATTGCTAAAATATTGAATACGGCATTGCATTGTCAAAAATGCAAAAATTCATATTTTATATACCCTTTTAAGTACAAAAAAATTCATTTAGAACCAAAAGTAATTAAAATAAATGTAATGTAAGTAGTCAAAATAAAAATTACTTATTATCAAAATATTAAATACTAACATTAATTGATAGTCAAAAAGCTGCTACCATTTCAGTGCTGTATTATTTTTCAAATATACAAAATTAATATACTGAAAAATACTAAAATATACCAAAATTTGGATTATACAATATTATGTACATTTACAATATACCATAATGTAAATAATAATCAAAGAATATCTATTTAATATTCCAAAAAATACTTAAGTACACCCATACTCGATATATTATAATCATAATATACAATAGTGTAAAAAACATACCAGAAATGCCAAATTAGTGTATTAACAAAATACTAAAATATAAATTTAATTGATATATATACTTTTACATTTCAAATATACCATTGTTTAACAGTAATGCCAGAAATACTAAATTAATATATATAGAAAAAATTACTAAAATAGTAATACTAATACTAATAATACTAAAATTACAAAAATATACAAATATTTGATATATTGATATACTATTACACTAAAACTTTACCATAGTGCTAGAAATACCAAAATTAAAATACACCAATATTCGGTATATATAACATATATGGACACTATTATATTTAAAATAACAAAAGTGTAATAAAATATGCTAGAAGTACCAAATTAATATATTGTAAAAATACTGAATAATGCTAATATTCGGTATATACACTATTCGTTCCTAATATATCATTATACAAAAAAGGCCAAATTATCAGTAGAAGCAACTTAGATCCGACAACAGCAGCCCGGGCGTGGCTATTTATGAGGTCGAAGGCGACTCCTTCAGCCGGTCACATAAATTAACTAAATTAACAGGTGTCTTGGAGATATACTTGAGTTGAATGTAGTTTGGCATTATTAATTAGAAATATTCAGTCAGAAATATTCGAAATGTTAATAAAATTCTCTTTTAAGATGAAAAGGTGAAATTATTATTATATAATAAATATAATAATTATTATTATTTATTAAATTCAAACGGTTTTAAAACTAAGATATTGCTGCTTTTGCATGCTTATTGACTATTTGGAATTATCATATACAACTTCATGCATTCAATATTTTTATTCAGCTTTCTAATTTCTACATATTTTGTGGCATTTAATAAAGTACTAAGCCTTAAATCCTTTTTTGTTTTGAGATTTGGTATTAATTAATAATATATTTATTTGTTTAAAAGTTAATCTACTTTCATTATATGCTAATATAACATTCATCTTTGATTGAACATAATTTTATTTAACTTTATTTCTTGAGACTTACTCTACACCTCCACTTGCATCGGGATTTTCATTGATATACGAGTATAACATTCTATTTACCTATTTTAATTTGAGCTAATGATTGCAATACAATTGATATATAGCTGATAGCTGAAATCGTTTTGTGTTGAACACAAGCTGCATGGTCATTTAAGTGCTGCTCACTCTCAGGCTGAGAGCAATTGTTGACTCACTGATCCAGATGCAAGCCGAGGCGAAGGCGAGGTTTAAGGGCTACAATAAAGATTAGTTAAGCTGAGAGTTGTGCTTAACTTAGCGATACATTTAGTATGACCAATTGTGTATCTTTTGGGCTACTATTGCTGTATTTGTATCTATTTCTGTATCTGCGTTTGTATCTGTATCTGCATCTGTAGCTGCAACTGTAGCTGTATCTGTATCTACTGTTGGTGTATCGTTTAATGTCTGGTGTTTAGCATTTTCAATTTACATATTACACGGCAGTCGAAACAAGATTTGTAGCCGCAATCGCAGCCGTGGCCGTGGCTTCAGCTACAGCTACAGCTACAGCTACAGCTTTAGCTTCAACTTCGGCTCCTGCTCCAGCTTCAGCTGAAAAACAATTTATTGTGACACGAGGTAATTGCCTTGGGCAGCAGCAGCAGTAAAATTGTTGTTGTGGCCAAAACGGACACTTGAAAAAGAGACACAATACTGAATACTTCAGATCATATTGTTGAAGAGCTGAAAGAGCACAACGAGTGACGGTCAGCTACATATATGTCTAATATATAGTATAGAAGTAGTCATAGTAGAAGCTGCAGCTGATCGATCTTGATAGGAAAAGTCGAAGTCTCAGTCGCAGTCAAAGTCTCGGTCCGCTCTGCTTGGCAGCGGCACGAAGATGCCACAAAATGTTGAAGAAGAACCAAACTTATTTGGTGTAACAATTATTTCGTGATTTAATTTCGACCTTTAGCGACCAATTTAATCGATCCACACACAGCTCCATTGTGTGCCACAGTCGAGTTGGCGAGTTGGACAACAGCGCTTCTCTCTCTCTCTCTCTCTCTCTCTCTCGTTCTGGGAGTGGGCAGCCCGAAGTGGCAGCAACAGCAGCAGCTACAACTGTACATTTCAAAGAGAGCGGCGGGGGGCAAGTTGGCCGACTATTCGCTGCATTGTTTTGCCCTGCCAGTGGCTCCTCAATCGTGCGCGATATTCCGCCAAGCCTACAGCCCCAAGGCACCACAACAGCAGCCACAGCAACAGCAGCAAGTTGCAAGCAGCAGGCAGCGGTCGACAATCGGCAGCGATTGCCCAGCGCTTGCCAAGGGGCAGCTGCGGCTTCGACTTCGGCTTCGGCTGCTGCCTAGACACAAAGTTCCCACGTCCATGTCCGCTGCCGTCGACGTCGTTGTTGGCAAGTGGCATGCACCATGGTCGCTGGTCGTTGGTCGCTGCTGAAGCTGCTGCTGCTGGTCGAGAGTTGCTCCAGAGTTGTTGCAACAACAGCAGCAGCAGCCACAACGACAGCAGCAACAGCGACCGCGACAATGTCCCCAGAAGCGTTTCGAGCGAAAATTTAAATTTCGCACCGTGGCATTATCATCATCATCATCGTCATCATCATGATCGGCTTGCTCATCATGATGTTGATCGTGGTTCGGGATCATTGCTGTCGTTTCTTTGTTTTGCGGCCTGCTGCTCCAAGTCGCCGGCGGCTGTTGCTGCCGTCTCTCTCTCCCTCTCTCGCTCTCTCGGTCTCTGTCTCTTCCTCTTCCTCTTTCTTCTCTCTTTGTTTTTGGGGCTTGGGCCAGGTCAGGTACGTCTTTGGCTTGGTCAGCAGCGACACGATTGCTGGTCAGCTAATAATTGCCATTGATTTCGATCAGACAAAAACAGAATGAGAGAGAGAGCGAGAGAGAGAGCGCAACTCTGCTCGCAATTTGTGAAATTACATAAATCAGCTTTTATTTATTTATACTTATGTTGAGTTGTTGCAACTTGTTGCAACAGTTGCTGCCGCAGTGTTGCTTTAGCGTTTGCCCTTTTTTTCCCACTCCCATTCGCATTCCACTTTCCTTTGCGCATTGATTACTTATTTTCCCAAAATAAATAAGCATTGTAAATTGCGCTCCAAAATGAATTTGAGAGCCACTGTTGCTCAGCTTAGCTCTGTGCTTTGTGTTGGCTGCCTTGCGGTTATCAAGCGGCCATCGGACAGCGCCATACCGGTGGCAATGGCAACTTGCAACTTCCAACTTGCAACTTGCAGCTTTCAGCCTGCAGCCCACAGTTTGCACTGTGGCCCGATAGCGTTGGCGATGGCAATGGCGCTGTTATCGTTAATCGATCAGCCTGCCTACGCGCTGAACTTGTAAGAATAGTTGCAATTTAATTGAAGCCACGTACGATGGCAACAACAACGAAAGTAATCGAGAGCAATCGACTATCGATAAACGAATATATGATAGAGACGCCATACTTGAATATTGACTGCTCATTTATCGATCACATTACCGATTTGTCAATTAGCTCATCTAATAGTGTTGAATACATTCTGTAAAAAACGCATTTTCAATTGACAAGCCTACACTATAATAATAACTTAACTTTAACAGTACTCGTGTAATCGTGTTATTACCTATCGATTTTGATACGCTTAAAATTTATCATCAATTAACATAGTAAAACGCCAATAAACTTAAGCATTCTATAGTAGTATATTCTAGTTGAAGCATTACAATTCGCATATACTAACTTGATAATTTATCGATTTTTAATCGACTAGATTAATAAGCAATTATTATAAAAACTTAAAAACAAAGTTGTTTATTCTAGCTTAAGCGTTAATTTATATATTTTCTGCAAGGCAAATTTATAATTTATTAACTTGATTATTTATCGATTAATAATCGCTTAGAATTGTTCATCAAATAACTAATTGACAAGCCATCAAAAGTTTTTTTATTGCAATAGTTTAATTTTTTTATATTGACCGCCAATTTATAATTTCTCTTTTAAATAATATTGTCATTTGTTAACTTGATCATTTATCGATAATTAATCGCTTACAATTGATCATTAATAAGCATAGCATAAAGCATCAACAAACTAAAGACATTTCTTTATTTAGTTCAATATTTTAGTTAAAGTGGTAATTTATAATTTTGTTATAAAGCAAAAATTTCATATTTTCATTTATCGATTTTTAATCGCTATCAATTGTTTATCAATTGATATATTAATTCGCAAACAAAGTTAAGTCTTCTCTTGCCACAATATTTTATTTTAGTTTCAGTGTTAATTTGTAATTTGTTTAATAATAAAATTCAGTAATATTTTACACAGTTTTTTTTCCCGTTCGATTATCGATCAATCAGACGCAGCCTACTTAGTTTAATGTGTGAGAAGCGCTGGGAAAATGCGTTAAGCAAATGGCAAAACAATTTGCCAGGCTAGAAAGAGAAAGAGAGAAGACCCAGGAGTAAGCGAGATGGTGTATAGGAAGAAGAAGGAGCAGACAGAGAGATGCAGGCGATTTATGAACTTGTAGTCGGAAGTGATTAGAGAGTCCAACGGTCTGCAGCCACCCTCGACTCAAGCTGTGGCCAAACTGCACTCTGTTAAAGTGTGTGTGTGTTAGTGTAAAATACAAGTGTGTGTGTGTGTGTGTGTGCGATTGACACGTTCCATGTGCTCGATTTCGACTGAAAGTTCAGCTGATTGCAACTTGCGGCTTTGCAACGCGAATGCTGCGAATGCTGGCAATGCATGGACGCCAAATTCATTCATTCAACGGACTCCAAGGTAAATCCCAAAAGCAACACCACACACCACACTCCACAGCACAGCACACCGCAGAGCAACATTGTCTGTTTGGCTGGAATCGTGTCTGCCATGGAAATTGAATGAGTTGTGCGCGTGAGCCACGATCAGCGCAAGCTTTGCGTAGAGAGGCACAGATGTTGCAGCAGCAAAGGAGTGAGGAAGGTGGACGGGGAGTCTGCGTCCAGCGATCGCCTTGAGGCCAAGCCACAGAGTCTGAGTCTGCGTCTGAGGCAGAGTGGCAGCATCGTTGTTGAAGCACACTGTGCACTTGCAACTCGCTCGCTCGCTGGCTTACTCGGCTTTTGGGGGGTAATGAAGAATTATTGTGGCTCATTGTAAATGTCTCTAATTATGGTTCATTAATCAATAAAATTGTTTAAGTTGTCCCCCCCGTACCCCTCCCCCATCTCATCCATCTCTCTCTCTCTCCCTCTCTCTTAGCTGTCTCGAAGATAATGTTCAAAGTTGAGCACGCCGCAAAGTGCGCGATATATCGACATGTGTATGGCGTGTATTGCCAGATCGTGATATTTGTAGTGGACACACGTTTGTCTCAGCTCCAGACAGCTGCCCTCTGCCCCCTCCCCCATCTGTAAGTCGACTACAACTTAAAACTAAAACTAAAACTAAAAAAAAAAACTAAAACTAAACTAAGCCTGAAATTGCGCGCTTCAGTTCCGCTGAACTTTCTTATCGCTCTTTTAATGGCCTAATATGAGTTCTCGTTTCTGCCTCCTCCCTCTCTCTCTCTCTCTCTCTCTCTCTCTCTCTCTCTCTCTCTCTTTGTCAGTCTCTGTCTTTGTTGTAGCTGCGACCAGTGACGCTTTTGATAATGTGGCCAAGTCAACGTTTGCGCTCCACTGACTGAATGAAAGTGCGCGACTTTGGTGGTTCCAAATGGCTTCAGACGTGGCCCAAAGATCAGCGCGCGTTGGCGACACATATCACTCAGCTCGCTGTCTCTATCTTTAGCTATGTGTGCATGTGCATGTGCATGTGTGTGTGTGTGTGTGTGTATCTTTGTGTGTCCAAAAGTGTACGTCATGCACATTTAGCTGCCCCCTCTCTCACTCTCGATGTGTGTCTTGGCCAAGGTAGATGACACGAGAGAACCTTCTCAATGCTGTTGCCTCTAGGGTTGCAACGCTCTTGGCGCTTTACCGGCGTGAAATTGGTTTAACCCACTGGTCACAATTGCACACACACACACACACACACGCACACACTAAGTGGAGCTTAGAAGTGGAGTGGGGAATACAAATAGTTTGAAGCACATTAACATTAACATTAACTGAGCCGCAAAACGCGACAAGGGCAGCCGACCAGAGCCCCAAAGACATAGCCACAACCAGAGACAGAGTCACAGTAATAGCAATAACGATAGCCATTGCTGTAGTCTGAGCGAAGCTATAGTCATTGCTATAGTCATAGTCGGAGCTATACTCATTGCCATTGCCATAGTCAAAAGCTGCGCAGAACCAGAGCGAGACCCAGAACTAGACGCAATACCAGAACCAAGTACTGTCCTCTGCTTTGGCTCTTATCTTTGTCTCCATATCTATACATGTGTTTGTCTTTGCCTATGCGTGTGCGTGTGTTTATGTGTTATAGCCATGGCAATGTCCAAGCACATATTACATACAAGTTAATTTAAGTGCAGTCTAAAAGTCGTTGCACTTGGCATGACAATCATTTAGATACCATTCGCATGAATGTGACTACGAGTGTGAGTGTTAGTGTGGATGTGAGTACTCATTTGAGTAGTTCAACCATTCATAGCAACTGCAATTACCAGCGTGAGTTAATTGAGCTCAAGAACTAAATGTATCTGAAAGATCTCTTCTTATTGATATTCACAACATTCCGACTACAACTTGTCGACAACTTATTCCAATTCAAAAGTGTATAATTTTTATTACTGTTATAAGTATTATTATTAGTATTATTACACAACTCATGCCTTAATATATTCATAACGTTAACTAAAAAATGGTTAAAATGACTCAGACAAATACCACAACTTTCATGAACTACTAAGATTGTGATTATTGAAATAAATAAATGCTTCAAATAATTTCATAATTTCTGAATGCTATTATCTTAATACTACTATTGTTAGAAATTAGTGAAACTTTTCGCCACACCAAAAAATTTGTTATATAAAGCGATAAATAAATATTTTAATTCATTCAAAAGTTCTGTAAGTTTTCCAATAAAAATTCAGTTATAAAATGAAATAAAACCTTGTTCATCACATTAGTCAATGCGACACTTAAAATAAATACTATAAAATCGACAAAGTCGAATAAAAAGCGTAATTTTTAAACAATAAAATGTAATTTTTTGTTGCGATCAGATACAAATTGTAGAATTTATTTAAGAAATACTGTTGCATGGCTAACAAGCTCGAAAGCTACAGTCGAGTGTGCTCGACTGTGAGATACCCGCTACCCATTTTGAATAAAAGCAAAATATTCCGGTATTATTTTCAAAATATACCGAAAATACTACAAAAATACTAAAAATATGCCAGATGGTATATTTGGTATATCGATATAGTACCGCATTCAAAATATACCATAGAAGGCACAATATACCAGATTGTCAGCCAAAGTAACTCAGACCCTTATAAGTAGGCGTTTTTGCCCATACAAAAGTATTTCTTTAATAACTTCCACAATTTTAATCTGATTGTAACCAAATTTTCAGGAATCATAACTACTATGATTATTATTGTATACACCAAATCGCAGCTCTACCTTGTTGTTCGATTTTTTTGATTTGCGGGGGCGAAAGTGGGCGTGGCAAAGCTTTGAAACAATCTTGATCTGCGTGCAAACATAACAAATGCTGTCGAAAAAAAATTATAGCTCTATCTCTTATAGTCTCTGAGATCTAGGTGTTCATACGGACAGACGGACAGACAGACAGACGGACATGGCTAGATCGTCTCGGCTGTTGATGCTGATGAAGAATTTATATACTTTATAGGGTCGGAGGTGCCTCCTTCTACCTGGTACATACATTTCTTGCCGGCACAAAGTTATAATACCCTTCTACCCTATGAGTAGCGGGTATAAAAATGCATACTACAATTCTGGTAGATTTTGTACAATATCAATATCTGGTAGATTTTGTACAATATCAATATACCAAATGTAACTTTCGAAGAGTTTTAGTATTTTTGTGGTAGGTTTATAGTATATTTTTTGTATATAAAAATAGGTATCGTACACTCTGCATTGTTGTTATCTTACTTATCCATTTATATTATTGAATGAATTAATAGTTAGCTTTAATATCATAAAACTACGTGTTTGCATAGTAATTTGTTATTTTTTATATTCATTAATGTGGATAATATATATCTATAATGGTATCTGTAATGTGCAATATAATTTAAGTTTTCTTTTTATATCTAAAATGTAAAGCAGTCTAGTAATAAACTAAAACTGAACCAAATTATCCTGGGACATAGGTTTGTGTAGTGAAAGGGAGGGAGACTTATCGCCCCGTGGCCATCTTAACGGTTATCCACTGCCTCTGAGAGATGCGGGAGGAAGACAACCCATACCAACACTCCTTCCCCACCCCCCTCCACCATCGGTGGCTGTCCACACGTTGAGCAGTTGCGGTCTGCAGCGGTTAGATGCGCCTGGCCGGCGTTTAATTTCATTCGCCTGCCTGCGTCTTGAAGAAGATTTCGAGTGATTTTTAATAATCGTCGTCGTCGTCGTCGTTGCTGTTTTTGTTGTTGTTGTTGTTGTTGTCATCATCATCATGGGGCGATTAAACGAGGCAGTGGCAACTGTAGCAAGCGACATCGCAACGACACGAATAACGATGAATAATCACAATGGAAGTAAAAATAGCGGCAGCGTCACCTACAACCAACACAACAACGACAACAACGACAACAACAACAACAACAGCAGCAAGAGCAATAGTAATAGGAATAATACACGTAATAATAATAATAATAAATATTTCTAAACAGTTAGTTACATTAAGAGCCGCAATGAAAACAGTAACTCACTTGTAAAGAAATAATTTGACTCGCACTTGGACTTTAATTTGCCACGAAAATGCCGCTTGCTGCTTGCCGCTTTGCCGCCCTCTTCGCTCCCCGCCCCCTCCCATCTTTGCCGCTTGCTGCACTCGTTTGTGCCACATGGAGTTGTGTGTGGCTACAGGGCATAACGCCGCCGACGCCGCCGTTGCTGCTGCTTTTCACCAGACACCACTAACAACAACATGAAGTTCAAAGTCTTGGCTATTTCAAACTGAAGTTTGAATACACTTTCCAACATTTTCATATATTTATTCTGTTTAGTAAAAGTTATCAATATTGCGATCAACACTAACTTAATTCAATTTACTTCATTCATATTTCTTTATTTTATATTACCAATATTATATATGACTTTCATTTAATTTCATGTAGGTTAAGTTTAAAATAAGGCAACCTAAGCTTATATTATAAAAATTACTACGATTCATATCTTGTTTAAATCTATGCTATTCTTTTTTAAGCTAGTTATTCACATATTATATCAACATATCTATGCCAAACTTAAAAATACAAATATTTTTGTATAAAACATTAACAAGTAAACAGCTTTAATTTCCGCCATTAATTTTTGTATATATATGTACACCCAGAGAGACAAAAATCTAGATTGGAAAGTAGATTGCAAATCTCGATTCACAATTTTTTCGATCTTAAAAAAAAACAATCTTAAAATAAAATTTTTTTGTTGAACAAAATCTTAAGTCAAGATTCTAATGCTAAGTTTGCATTTTAAGATTAAAAACATCTTATTTAAAGATTAAAATCTTCTTCTAGATTGAAAGGAAGATTGGAAATCTTAATTTAATTTAATATTTTATTCTTGATTTTGACGTGTTTTTTAATGTGTATATATTCTTAAATTAATTAAGATCCTAGGCAAGCATAAACTAATTATACAGATGTGTATTATATTATACTATATGAAAACCATTACTACTTGTATATCATATATATTTTATATTATATTAAAATTCATATTTTTGAACAAATTGTTGATTGTGAATATTTTTCAGCAATATTAATGTTTTTGTATTATCATTATATGTTTTATTAAACTATATAAATATACTTAGCATATTGTATAGTTTTATATTTAAATTCATTTAAATAAGCAAGTTGTTGAAAAGTACATTTTTGAATTATATTTTATGTTATGGATGGAAAGTGTTGTTACACTTTGCTGATTAAAATGACTTTTCCCTTTTCATAGGGTATTGCAACGTGAACAATTGCTGGCTAAGCAAACGTCAGGCAGGCAAGTTTAGCGTGGAGCCACATCGTAAAAGCGAGAGAAAAAGAGAGAGAGAGAGAGAGAGAGGAGCCTCCTCTTCGTTTGCCTTTGCAAGTTCCGATCTTTTGATGATAATCAGCAGCAGCAGCAGCAGTGGAAGAAGCTGCTGTCCCGCCGTTTGTTGTCGTTGTCGTCGTCTCTTTGTGGGCAGCGAGCGTGGAAACAGTTTGGGAAATCACATGCGACATTTGCTCAGCCGGCAGCAGAAGCAACAGCAGCAAACCGACCAGGGAGGTGGTAATCTTGAGCCAGATGCAGCTACTACACATTTGCCAAGAGCCCAACTGGCATTGGCATGCACGATTCAACGAAGCACCCAGCAAGCGTATTCCCTTGCACCTTTCTCCCAGTCCGCACTCCGCACTCTGCACCGCACTCCGCACCGCACTCCCACTCCCACGGTGGTTTTATTCATTGGCCCCGTTACATGGAAGCCATTTGGCGACAGTTTTACCAGCCTCCTCTCTTTCAGCCTCTTTTGTGGCTGTGACTGTGGCTTCGCGACAATTTGCTTAAAAAAATAAATCACGAAAAAACCGCGAGACAGCCACAAGCACAAACCACCGACAACCGCCGACAGCCGCAGCCACCGCCAACTTGCACCACAATAAAATGCCCAGCAATATTAATAATGCCAATGGCAAAAAGGACCACAGACCCACACACACACACACACACAAACTCAAGCTCAAACTCAAACTCAAACTCAACACACAGAGCCAGAGCCAGAGCTCGTAACTGATCAGAGCAGGATCGCAATTGGCAAGTTTGTAAAGTTTGATGGCTTTTTTGAGTGCACCAAGTGTTCTTCTTGTTCGTTCGCTTGCTTGCACAGTGGTGAGAATTCATTAAATAAGCAGTGTAAACAATAACGAATCAGATCACACTTAACTGCATTGGGCATTTGAATTGTTCTTCCAAAAGCACATATTGTTAAACTGAAGAGAAGTAACTAAACTAACAAAAATAATATAATTCAGAAATTTTATTTGCTTAACAGTTTAATTTTTGCAAACCCAGTTGAGGCTGTTAAGCGAGGTATGAATGTAATAAGTTATTCATAATTTGCAATAAGAAACTTTCTACAATGTTCGTCAGTGCGTTTAACTTAATTTGTATGGGAAAAATTCATGTATATGTATATTTTTAAAGAATAATTGCATTCGAATATGTTATCTCGCTTAACGGCCACATAGCATTATGACATGCAAATTATTCCCTCAATATGAAAACTTGTTGAACTAAATCAAAGTAACTAAACTAACACAAATAATGGAAGGAAAAAATACAAAAATTTATTTTCAGTCACAATTGTGGCTGCTAAGCGAGGTATGAATATAATAAATTATTCATAATTTACATTAAGAATTTTCCAAAATATTCGATACAGAATTTGGCTTAATTTGTATGTGCCAAGTTCTTGTATATGTATGTACATATATTCTTTACAAATAATGCCATTCATTTTGATAAGTCAATTCTTATAATATCTCGTTTAACGGCCACATAGCATTTTGGCATGCAAATTATTATTCGCTTATTTGCTTACTTAAATCAAAATCATTAAATTAAACAAAAATAATGCAAAAATATAGTAAATTTACTTATTTAATATTCTTAAGGCCTATTTTTTCGATTTCAATAGATATCCAAAAATTGTTTTGATTATCCATAATTTGTGTTGAGAACATTATAGGAATTAGTATTACAGTATTTGCATTATTGGGATATTGCACAAAGTCTCGTAAAATTATTTCAATTACTGTTTTGCATGTAAATTGAGTTTGTCAATAATTACCGATCGATATGCAAAACAATGTTATCGATATTACCTTTGATGTATGTATCGCATAAGTATCAAGTGCTTGCATTAGTAGAAATTATTAACATATTTGCAATAGAAGCATGAAATTCAAATTAAATCTTTTCTTTCTTTTTTAAAATGCCCAATTACTTTCTTAGGCATATTGATCGATAACACACCGCAGATCGATAACATCCATATGTCCATCAATGGCTGCAACTCTGTTGTACTCTCATTGACTGCCGTCGCATGTTGCCAGCCACCCACCCAGAGTTATGGTGGCTCTACCTACAGAGCTGAAACGGTGGCTACGACTGGAATTGTGGAGAAGAAGAAAGAGGAGGAGGAGATGGATGCGGGGATGGGGGAGTTGCGACAGCATTTGCGAAATTGTCAAATGATTTACATCCGACATATGTATGCTAAACTCACGAAATCTAACTGAGGCACGATTAGGACACAAGCGCGAAATTCGCCACGGTACAACGTGCTCGTGTGTTGTTGCACACACATGCACACACACTCATACACGTAGAGAGCAACACACACACACACACACCTGGAGAGTCAGACTCATTCACAGCATTGGGCATCATGTATGTACATATAGTACAATCACTGGAGAGGTAATCGTAATCGTGGTTATGACAAATTTCAATGCATCACGTTGGCCAAGCGCAGGCTATGTTTAGAGAGGGAGGCAGAGAAGGAGGGTGGTTGGGGGAAATAACTGTGGGTGCACAGCGATCCTAATGCCACAAAATGCCGCTGCCTAGGCGTCGCAGTTGCCATCAAAGTAATTGGAACTTTTCTCACTTTCACGCGCACAAATTATACGACGACTGCGCAATTTTGAAGTCTGCCCGAAATAATCTACCAACTTTCTTATAGTTTTCCTTTTTTTTATTTGGGCTTTTGTGTTTTACATTTTTGTTGAGTTTGCTGTTGTTGTTGTTGTTGTTGGGTTTTCGTTTTAGTTTTAAATTTAGCTGTTACTGTGATTGCTTTCTGTGACACGGCAGCTCATCTCATTGCTGCTTCGTGTTTGGCTAGTCATGACTTCCGCTCTGTCTCTCTGTCTCGCTCTCTCTCTCTCTCTCTGTCTCGCAACTTCGACTAAATCCAGTTGCAACGTGTGCTTTGCCCCATTATGTGGCATGTGTGGTGCAATGTTCTGCTGCCCACACAAACGGCAAACCGCCAAATGAGCCAACAACCCCACTCAACAGTGGCTCGAGCTCAAGCTCGAGTGTCGATTGATCTGCTCAATGATGATCCATCGATCCATCGTCGTCGTCGTCGCTGTCGCCGTCGTCTTCATCTTCGTCCATCGTCTGACGTCGTCGACACCGTTGTCTCTTTTGATTGCACCCAAGTAACAGGAATTGTGATTGTCATGCTTAGTCAGAGCAAAACATGAATGTGCTTCTATTAGTTTGCTCTGCTTGCAGCGGGCTGTCAATCACAGATCAATCAAAGGAATTAGCTTTCGAATTTGGTTTGACCAACAGCTAATTGATTACTTAGGTTGCCGAATGAATAATTTGTTATAAATTAAACAGCAATTCAATAACTTATTACTTAAATGCCTTTGGAATCTTTTAAATACTTTTACTATATTGATGTAATGCAATTTTAATTATTGTTAACATAAAGCAGTCAATCAATAATATATATACATATATTTTATATACAGTTTGAGTACTTTTATTTTCTCTTTTTTGCCAAATAGAACTTTTATTGAAAAACTTTTAAATAATTATAACAATGTAAGACTTCAATCTTCTTCAATCACAATCACTAACAAAACTTGTACGATGTTTTAAAATTCTTGTCATCATTTTATTTATATTTTTTTTTTATAATTCTTTTCTAATTATAATTTCATAAGTTATCAGACTATTTATACATAGTATATGAATATATCAATCAATCAATCAATCATGAGTACTGCCTGATACAAAGACTCTAATTTGTTTTTCCAATCCACATATGCTGAAGATGAAATCAAAATTCGTATGCATACTATATGCTAATATATATGCTGATCAATCATGGATCAATCATAATTATAGATTACTACATTAGGGCCTGATAAAAAGAATATTCTATTTTCTCGGAATTTCAAATCCCTCTTTTGAATATGCATGTATATATACTAATCAATCATGGGTCAATCGAAACAAAGTCTTTTCTATGTTTTGTCATTAGTAAATGTCATTTATTAGTTCCAATTGCTAAAGATAGAATCAAAAATCTTATGCAAATATACAAATTTACTTCTCAACCATAGATCAATCATAACTATAGATAATTGCTTTAAGGCCTGATATAAAAACTTATATTTTATCTCATTAGCAAATGCCATTTATGAGTTGGAACTGCTAAAGATTAAATCGAAATACTTGTTACAAATCTGAGTAGACACTTATTTTAATCAATCACGGATCAATTAATCGAGTTTATTTACATACAAAGTCTTTTCTTTCTTCTTACCAAGTGTCATTTATGTGTAGCAACTGCTAAATATAATATAAAATCAAAAATCTTATGCATACTATAAACGTATATATGTATGTTTATCAATCGGGGATCAATCATGACGTTAGATGAGTTCTTGCATTTTCTCTTATTAGCAAATCTCATTTACTCTTTGCAACTCCTGGCTTCTTCTAAGTCGCAGTCAAGCGAGTTGCCCACATCTTTATACCAACAGGCAGCACGAGACAACTGTCCGGCATAAATATTTGATTGAGGAAGAGGAAGAGGCCAGGCTGGCTTATCGCGTGCTTTTCACCTTTCAAAACTGGCCAACTTAAAAGTTTGCCAACCGAACCGAGCGTGTGTTTGGAAAGTCTTTTCAAATGAGGCAGGGCTGTTGGGCTAACTAATTCAGGAAAAAAGTGTATCATGGCCTAGTCAAGTATTTGTTGTTGTTGTGGTGGAGTTCTGTTTCCGCCTTGCCCTCGCTTGCCATTCAATTTGCTTGCGTTTTAGCAAAACTTTTCAATTTTTTGTTTTGACAGGGAGAAGAGTGCGGTGGCGATGACGGTGGCGGTGGCGGTGGCAAGGAGCTGGTCGACGAGTGAAAAGAATGCATGAAGGCTTATCAGTTGGACATGCTGTATTTTAATTGTGGGCACTCGAGTGTGAAGCCGGGCCAGCAAAACAACATCGACAACAACAACAACAACGGCGATGACAACAATTTACTGTCTTGTGCAGACCTCGCTTCAAATACAAAAACAAAAAAAAAACAAAGTTTGTTTAAGATGGGCCAAGGGGTCGGTCGTCAGGTACAACACACATTAGAGGCAGGCGCCCGCACAAATGGCCAGCAACTCCCCCGGAATTTTCTTTCTCTGACTCCTTGACTGCTCGCCCTTCCCCTTCCCCTTCCCATACATACTCACATGCCTGATAAAGTGCTTCACGTGAATCCAAAGTTTTGTTGTTCCACATTTTTTGGTTATCGCCAACACATCGTGTGTAGTGTTGATAAACATCAAACCGGCAAAAGCAAACGCATTTTTCCAACAATACTCCAGGTCCTGCTTCGACTTTAGCTCCTTCTCCTTCCCCTATTTCCATCTCCATCTCCATCTCCAGTTGCTGCTGCAGCGATACTGCCAAAAGTTGGACAATACTTTGCCTTTGTTCTTTTGGCCGACGTCGTCCAAGCGTAACCCGCAAAATTCGACTTACTTTTAAATCTAGTGTCAAAGTTTAATTGTCAGCGACACATGTGATGCGCCCTCTTCTAACTGCGTCAACGAGGTAGCAATCAAGTCCTAATGGAGTGCCAAGGAGTTCACTTTAATCCACTCAATAATTGAACAACTTTCCAAGCTACTAACACCAAATATTTAGAGGGTATCTCAAAGTTCGACTTTGAATTAACTACCAGCAACAATTCTTTTCAGAGTTAATCGCTATTTCATATAACAGTTTTTAAATTTTCGCAAAATATTTATAGGGTATCAAGAAGTTGACAATCAATACTTTTATGTTTCCAACCTTTTTTGGTTGCAATTAGATATTGTAGAAGTTATTAAAGAAATAATTTCGTAAGGCAAAAAATGATAGCTTACTTTTTGTTGACAATTTGGGATGTTTAATTTTGAAAGTATGCATATCGATATACCAAATTTAGCTTTCGGTATGTTTTAGTATATTTCGGCATATTCATTTGGAATACTTAAAGATTTAAAAAATCAAATTTTTGTATATTTTAGCATATTTCGGTATATTTAAAGATACACCAAATATAACTTTCGTTAGATTTTGGTATATTAATTTGTTATATTTTAAAATATACCAAATATATCTTTCATTATATTTTTGTATATTTCTGTGTGTTACTTTGGAACATTTTAAGAATAACAAAATCTTAAACAATCAGAAAAATTACTTTTACTGTTTATACTTAAAATGCAATTTTTCGTTAACCGAGCTGTTACTTTTAAAATAAATAAAAAAGTCAAATTTATGGCATATCTATTGCGTTAAAGAATACTTGATTATGACTCACTTTCACAATAAACCCGAATGTAATTGGACAATTTGAGCAGAAAATCTTTCAAGCGCATCTTAAAGAAAAAACTTCCATGATAAATAAATTTAAAAAATTAGAATACATAATATAAATTCAGTAATTTTGTGTAAATACGTTAAACGTACTTATTATGATTAGTAATTTATTTAATTTATTTTATTTATTGAAGCACATCAGTTACTCAATTTAGTTACATTCAAATAAAATTAATCAAATATGTAAGTAAACATATTATTATATATAAATGAAATGAATAAATATATCGCAAATAATTAAAAAAATAATGAACTAAGATTTTTGGTTGACTTGAAAGAATGTTATATCAAGGCACTCGTTGCAGAAATTTGGGAAAGCCCCGAAAAAAACCAAAAATTTTTAACATATTAATTTTCCTCCAATTGTGAAACGTTGTTCTCTATGATTAAAGTAAAGTTTCTCAAGGCATTTTCACAGCTTAATGTGAAGAGACAGATAACTTAATTTGGTTGTAGGCATCGCTGGTTGTTTGCTGGTTGCTGGTTGCTGGTCGCATCATCTGTCAGATGTCATATGCATGTTAGTGTGTGTGTGTGTGCTTATGCATTTCATTAACCCCTTAACGCCGGGGCTACTCGCATTCAAGATTTACATCTCCATCTATACTGGGAAATCTTGGAGCGTCAATCTGTAACCGAAAGCTGCTCCCCAAAAGCGACGTTGACTGAGGTAGCGACAGCGATTGCGATTGCGACTGCGACTGCGACTGCAGCAATTTTTTGGGGGAGCGTCCAAGCAGCTTGCAACTGAGTTGCAAGTCGCTGCAGTCGCTGCCCACCCACTCACATTTGCATGTTGCAATTGTCAAGCCCTGCCACGCTGGTCAGCGCACAGATTGCAGTCGCAGTTGCAGTCGGCGTCGCTGTCGCTGTCGCTGTCTCTGTCTCTGTGGCTAGCCCATACGTTTTGTTTTTATTGATGGCTCTTAACAGCCAAGCCAACGTCGTTTAAATAATGAGCCATGCCATGCAGTTGCCTCCTCCTCCTCTTCTTCCTTCATTGCCATCTCCACACACCTCCGCAATGCAGCAAAAAAGTCTGCTGTCATAGTAAAGTCATCGATCGGATTTGAGGCTGAGGCCCAGTTTGACTCTCTCTCTCTCTCTGTCTCTCTAGCAATCCGATCTACGAGTTGCGCGCTCTGGGCAGCTGCCTCTTTGGATCATCCGCTGTGTGTTTGTTGGGCAATGGCCATTTGGGCATTACCTAATGATGTGGCACTGCCACAGCGGCATGGCCAGCGGCATGACTAATTACAAAAAATCACTGCCTCAATGCAAAGTGCCAACTCATTCTATCCCTCTCTCCCCTCTCTTCCTCTTTCTTCCTCGTTCTTTGCCTTGTCCATTCTCACTTTCAATTTCTCTGCGAATTATGTGCGATTTCGCGCACTTTGACCTCGTGAATGAATGCAAAGTCAGCCAGCCAGCCAGCTAGACGTTTGTTGTCGTTGTCATCGCTACTCAAGCGAGAAATTGCAAAGACAGCTGCTTACACACAAACACACACACACATACTCTGCACACTTGAAATTGACCGGCCAAAGATGCGACGGCGATCGTCAAATGCCAACTCAAGTCTGACATTTGTTGTTCGCCGCTGACGACGACGATGACGATCGCCGGGTGACGTTAACAGACCAAATATATAGATATTCAAGAAAAAGTGATGGACAACGAAATACCAAGCAAAGAATTTACCAAAGTTTTTTAGAGAACTTGAAGAAATTAGCTAACTTCACTTATGATATTTTTCATTTATGAATCTTGTTTGTATCTCTCTGTTCAAGAACTACTAATTAAACTTTTTCCCGAGTACATTAATAATTGGTGCATGAATATTGCTACATATTTAATCGATTATAATTAGTTGATTAATCGAAAAGTCAATTTTGCCCATTTTTATTAATTTAATTAGTTACAACGCTAGATTAGCAAACTTGTTATTTTTACAATAAAATATCATACTTACAATCTTTCATTTAAGTAATTTAGAATTAAATGGATATTATTAGTTGAGCAAGTTTAGTTAGTACCAAGTATAAAATGTATAACTCACTTTAGTTTTTAAATGAAAATTAATTTGAATTTTATAAAATAAGGAGTTCTACTGTTTCTGTTTTACTTTTTGTGTTAATTTAGCTTTCCTTTGCATATTGCATATGTTGTGCTCCTCTATAAATTAAATATATACTTATAATAGTTAGATATAATTGTAATTAACACTAACTTATATCCGAAGCACTGCCTGCAGTGGTCTTCTGCTTGTTCCTCTAGATATACAATGTTATATTATGTTCCTTACTTTTTTATTGCTAACTCAATCTGTGAATATAGAATATTTTTTATTTCGACCTCTTGAAGCATGTGCATTTGTAAGTATTTTTGAGTATCCCTTCACATATTCTAATAACATGTTAAACAGTTAAACGTTCGTATCAGCATATATAGCATATGTTAAGTCTATCGTTGTAAATAAAAAAGCAAAAGAGCCCATTCAAAATTAAATAAAATAAACCAGATATTATTGTATCATTGAGTCTCTATTTTTAATATTTTATACCCGCTTTCCATAGGGTATAAAAGTATAATAACTTTGTGCCGACAGGAAATCTATGTAATAGGCAGAACGAGGCATCTCCGACCCTATGAAGTATATATATTCCATGTCCGTCTGTCCGTCCGTTCGTCCGTTCATATGAACACCTAGATCTCAGAGCCTATAAGAGATAGAGGTATAATTTTAAGTCAAGTTTGACAAACATCGAATACCAAGCCTAATTTTGAAGCTAGAGCCGAGTTTTGTAGCAAACAAAAATAAGTTAAGTACTTATGTTAGGATTCCTAAATATTTGGTTAAGATCAGATTAAAATTGTAGAAATTATTTATGAAATATGGGCAGTTGCTTTGGCTGACAATCCGTCATATTTTCTACCGTATGGTATATTTTAAATGTATTACTATATCATATACAAAATATTAATTTGGTATATTATAAGAATATCGCACTGTTTTGGCTTTATTCAACATGGGTAGCGGGAATCTCACAGTAGAGCACACTCAGATGCAGCTTTTTTAATTGTTAAAAGTGCCTAAAATTGGATTTTATTTCTTAGAATGTTAAATGCTTACACAAAAACCAATAAAAAAATCTACATTGAAAAGTAAATTTCTAAGAATTTAACAAAAATTCTAACTTTTCGATCTTAAAAAAAAAACGTATTATGATTCAATACTTTTGTTTTGATTTCAGAGTTTTTCATGTGTTGTTTATGGCTAACTCCTTAGATACTGCTTAAGGTTCAATTGTACACAGAGAGAAAAAAAACTCTATATTGAAAAGTTCATTGCAATTCTTAATTGAAGACTTTTTCGATCTTAATAAAATATCTTGAACCAAGAATCTTATGTTTCAAAAGCCTTTACAAAAGATTTTGATATTAGTATTGCATTCTAAGATTCAAAACTAGAATGAAATTCTTGAGAGAAGAACTTGTTATGGTTTCATCATGACAGAATATATCATGATTAATTATATCATGATTCAATATTTTATACTTGATTTCAGAGTTTTTTCTGTGTAGTTTATTCCTAATTCCTTCGATACTGCTCAAGGTTCAATTCTACATAGAGAGAGAAAAAACTCTATATTGAAAAGTACACTGCATATATTTATTTAAGAACTTTTCGATCTTAATTAAAAACATAATCATGATTTTTATACTAAATTGGAATTTAATGATTAAAAAATCTTATTTTAAGATTGAAATTTTGATACAAGAATGTTTTTTTATATAAAAAATAGTTTTCAGATCTTGATTTAACAACTTTTCGATTAAAAAAAGTTCTTGAATCAAGAATTTTAGGTTAAAGAAATATTTCGATTTTAAAATATCGTTTTAAGATTGAAAACTATAAAGAAATTCTTGAGTTTAAAACTTATCTTGGTTCTATTTTGACATTATATAATCAAGATTGAAGATTTTGTTTATGATTTCAGCACTTTTTTTCTGTAGTATATTCCCAACTCCTTAGATACTGTGTACCAAACTCAAAGCACTCCCTTCAAGAACTTGCCCGTGCAGGGTATGCGGACAAGCAGACTTTAAGCTGCCCAAGTTGTGGACGCTGTGATTGAAGCTGGCTGTGTGTAAGTGTGTGTGTATGTGTGTGTGTGTGGGGGGGGCATGCTGCTTGCGTCCAAGGCGGCGGCACACGCATATTGGTGCCATATGATTAGTTCGACGTTGTCGATGCATGACAACCCAACTGAAAATAGTACAGCGAGCAGAGGAAGCGATCGAGCGCCAGTGCCATTCTTTGATCCGCTGCTCTTTAAGCCTCGTTCTTTATTCTTGCGCCCCCGTCTTGCCCTCGCTTTCTGTATTTTGTGTGTCTTCCATCAAGCGACGCGTCTTCGAGCTCCATCTGTGTGTCTCGATGTCTCGGGCTTGCCAGCGCAATGAGCAACAAATATGATCATCATCTGTGCGCTCTGCCTGTGGTGCCATTGATGACCACAAAAACTGGGCGTGGCCCCGGCATGCCCCTCGATTCACCCAACTTTGGGCATGGGCGCGCACACCCAAAAACCAAAAAACAGAAACAAAATCGGAACAGCAAACAAACGAGAGGAAAGAAACGAAAACGAAAAAGCAAAATCAAAACCAAGTTGTAGACTCCTCCACCCGTCCCCTCCCTCTCCGCTCCGCTCCGCTCTGCTCTGCTGCTCCTCCTCTGACCAAGTGCGATCACTTACAAGTACAAAATTGTCCCAGCCTACGCTCAGTTGCACTCAAATACTGTTGTTGTTGTTGTTGTTGTTGGTGCCCCCAAAATGATATCTGGGCGCTGATTTCTCATCCGCTGTGTGGCGTGTGCGTGAGCCAAAGTTTAGAGCTTGCTGCTGATGCAGAGAGCGAGATAGGGCATAAAGAGTACTCGAATGGGAGCAAGACATATCGCAGGTACGCCTTAGCCTCAGTCTCAGCCTCAGATTCAGATTCAGCTTCAGCCTCAGCTCATTTCATATTCATTGATGTGGAGCAGCCCCAGCTGTCGCCCAGTCTTTTGGCCAGGGGCACGGCCACGTTGCATGCTGCAAGCTGCCTGCTGCCTGCTGCATGATTGCGTGTGCGTGTGTGTTGCAAGTGCGATCCATGGGAGGACTCTGTTATGCTTGCTGCAATTGCAATTACCTCACCCACTAAATGCCCACCACAGGAAATGGCAAAGCAAAAGAAAAAGAAAATCGAGCAAGATAAGATACGCGCTTGCGATTGAGATAAAAAAAAGATGACAAGAACTACTTGAATATACTCAATTGAAATCGTAGTGAAATAGTTCTCTCGGTTTCCTCACATTCACATTCCAAACTTTGAAGCGATTTATCAGATCGATTTTTTGTTTTTTTTTTTTTTGGGCTATGCTTAATCTGGCTGGCTAACCGTTTAGCGTGGCTCAAATTGATCGTTTTAGCCCTCATTGTGATTGTGTGTGGTGTTGGTGCTGTGCTTGAGACTGCGACTGCGACTGCGACTGCGACTGGGCCTGGCCAACACCAACAACAACAACAATAATAACAACGACAGCAGCTTGGGCTTGACTAAATGCTGGCCTGCCAGTAGTAATTGTTGTTTGTCTTCAAGTTTTTTCCAGTTGTTGTTGCTTTCGGTGTCATGCGCCACCTTAACAACATTTTTGCCAGTCCCATTTGTCATTTAGCCAGTCAGTCAGTCAGTCCGTCAGTCAGTCGCAGAGCCATCCAGCTAGCAATTCATTCATTATGCTCTCAGATTCAGCCCAGGCGAGTCATTCGATTCATAGGCAGACTGCGTGGGTTGTCATCGCTATTGCTGTGGCTGCTTAAGCTAAAGAGCAAACAAAACAAAAGAGACTTTGCTGCAAATAGTATTAAGAAAATACTTGTACGATGCTTAGGCATTCAACTTAAAATCATATTGAGTTCTGTATACACTAACAAATTAGCCAATTAAGCATCCCGAATCGAGAAGTGAACTGATCCAATCTTGTTAATTATTTATTCATTTTAACGAAACATATATCAAAAACAATCAACACTAAGTTTATTGCAATTCGATTAAAGGAAAACATTATCTTTTGCTAATTTATAAACTAAATAATATTCAAGACTCTATAGTTTGTCTAAGACGATCGCGAAGATCAATCGTAAGTAATTACTTTCTGAAACATGCCTAGTTATTTCTCCATTTATTTCATAAATAATCTGATTGTTATACTAAAGAATCATTATACATACATATGTTACATAGTAGAAAATAATAAAGTTTATTGGTATTATTTACAAATTTTACATCAACTTGAAGTCAGAAGGGACAAATGTATCTACCATACGTATTCTCGGCACTGTATATTCTGATCTATTGGCGAAAGTAAGTTCTCATCCAATTTATCCGAAATATATGCACTTTTCACAAAATATATTTCAACTTTTTATAAATCATTTTTCAATTTATTTGTTTGCCATATTAACGTTTAAAATACTGCATTTTAATATAATAAGTTTTTTAAATCTTAAAATTAATCACTAATCAAAAAAAAAACTAATCCAAGTTCATATCATTCAAAAAAAATCGTTTAATAATACTTAACTAATATATTAAACCCAATAAAAAGAGCCTTCTATCTAACAATTGTTTAACACATATCGTAAAAAATATTCATTTTCCCGTTTAATCAGATTTTTAAATGAGGAAGCAACATTTTCATTACTCTCAAGAATTTTAGGTTTTAGCAATGTAAATTCTTCTTAAGCAACACCATAATCACTTGTTGTTCTTTTTCGAACTTCCTCCATCAGCCACATATTTTATTAAAATATTTAAGAATTGCTATTTATTATTTAAAATTAATTATTTAACATTAATACCTATTTTATTTGTTTTTTTTTTCCTTCACACATCACATAAATATTTTTGGAACTGATATTTATTATATTACATTATTACTTGATCATTTTGTTTTATTTTACAATTTAATTTTAGTATTGAAGTAGAAATGTTTTCTGTTTTTCTTAACATTATTTTTGAAATAGTTCGAAAATTATTTTTGACACATTTCTTTCAATATGAATTTCATTTAATAGTGCATCAAGAATGTTTTCCTAAAGGCTATCATAAATTAACTAACATTATTTATTGGCACATTTTTGTAATATAATATCTTTTAAATAAATATTAGAGTAAAGATGTGTTCTGCTTTTTTCAACAATATTATTATTTTTATTTTATTTTTATATTATAATTTTGCATTGTTTTCCAAATAAATTTTTATGACATATTGAATCAGGAAATAGCAATATTATTTAAATATTTTGAGTAGTGACCACTGCTATTTATTATTATATAATATTATATTTTATATTTACATTTATTTAATATTGACTCAAGAATGTTTTTCTGTTTTCTTTAAATGCACTAAACGTTGAATGAAAATTGTTTTCTCCAACTTTATCCCTCTCGTCCGCATTTCTCTACCCCCCGGTCTTTATGCTCCAAGTCCGTTAACCCATTTGTAGTGCCCAAATCCCACATAGAGCATACACCACATGACAATGCTCGAATTGTCTCTACGTCTCCGTCTCCGTCTCCGACTGCGACTGCGACTCCGCCTCATTGTTTGCTTTTTTCTTCAGTTTTTTTGTTCGATCGCAATGCGCTTGGGAGAGCCACACTCACACACACACACACACGCTCAAACACTCACATACACACTCACACACACTCTGGTTAGTTGTAGTCGTAAATCGCATGCCTAGCTAGAGATAAGTTCAGTTTTGTGCTCTATGATGCACCTCAGATTGCAATCAAGAGATATCCAGAGATATTGCAATTAAGATAAACCCACAAACGCCGTATGCGAGTATTTAGCCAGAGATCAGAGCTCCCCTCTCCCCCCACCCTTCCCTTCTCCCCCTTCCCATCTGTTCTTCCTCTTCTCCTCAGTTGTCATCTAGTCTCTAGTTAAACCCTTAACCGTTCTATTATTATTGTTGTTGCTTTTGTCGTTGTCAACCGTTGCCCATTGCCTCCACCTTTGCGTCTCTCTCTCTCTCTCTCTCTCCTCGGTGCCCGTTGCCCGTTGCATCGTGACTCTCCCCTTTGCTTCTCCCCCTTCAATCCGATGGAATCCACATGCTCACTTTTGCCATGCAAAGAAAGGCCAGCCGAACGGATTTTTAAATACCAAATAAAATTCCAAAAACAAAGAAAAGAAGTCGCCGAAAAAGTCAAACGGCGATCGCTTCAATGGGCTACAAAAATTCAAATCAGCTTTAGCCAAGAAAGATCGCAGTCAAGTGCAGATCAGAGATGGAAAAAAGAACATTGCCAAATTAAAAATATAAATATATTAATTTTTTATTTATTTCATTTTCATTAATTCCTATTCCATATTTAATTCTTAGGGACAAATCAAAATTACATTTTATATAGAGTGCACCCAAGACATCTTGATAAAAAGTATATCAACATTTAAATGTATAAAAGTAATCCCTAAATTAAAAAATTAAATTAGTAATAACAAAGAAGTTCTGAACAGTTAACACTTTTTCATAGGACTGCATTCATTAAGGTTAATAATTCAGTTGCAAGTTTTAACAAGTAAGAAAGTTACAGTCGAGTGTGCTCGACTGTGAGATACCCGCTACCCATTTTTAATAAAGGCAAAATATTGCGGTATCATTTTCAAAATATACCGAAAATACTAAATAATACTAAAAATATACCAAATGGTATATTTGGTATATCGATATAGTACACCATTCAAAATATACCATAGACGGCACAATGTGCCAGATTGTCGGTATGTGTTTTTCGACAGCACTTGTTATGTTTGCACGCAGATCAAGTTTGTTTCAAATTTTTGCCACGCCCACTTCCGCCCCCGCAAATCAAAAAAAATCGAATAACAAACGTAATTATAAAGCTAGAGTTGCGAATTTTGGTATATACAATAATAAACTAAAGTGGTTATGATTCCTGAATTTGGTTGCGATCAGATAGAAATTGTTGAAGTTATTAAAGAAATACTTTTGTATGGGCAAAAACGCCTACTTACTAGGGGTTTTAGTTGACTGACAATCTGGTATATTGAGCCGTCCATGGTATATTTTGAATGCGGTACTATATCGATATACCACATATTCCATTTGGTATATTTTTAGTATATTTGCAGTGTATTTGCTATATTTTGAGAATAATACCGCAAAATATATTGGCTTTAAACAAATTGGGTAGCGGGTATCTCACAGTCGAGTACACTCGACTGTAGCTTACTTGTTAGAATAATCGAATAATACCGCAAAGTTTTGCTTTTATTAAAAATGGGAAGCGAATACTACACTCTAAATATTCTAAAGAGTGCAAAATATACAAGATTGTCAGCCAAAGCAACTAAGACCCATAGTAAGTAGGCGTTGTTGCTCATTAACTTAATTATTTTATTTTATTTTATTTTATTTTATTTATTTTCTCAATAACTTCTTAAATTTTTATCCAATCGGAATTATAAGATTATAGTTATTCTTGTCTGTACCAAACTTTTCTCTAACTTGCAAGGGCAGAAGTGAGCATGACAAAAATTTGAAGCGAAATCTGCGTGCAGACATAATAAGTGATCCCGAAAAAAATTATATCTCTGTCTCTTATAGTCTATGAGATCTAGGTGCTCATACGGACAGACAGACAGACGGAAGGAAGCAAGGACATGGCTATACTGTCTCGGGGTTTGTCCTGGATTTAGGATATATATATACCTTATGGGGTCCGAGATGCCTCGTTTGGCCTGTTATATAGATTTCCCCAAGGAATAAAGTTATAATACCCTTCTAACCTATAGGAAGAAGTTATAACTATTATCAAGAATCAGATGACTTCTATTTGAATTGATGCAGCAGAAAGACGCATTCAAGATTTGTATCAACATTTGGAGCATCCTCGACATTCTTGCGGCTACAACCTTAGCTCTCTAGCTCTAAATAAATAAATAATGAAATAAAATTCACAATTGTTTAAATAGTTATAAGATATCAAATGACTTTTATCAAAAATCAAAATACTCCTACTTCAATTATTTTATAAAAGAAAGGCAATTGCACGCACTCTAATCATTCTTGTCTTTGTAAATTGAGCTTTCAATCCCAAAAGAAATAAATCGACAAATAAACTAACAAATAAAAATAGTTAATTAAATAAAATGTACTGCACTTTATCTAGTTTTAATATATGTCAAGACCGCTATCATGATTCAGATGACTTCTACTTCAATTTAAAGATATAAAAGATATGTAATTAGGAGCATCCTTGGCTTGGCATCCTTGTTGCAATTGCTTTGACTGTACCGCGTGTCGCAAGTTGAGTCGAGCAAATGTTGTGGCAGCCATTAAAAAAAAAAGAGTAGTGTAGGAAATGTATAAATATATCTCGCACTTAATGTTGAAATTTTCAAGTTCACCCCCTGCTACGAGCCAAACTCTTGGGGCAGGAATGGGACTGGGTCTCTTCTTCTTCCTCTCTCCCTCTCTTCTCGGTCTGGTTGCGGTCTGGTCTGTGGCACAATGTCTGGTCAGAAATGCCTGGTGTGTGATTTGTCTGTTTGCAACCGAATCCGAATCCGTATTCGAATCCGTATTCGAGTGTCACTGAGTGGGATCTGTGATCTGGATAGCTGACAGTGGCTCAGTGGCCTCTCTCACTTTTATTCTCTCTCCGTCTGTCTCTCTCTCGCTTTCTCGCACTGTCTATCCGTTGTCCCCACGATGCTTAAAAATAACATGACGCCCGCGTCGCGATCTCGCGGCCAAGCAAAGAAAGCTGGGCGGGCGCATCGCGCACATGTGTCAGCCATATGTTTGTCCATGAGGCGATGCCAGTCAGCGCAACGGAATGGAACGGAACGGAACGGACGACGAAGGACGGACAGCATTGGAGATGTAGATGGAGACTAGCCGTGGGGCTGCGGTTGATGATGATGTTGCTGCCACTGCCACTGCCACTGAATGTTGCCGCTGGCGACTTTGACATTGTGTCGCGTTGTTGGGCAGAAAAGACAACAGAAAATACAAAAAAAAGAACGTTTCCCTTTTCCACCATCGATCAGTCGATGCGACCCCAAAAGAACCAAACACTCAACATGCGACGACTCGCTCTCATTGTCATTGCTTCCATTTGTGGACACACTTGAGATTCCATTAATTCAAAAATATTTATTTTATTTTCCCATTTACCAAAAACATTCATTCTCGTTTTCGTTTTCGTTTTCGATCTTGTTCTTGTTCTTGTGTTTTATGGCAAATGTTGCTACTGTTTCCCATTTTCGGTCTTTGCGGTCTTTGTTCTCAATGTTCTCAATGTTCTCAATATTGTCACTTGGACACTGTAAATCGAGAAGGGAGGAAAGACAAGACACACTTGAGATACACACATACACACACACTCATCATGCAACACTCGCACAACATTCAAATTTCAAACTCATTTTCAAATCGTTTACACCAAATGTATGTGGGACTTTTCCTCAATTTTTCTGGTCTCTTTCGAAATTATAAATTATAAATGAGAATATTAACACAGAGTTGCAGCTCAAATGGAAAATTAATAAATCTTTTTCTTTAGCATTATTTGTCTCAATGTAATAATCAATAATGTATTGGCTTTTATCAACACCAATGTTTAAAGAAATATTCCAAAAAACAGTTTGAATCTTATCAAAACCATTTTTTAAAACAGTTTAGTATTGAACATATCTGAATATTGAAACCAAAAAAAAATTACTCTGGTATATTTTCTTCTACATGGTATATTTTGAATATATTACTTTGTTAATATACCAAATATAACATTCGGTAGATTTTTACTATTTTTGCGGTATATGAATTTGGTATATTTAAAATTACCGCACCGTTTTGGTTTTACTCAGAACGCCTTCCTACTTCGGGTATTAGTTGATTGGACGGCAATCTGACAATATAGCAAAAATACCATTTGGTATATTTTTAGTATTTTTTGGGATACATAATCTGGTATATTGTTGTGCATTTACTCGACTGTAAAATTCTTTATTTGTATTTCTTTATAACAACCTACAACTTATTTTATTTATTCCCAAAGAAATGGATTTTTCAAAATGTAAATACATATTTTTTTTCATATTGTATTACTTTCTATTATAAAATTTATGTAATTAAAAAGAATTATAGTTCTTACTAACAAGATGCAACAAATTTTCTTTTATTCATACAATATTTAATTAATATTCTTGGACTAATTTATATTTGTTTACAATATTAGTGGATAAGAAGAAAGCATTTTTAATCCCGTAAAATATATATTTTTAAATATTTAACTAATTTTTCAGATTTTATGTCTTTATAAAAAAATGCAATAAAATCCTTATTCTTAAAAAACGCATTCTTCAAAATTTAAATATGATGCGTGTCTAACTTTATAATTCTTTACCACAACATTCGATCAGTATCACTTTGACCTTTTGAGTTTGAAGTCAACCACACCAAAGACACTCAAACAATTTCTCTGGTGATCATTCATTTCAAGAGCTGCCCGCAAAATGTAAAAACAATGTCCTTTAAAGGGGCGCCTACTGCTCTGCATGGGGTACGTATTGCTGCCAGGACATGGACAGGCGGAGAGATGGACAGGACTCGCAATCAAGTGGCACTTGAGAAGTCAAGTGTGGCCGGCCACTTGTACTATACAATTCGAAAACTCAATTAAGCGAAGTCACAGATGTGGCTGTGACCTCGCTGCAAGGGGTAAAGGACTCGAGATCCTTGAGAAAGGCGCTGCCATAGATCTGTAATTGATATGAAAAACCATTTGGGAGATTAAGTGGAACAAGTGGAAGATCTACAACGAAATGCGCTGATTTCCCAAGGCGAGGTAATAGAAACGAAAGGAGAAGTAGAAGGGGGGCACTTGGTATCGGTATCTATGGCACGGCAGAAGGGCATTGAGGACAACAACAGAGCGTTTATAGTACTTAGTTGTTAGCCTTCATGGCCATCGAATGTATAATCGATCAGTTGGGTGGCAGTGCCCAGCCAACGGGTCGAGTCGAGAGTTTGTTGGGTCATCTAAACAAAGCCAAAACCACCAAAGGGCCGCCTTCGTCCCCTCCTCCCTCTCTCTCTCTCTCTCTCTCTCTGTCTCTCCTCCCTCCACACTCCTCTGTGCCAGCTGTGTCCCGCACCTGCAACGCCAGGCCGTGGCTGGAGCCAAATGTGGCACTCGTTGGCTCGTTGGGCTCAATGAATTTTGTTAAATCGATAAACTTTGTTTAGCCCACGGAAACAACAAGAAGCAAACCGGCCGAGCGAGGCCCCTAAGAGCAGCCACCACCACCACCATCTCACCACCTCACCACCTCAGCTAGCTTGCTAACACCACAGCTGTAGTCGCTAACATCATCACCAATAGTCTAACCACAGTGCAGCCCGCAAAGGAAAGCAACAAACAGAAAGGAAAAATAAAAATAAAAAAAACAGATTCCATGGCTACGCGGCCCTGGCCAACGGATTGCGTCAATCAACAATTTGTCAACGCGGAACGATATGGAATCGGAATCGGAATCGGAATCAGAATCGAAAACGGAATGAAACGTTGGCCCGCATCCTGCGGAATGTGTGGCGACCGACAACAACACCACCGTCGAGGAAGGGGCTGTCAAATTTTGATACCCTAACAACCAAGTTGAGTCAATATGATCCATCTGATTGCTTGACGCCCTGTTTGGAAGCTATTGCAATGAAACTAGTTAGAGTCAAGGCTACCAAAGGTGCATGATCGATGTTTCATTCGATCAATTAATCGATTCGTTTCAATAATACTATGTACATTTATATATATAGATCCTCAACTTGGAAGCTATTTTAATGAAACTTGCTACAGTAAAGGCTCAGTTTGTGATTATTTTAACATAAAATCAAAAAGATCGCAAATCATGCAGTCGATCTTACATTCAATTGATCGAATGAAATATCGATTTAATAATCTCTGATCTTTTTGATTTAATCCTATAAGCTCTCTGAAAGTTTGTAATCAAAGCACTATAAAATACATACCAAATACATAAAGCTGTCATTTGTATGATCATTCCAGAAATATATTCTTATAGGAAGCGTTCGTTGTTTTCTAATATGTAGTATTAGAACAATATATCAGCGTATCACATATCAATATATGAATGAACAGTATATTAGAAGAACGTATCAACATATCAAATAAATACTGTTGAACTAAATGAATGTGATTTATTTAGTAAGTATTTTTCTAATGTATAGTATTAGAACAATATATCAGCATATCACATATCAACATATTAGAAGAACAACATATCACATAATACAGTTGAACTAAATACAAGTGACTTATATAGTAAGTTACTTTTACTTTTACTCTTTAAATACACGCTAGGAGAGCTTAAGCTTGAAATTCAGCCTGAATTTATTCCATAAACCAAAACCTGAATTAAGGCCTTCTTGTTTAAGCTTAGGTAAAGCGATAATTATCGGTCAGATGAAAAGTAAAAAGGCAATCCTATGCCTCAGCTGTTTCTGATTTGCCAAATTCCAAATATCCTCGTTGCTGTCTTAGAAAACTATTCAACATTTTTCAAACTAAGTAACTAATGCGTAGTATTCAAAAGTTGAATTAAATCTATGAATATAACATCATTTTAGCCCCAGTAACTTTATTTATATTGCTTGTAATTTTAATATTTCAATTTGTATGTATATTTTATGAATTGTGCAAAACTTATAAGTTTGTAACTTAAGAACGCTTAAAAAATATTTGTAATACCGAGAAATTTTATTAAGATTTTAACCGATAGTCCCGCAGCCTCCTAATTCTTACCGTTTCGGCTGTGCGTTGATAGTGTTATCAGTAAGTAAAATAGTAACTATTTTAAATATTATACAATTTGAATATATAGAATATTAAAATTTTAGCCATCTTGTTTAACAACTTCATTCGGTTTGCATTGCAACCTTCCAGCTCTTACCGTTTGTGTAAGAGCTAATATGCTAAATATAAGAGTATACGGTCAAGCGTTAGCAATGCAAGAGCGAGACCTCTTTAATTTTTATAAGTATTAAAAATAATAATTTATAAATTTGTTTTTTAGCATCGCACTATGGACTGTATCATACATAAGTGATTAGTCAAATACTAAACATAATTCATAAATTTGTATCGTAAGATCCCGTTGCATTGCAACTTTCCAGCTTTGCAGCCTTCTTGCCCTTACCGTTAAATATATGGGTATATGTCCAAGCGTTGGCATTGATATGGCTCTTAAATTTGTATATATATATTTTATTAGTCTAAGAAGATTTATAAATTGTTATCTTCAGATCGCCTTGCAGTGCAACCTTCCAGCTCTTACCGAGTGGCTGTATATTCCCCTCAGTAAATCAAATAGTAACTACTTTAAGTGAATGTAAGAGTATTTGACTGTTCGTAGTGCTGCTGATGACGTTGCTTTGCTGATTTGTTTGGTGCTCGTTTAATCGATCAACGGCCAAGCGTTGGCATTGAGAGAGAGACCTCTTCAATTGGTGCCACGGGCCGCACAGCGGGTGACGCCGACGGTCGCCCGCTCGGTCGGTCTGTCGGTCGTTTGTTGGTTGGTTTGGTTGGTTTGTTGCTTTTGGTGGGTCGCTGGGTCCACCAGTCACCCAGTCAAGGAAACTGTTTGGGTTTGGGTTTGAGTTTGGGTTTGGGTTGACATAGCGGTGCTATCGAGACTGTGACCCGCAATCGATCCAACAAAAAAGCCCGTTTCACGCGACAATTAATAGCTGGGCAACGCCGTGGCGACGCCTGGCACGGCCCCTGCCCAGCAAAAGACAGGAAAAAAAAAAACGAAGAAAACGGCAACCGTTGTGGCAAGAGGCAAGGCAAGGGCAGCGCGCCTGTGGTTGCAGGTTGCAAGGTTGGGAAGTTGCACGAGAGGGGGGATGGGGAAGAATTGCACAACGGTAGCCGTGATAATGGGCAGCTTTTGTGGCTTAGGCGGCCGCTGGCCAATTGCAAATTGGGGCCGCCACTTAAGGAGCAATCATGGCCAGTCGGCGAGCGAGATGTGGCAAGCTTAATGCTAATGCAACAGCTGCCCCATGGCCAGATGATGAAGGTGTGCAACAAGCGAACGATCGCTTGATCGATCGATCGAACGATCGATCGCTTGGCCAATTTGTCGACACTTCTAATGCTGGACATGCGCCGCAAGGATCGCGTAATGACCGCTGTTGTTGTTGCCTCTCTTGCTTGCTCGCTGCACTTTGGCAAAGCCCGGTTGCAGTTGCAGTTGCTGTTGCTGTTGCAGTTGCAAGGAGTGCACACTCAAAACTCAAGCAGTTCGGCTCGCTTGCTCCGCATATGTCACAAACAGCGAGGTAGTAAATCCCCTCCTCCTTCTCTTCTTCCGCCCTCCCCCCTATTCCGTGGTAATTGTCGGCAATTCTGTAATTTTCGTTGCAAGCTTTGTTGCAGCCAGCAGTTGCAGTTACCTCACATCTCGCCGACAAACAAGAGCGCGTGAGGCTTTGCCTATACTTTGTATAGTGTGTGCATACATTATGCGATATATATAGTGTATATATACATATATACACCGATCCATTCATAACACTTCCCTCCACACGGCGAACTGTGCTTATTATTTACTTATTGAAATGCCGCTGCGAAGGGTAATTACGAGTGCTCCTTTTTTGGTTCTGTTTGATGTCACCGCATTCCGTAACAGCGAAACTCAAAACTCAAAATGCGAAACAAAACAATCGACAAAATTATTATACAAATCTCGCAACTGTTGCACACACACACACACACACATTAAGACACACTTATACACACCCGCACAGCGTGTTTAACCTTTTTTTTTTTTTTTTAGCGGAGGGACAAGCCCTAAAAAGTCAGCAGTCACAACATTGTATGATTAAAATTACGTTTATAATTATGATTCGATGAGCTTGTTGGCTTCACTAACAGTCGATTATATTCACAATACTTAACGAAAACATTTCAAAATATGCATTTAATAGAACAAAATTTAACATAGAAAATATTGATGAAGCGAATGTTTAAATGTTTAAGCTTATAGTATATAAAACATTTTTAATATTAACAAGTAAGAATGCTACAGTCGAGATTCTAATAGAAAGATAACAGTGTGATATTAATCTTAAAATATATTAAATGAATATACCGAATTTGGTATATTAATATTCTCTAACATTGAAAATATACCATAGATTGCAAAATATACCAGATTTTTAACAAAAGCAACTAAGACGTTTTTGAGTAGCGGGTATAAAAATCATATCGCTGCTGAATGTTCTCAAATTTAAACAATTAAATAATATTTATTTAGCAAAAATCCGAAGCGAAAACTATATAAAATATTCTACTTTTATATTTTATTTTTTTTTACTTTACAAAATGGTAATTTGATTTTCTTTTTGCAAGTTGTTTTCTAATGCAGTCAACTATAAACAGTCAATATTAAAAACGTATTGCACATAAATTAAAATTAATGTAACAAATGAGAACCTTAATTAAATTAATATAATTTGATGAAGTTGGATTATTTTTGTATTTGGCCACTGAACGTATTCAAGCATTTTCTACTTAAACAGATTAAATTAATCAAAACACAATATGCAATTTTTTAAGAAAAAAAAATTTAATTTTAAATTTAAATTTAAATTAACGAAATTATAAATATTAAATTGTGTTGGGTATTCTAATTATATTTATATATTCCAGTTAGATGTTAAATTTATTTGTAACTGATCTTCTAATAAAACTTTCAGAAAAAATTTTTAAAAATTGTAAATTAACGAACACAATAAATAATAAATAATGTTTCTATAATCCAGCAAGGTGTTAATTAACTTGTAACTGATCTTCTAATAAAAAAAGAATATTTATTCATTTATTCACATGTTTAATTATTATATATTATATAGGGAGTGCTAGCTACTGAAGCCACAGACTCAAAAAAAAAAAAAAAAAAAAATACATAAATACATTGATTGGTCTATATACAATATTATTGTGATCTTTAAGATTGGCATAGATTTTAATTTTGGTAGTCGAATACAACATTTATTGTATATTAGTTGGATTTACCTTTACGTTTGTAAAGGTTCTTAAATTATCATTTTGCTCAAGCAAAGTTTTTAATACTATACAACAAGTCTGGGGAAATTTGGATGTTAAATGGGTTAAGTACGAATACAAATGCACAGTCGATGGTACGTAAGTTTCATTTATTCTTTTAATCAAAATTTTCAAGATGCAACTCGAATTCAAAGACTCAATCATCAATCAAGCGGCCAACAAGTTACGAGTAAATAACATACGTGTTCTGGTCATCGTGCTTAACCTACATATGAATGTAGCATGTGTTTATGTGTGCATGGCTTATACAATTTCGATCTGGCATATAACCCTTTGTGCGATGATGCTGCTGTCCGCGTCTGCCGGCGCTGTCAACGCTGCAGCGACGACTGATAAGCGTGCGACGGATGCCAAAGCTCGTCTGCACGTAACCCCATCCGAAGGTGGCCAAACTCGTCTCTGCTACTGCTGCTGCTGTAGCTGCTGCGGCGACTGCGGCGACTGTTGTTCGCTCTCTCTCGATGTGCCTTGTGCTCTCACACATGTGCGTCTCTCTCGCTCGCTCTTGCTCTCAGCCAGACAAGGCTAACGGCAGCAGCAGCAGCAGCAGCGTTCTCTCGCTCTCCCATTTGTTTTGGGCAACGCTCTCTGGCTCTCGCAGTGGCTACCTGTGTGTGAGAGCGCGAGTAACGGTGCTTCGCCAGCAGGCAGGTTGAGTTATGGGGAGAGAGGAGGTGAACTTGGTGAGGACAAGAAGAGGGACAAATGGTTAGGGGAGGGAGGAGGGAGGTATATGGTGAGAGCAACGATGGCCAATCGATGGGGCGAACGCGCGTGTGCGACGCTCGTGTGAGTGCGTTTCACATGTGAGCGTGTGTGCGAGTGTGTGTAAATGCGTGTGAGTATGTGAGTGTGTGAGTGTGCGAGTGTGTGTGTGCACATAAGCAAATGCGCCGATACATATGCTATAGCCATGGGGCAATAACTGTGGACACACACATGAGATATGCGTGTGTGTGATGTGAGTGAGTGGAGAGTCGAGTGGTGGAGTGGAGGAGTGGGAGAGGGGGATAGAGTGGGTGGGGGAGGGGGAGGGGGAGGGGGAGCAACTAAACAATGGGTTAAGCTTGAGGTTATCTGAACTGCGAAGCTGCAGGCGAGCAAGTGTCATATGATTCACACACACACACACACACACACACGACTGAAGTTCATGTGTGTAGGGGGAGGAAAGCTAAAGCTGAAGTTGTGTCTCAGTGGACACTCACAATACACTTGCACATGTGTGTGGCGCTAATGATCTCTAGCCATCTCGCTCTGGTTCCCCCACCCCATCACTATATCCCTCTCCCTTTCACACACACATACACACACACACAGCCGCAGCACAATTAACAATAAGGCAAAACCTTTGCAATAAAAACAATTCGCATTCACTTTTGGGCCAGCATCACACACACACACATACACACACACACACACGCAGAGAGACAAGCTCACATACGTGAGTACGTGCTCTGTGTGCTTCGCATATCAAAGCGCCTGACATTAATGGGTGCAATGCTAGGCAGCGCAGTCGGCAGCGCAGTTAGCAGCGTTCACAGCAGCTTCGTATATGTGTGTGTGTGTGTGTGTGTGTGTGTGTGTGTGTGGTTCGAACAGTTTGCCGCGTCCAGACTTGGCCGCTTCGCAACTTGCAACTTGCAACATGCTGCAAGCCACCCACCAAACTCATTGCCCTCTGCCGCAGTCGCAGTCGCAGTCGCTGCCGCAATGATTAATGTGCATTAGCCGGTGTTGACCGCGGTGGGCGAGCATTAAGCTTAAGTATGAGCATTCTCGTGCAGCAGCTCGCAGCAGCAGCAGCAGCAGACGCCAATTGCAGCGAGTACGCACCTACACACTCACAAACACACTTATGAGTACACTCACTCCCACAATTTGTGTTTGCTAATGTGTGTGATATGATATGTGATTCGTGAATATTCTCGAGTATGAATGCATTCAGACCTAAGTAAGAATGAATTCAATTTGAATAAGTCATGAATGTACGAATACATTCATTCACACTCGTTAATATATTCGCACATACCTAAAAACATTTATTTTAAAGAACAAAAAATGTTTCAAAAATTATTCATGAATATACTCACGAAAACATATGAATACACTCGCGAATATATTCACAGATACGTATGAATACACTCGCGAATATATTTAAAAAAAAATACATATGAATACACTCGTGGGTATATTCAAAAAATACATATGAGTACACTCGTGAATATATTCACAAATACATATGTATGCACTCGTAAATATATTAAAAAAAATAGTTATGAGTACACTCGTGAATATATTCACAAATTCATATGAATACACTCGTGAATATATTCACAAATACATATGTATGCACTCGTAAATATATTAAAAAAATAGTTATGAGTACACTCGTCAATATATTCACAAATTCATATGAATACACTCGTGAATATATTCACAAATACATATGTATACTACATGTGAATACACTTATGAATAACCTGGTGCGTACACTTGCATATACATATGAATACACTCGTGAATATACTCGCAACATTCGAACAGTGTACTTTATGCCCGAAACACGTGCGAATCTGAATGCATTCGTGAATACCCCAGCGACAGAAATCGAGCAGAGCACAGAAATCTCGGCAGACATTCACTTTGAAATGAATACAATGCAAACAAACACTCACATGGCACTCGCGAGTTGCGAGCTGTGAGTTGTGAGTACACTCAACTAAACACCCACCCAGCAGCCACCTGAACTTCAACCCAGAAAAAGACCAAGCTCAACTCATTGACTAACTACGCCAAATGATGGCAGCGACGTCAACGTCAACGTCGCCGTCGACGCTGGCAGAGCGCACAGCTCACAGGGGGAGTAACAAACTGCCCGTTGGCGCTGGCAGCGACGCTGACGTTGCGACGACGACGGCGACGCCAACGTTGGCGTTGCGAGTGGTTTGGTCGGTTGTAGCGCTGTGGCCTCTTGTTGAATGGAAGATGGGCATAAACTAAGTTTAGTTTATTAGATGCACACGAGCAGCCGCGTTGTGAGGACGTGCCACAAGTTCCTGCCACAAGTTCAACCGGTCCACCGGGGACACAACGAAAGCGACGCGCGCGAAAAGTCGGAAAACTTTGTGACAAAAAAATATCGAGAGTGTTTTGTTTTTTTTTTGATTCTGCTGGTAATTTACACATTCATATTGAATATGAAAAATGCTGCACGTTGTTGTTGTTTTTGTGTTTTTGCGCGGCAAAAATGTTGCGCAGTCGTCGCTTAAGCTGCGCGCGCATTGTTATCGTTATCGTTATTGTTATCGAAGCTTTTCTTGTTGTTGTTATCGCACGCATTGTTGTTGTTGCCGGCTTTGAAACTTTTGTCACTTCTACTTCTCAGTCTCCGTCTCCTTCAGCTGTATTCGTCCTCCTCCTACTCCCCCCCTGCTCTAACACTTCACACATGTTTGAGACGCGTTCTTATCAGCCAGCGTCACGTAGCGTCGCGGCGCGTCGAAGAGCAGCGCAGTCAACAGCGACGTCGCCACATCGAACTTGGCTATTTTCATTTGTTTCAACTGGCGCAAGCTTCGCCTCTCTCTTTCTCTCTCGCAGTCTGTCTCGCTCGCCCGCTCACACAAGCTAGCTCGCTCTCGCAGTCATATGTGTGTGTGTGTGTGTGTGTCCACCCCCACATACGCACACATATGCGGCCAACGGACCAACGAGTGCCAGCAAACCAAATAAACAAACGCAACGACAACGACGACAGTGACAGCGACGTCGACGGCAGCAGCAGCAGCAGCCCAGCAACCCACCACCACCATCAACCCACCTCGTTCCCCTCCTCCTCTACACCCTCCACCCTACACCACCACCATCAACAACAACAACAACAACACCAACAATAACAACAACACCAACAATAACAACAAACCACCACCAACAGTAAAGGGCTGCGTAGCTTTGGCGTTGGCGTTAGCGTTGACGTCGACGTTGGCGTCGCTTAGCCAAAATCAAATTTTCAGATTGGCATTAAAGTGCAAAACCCTAAAATAAAATTGAATTATCTGAACAGTCGCTCGCAGGACATCGTCGCGTTCGGACCATGCACTCGTGTTGTTGTTGTTGGCTTGGCTGCTTGGCTTTTCCTTAGGCTCGCATCAAAAAGCGCTCTGCCGCAGTCGCTGCCGCTGCCACTGTCGCAGTCAGTGACTCTCTCTCTCTCACAAAACTACCTTACATACATGTGTGTACATTCGCTCACTCACACACACACACACACACACATACGTGCACACATGCACGCTCGCTTACTCTCTCACGCACTGTGGACTGTTTGTTCGTCCACTCGTCAAGCTTTCGTTTCGTTTCGTTTATCCGACGACGACGACACAATACACGAAGTTCTCTCTTTGCCCGTTGCCCATTCACACTCACTGGCCTCGTGTGCTAGTGCGCTGGTGTTAGTGTTGGTGTTCGTGTTGGAGTGTGTGTGTTGGTGTCGCTACGGCGCTTTGTGCTTTGTTGGTTGGACAACGGCAACGACAACGACAACGACAACTACGACAACAGAGCGACAGCCGCAGTCGCAGTCGCAGTTGTAGCAGAGTCAGCGAAGACGCGCTCGCCGCTCGACGCCTCGCAGTAGTCGCGTACTTCCGCCGTTAACGTTAGCACCACACATTTTTTACTGACGAGGCTGCCACCGCCGTCGTCGTCGTCGCGGTGCACGCAGCAGCAGCAGCAAACGCAACTGCAACAATAACAGTTATCAGTTAACAGTTAGCCACAGGACAACAAACAAACAAATTATGCTGACGCGCTCTCCAATTGAAAACTAAAACACAACGCGCATTCCTTTCCTCCCCCCTCGTCAACCATCCGTCGCCCAACCAACAACACATTATTATCTAGCCGGTAAAACACACATATACTCACAACACACACACACACGTTAAGAAAGTGCAAATTGTTTTTTTTTTCAAGTGCTAAAAGAGTTGTGTATTCCAATTGGAAGGCGAATTTTGGTGTGTTTTGCCAATTGGACGAAGCCGCAACGCAACGTGAACGCGTCAGACAAAAACATCGAAGCGAACGATAAAGTTGTGAAGCAAAACAGAAAACGCAAAAACAAAGAAAAAACAGAAAAAAGGAAAATGAAGAACGCGCTAAAAAACAACAAAAACAACAACAACAGCAGCAACAACTAGCAAAGCATAGGCAAATAAATACAACAGCAACAAGAAAGAACGGCAGTGTTCCAATAAGAAACGAAGCATAAAGAATAGAAGAGAAGGAAGCGAGAAGAGGAAGCAGCCAGCAAGCAAGCAAGCACTCTGTGTTTGTGTGTGTGTTTCTGTTTCTGTTTCTGTTTCTGTGTGCGTGTGCTTGAGTGCGAATGCGAATGCGAATCTGTTTGTTTTTGTTTTGTTTGTTTTGTTTGCTCAATTTGCGATATCAAATGAAATAAATCGAATTATGTTAATAAATCATTTTGTAATTGTATTAAAGGCTTGCCAACAAAATGACAACAACAACCACAACAACCATAACAACGACAACGACAACAATAAATAAAACAAAACTTAAGCTGCCGAGTGGCCGCCGCTTGAGAAACATTTAAACGGCCCTCCGACAACAACAAAATAAATCAAATTTGATCAAATCACAAAAATCACTTGGAAAACATATTTAACAAAAAAGTAGTGCATTTTTTTATATGGAAAATTAAAAAAAGAAACACAAACAAGCAAACAAAAAAAAAAAAAAAAAAAGAAAGGAAAAGTGCAATAATAAAAATCAAATCAAAGTAAATCATAAAAATAAAAACAAACAATACATTTATCAAGTGTTTGACGACAACCCGAAAGAGAGCAACTAGGAAAGACGAAGGAGGAGAACTTGAAGAACGAAGGAGAGGAGAGGAGAAGAGGAAGCCCGCCCAGCTGCCATTGCGGGGGCGAGCGCTCGGCAAAGTTTCGAAACACCTTTGGAAATTGAAACAAAAATGAGAATTAAAATGCCCGCGGTTCGAATTGCACAAGGTGAGTACGAATAAGAACAAGAAGATGAAGGAGAAGGAGAAGAAGAACAAGCACAACAAGTGCACCCCTTTAAAACTTCTCTTTTGGCAACTATTCATCCCAAGTTGACAAAAGCTCTTAAAGCTGACCAGCTTAGGAGGGTGGTTGGGGGGAAGTTGGGACACCTGTGGGTAGGGATTGGAAACGGGAAACAGGAAACCCAATGCGGGATGCGTAAAATGAAGTTAATTGGGACATTTTCTAACATTTGATACTTATCGATATGCATATCGATAGTTGCGATAGTAAGAATTAACTTTTCTATTACCAAAACTAGCCTTTAAATGAGACTTTACGAACTTTAAATATTTATATTAAATATTAATGATATGTTATTCTTCATATTGGAAAAATAATAGCGAATGTTCAATAGTTTAGATTATTTGTTTATTCATTAAACTTTAATCTTGAACAAAACCCTTTTGTCAAATCATTTAATTTTCGATATATTTTGAAATGAATAATTAATATTACAATAATCGATAATTCACTTCTGTTTACTATCGAAAAAAATCACTGTTTTCAAACGCGATGGATAATCTATAATTTTTAATATGGAGTTTCGAAAGCAAATGCTATCAAACATTTGTTTGAATATATTGTTGCCAAATATTGAGTATACGCTGTGGGTAACAATCGACTTTTTAGCGCAATTTTATTCTTGATAAAAGCGATATTGACATATTGTTTGAGAAAAATATGAAAATATTTTTGTATGCTTGCTTTCAGTTGGCAAATTTATTATAAGCGTAGCTTAGAATTCAAAACTATGGAACAAATTGTGATAAATTATGGTACTAAAAATAGAGCGCATAATAAATATAAAAAATTAAAAATCTAAACTGAAGTAAAAATAGTATAGAGTATTGAAAATGCGAAAGTAGAACCAAATTAGTATGTTGTCCCCGTAAATTCTATTGTATTCAATTATATTCTATAATTTGAATAGAATTGTTGAAGTCACAAATTCAATAATATGGAATAAATACAAAATACATATTATAAAATTGTGGAGTTTGTTAAATCTGAATTTGAATCAAGTAAAAGCTGAAACGAAACTGGAAAACATAATAAATATTTATTTTCAATGTTCAATTCAAATCGAAAATAATGAAATAGAAATTAGAAAACACAATAAATAGAATATATTAAAATTATAAATGGAATTTGTTAAATCTGAAATTGAATCAAGTAAAAGCTGAAACGAAACTGGAAAGCATAAAAATATATATTTTCAATGTTCAATTCAAATCGAAAATAATGAAATAGAAATTAGGAAACAGAATAAATAAAATATATTAAAATTATAAATGGAATTTGTTAAATCTGAATTTGAATCAAGTTAACGTTAAAACAAAACTGGGAAGCATTATAAATATTTATTTTCAATGTTCAATTCAAATCGAAAATAATGAAATAGAAATTAGGAAACACGATTAATAGAAGATATTAAAATTATAAATGGAATTTGTTAAATCTGAGTTTGAATCAAGTAAAAGCTGAAACGAAACTGGGAAGCATAAAAAATATATATTTTCAATGTTTAATTCGAATCGAAAATAATGAAATAGAAATTAGGAAACACGATTAATAGAAGATATTAAAATTATATATGGAATTTGTTAAATCTGAAATTTTAGGAAACACAATAAATAGAATATATTCAAATTCCAGCTTGAACTTTCGTATCATAAATATATCGATATTATTCGCCTTCGTTCGTGAGTGAATGTGAGTGTGAGTGTTTTCGTATCTGTCTGCGAATACTATGGGTACTCGCACGAGTCAAAAACCAAAAAAAAAGAACAGAACAGAATCGGTTATCGCGACGATATCGCAAATGCTCTGAAATCAGAGCCCGCCCGTTTAGGTGTGTTTGCAATGATTTCCCAGATTCGTTGTGGCTGGTATTTTTTTTTTGTTTCGTTTGTTGTTGTTGTTGCTTTTGGTTTTGCGTTGGCGGTTGTAAAGTTAACGCAGTTGGCCGCAATTTAGTTGAGGCTATATTGCTTATTATTATTATTGTTCTTATTATTATTACTATTATGACGACGATTGGCGAGCTTTGCTTTGCTTTGCTTTGCTTTGCTTTGCTTTTCCTTTTTGTTGTCCGATCTCAATGGTCGCAATTAACATGACAAATAAATGAGAATGCGACTGCGACTGAGTGAGTGAGTGAGTGTTGCGCCTGGTCACGGCTAGTTCAAAGGGAAATCAGAACCGTATAACCATAAAACACACAAAAAAAAGAAGAAAAAAAAAACTGGGGCCTGTGAATTTTGCACTCATATTTGGGCATTTCCGTATCGCTCTGATCATAAAATGTGACTCCAATGCGGTGTTTTTTTCTGTTCAGTTTTTTTTTTTTGGCTGAGATTCGAGCAATTGTTATCTGCGCTTTATCTAGATAACAATCGTCGTCCAGCCCTGAACTGCCCAATGACGCACTTGCCACGTTCCCAGAGTACAGAACACGCTGGCCATTTATCATTTATCATTTATCACCTGCCTTGCCCCACCTGAGACCTTCTCTATCTCTTTCTGTCACCCACCCAAGTGTCGTCAAAACAGTTTTAATTGCTCGCAAAGTTGTTTGCCTTGTTATTGTTGTTGTTGTTGTTGTTGTTGTTTCTGCCCTGTTTTCTTTTTTGTGACTTCAGTTTGTGCTACAAATCAAAAGCGGAAGGAGTGAAGAGTATCTTCCACGAAATGTTTCCCATTCAATTCGAATTTTGATAAGAAAAACTTCCACCTCAACTTCTTCTAATTGCTGACGATCGAGAACAACGTATTTCTTCTTCTTCTTCTTTTTTGTTTTGTGTTTTTTTGGGAGTCTCTCGAAGTGCTTTATATATAGAGCGAGTTATCTGTTATCGATAGATTGTGTTGTGCCCAAAATTGCTCTTGTTCAACTCTATCTAACCCCCCTTTTCCCCTCCCCGCTTTCCTCACCTCTCTTATTGTCCGTCTCACATCATAATTAATTGCTACAATTTCATTATTTATTTGTTCGTCACTTTGTTGTTGTTGGAATCTTTTTGATCTCCGAATTTACAAGATTTCGTCATGCTGCCTCTTATTCTTATCTTCTTATCAGCAACTAATGAGTAATTTCCAAGAACAAGTCCCATTGCCAAATGCCTCAACAGCACGTCTCATTTTTCTTCTTCCCCTTAATTTAGATGTTTCTTCTTTTCCATATCACTTTCGGCCAAAAGAAAAAGGATAAACCTGGTTGATAAAATTTCATTTAAATGTTCTAAAAGTTGATTATTTTTGTTGCAAACAATATTTTATTTGGATATGTCAAATATAATTCAAACCATTGTTTGGTAAATATACTATAAATACTAAAATAAATATATGTATATACTAAAATATGCAAAGTATTTAAATTCAATAATATTCAGTTAATATTTAGTTAATTGCAAGGTGTAAATTTGGTTGCAATTAGATAAAAAGTATACAAGTTATTTTGGAAAATCTTGTTGAATGGAATATCTAGTATATTTTGTGTACCCATATTTTCAATACAACACTATTCAGTATATTAAATATACCATATTTTGTGTACCCATATTTTCAATACAACACTATTCAGTATATTAAATATACCATATTTTGTGTACCCATATTTTCAATACAACACTATTCAGTATATTAAATATACCATATTTTGTGTACCCATATTTTCAATACAACACTATTCAGTATATTAAATATACCATATTTTGTGTACCCATATTTTCAATACAACACTATTCAGTATATTAAATATACCATTTAGCATATTTTTAGTATTTTACGGTATATATTTTTAGCATATTTTATATTAATTATGCGATTGAATCTTCTCTTATTTAACAGTTGCATATTTGAATAATAATTACTGCGAAGCAATTATTATTTTTTCAAACTTTTACGTTTATAACGACCAAAATATAGTTTATTTAATTTCAAATGGACTCAAATGAAAGTATTTTGTACTTATACATTTTAAGTCAACATTTGTGAATCATAAACAAATACTTTATGAAAATAATGAAATTTGGGGATTAAGAATTCTGGTGGATAGAAGAGTTAGAAAAAATATATATTAACTACTTTTCTTCTAAGAAATTTCATTTTCGTTGTAAAGGACTTTATTTACAGTTATTCAACCCTTTACTTGTTCCCAATATTATCATAGTAAAAATGTTTCAAGTCACAATTTATTAGTCGATATCATTTAATTTTAAATTTTTCATTTTATTCTTTAGTTTCATCAACTGTCCGATGAACTTTAAATATTTGCATATTATCTTTAATGGGATTTCGTAAAGTCCCGATACTAAATGTGGTTCTAAAAAGGTTAAAGGATTAACAAATGAAATCCCCAAAAATTATTCTCTTTGATTACATAATTGACTAGTTCAAGTTTCAATAAAATATTTGAAGTTCAACTTAAAAAGTTGTTTTTTTATCGATTTCAAGCAATAAAATAAACTTGAGCAGTTCAATTGAATAAGTTTATTTCTATTCGATTTCATGTAAATAAATAAAAGAAAGTTCACCATTAAATAATCAAAATATGTCAGAGATTTTGATTTGTGGCAAACAAATTTCGATGAACTATTATTTTCACCTGTTTTGTCACAGGACACTGTTCACTTTCCTCAACCCTTGAGGCGATCCGCGTTGCGATTGAATACGAAAAGCATTAAAATGAAAAGCAGAGAAGTAAACGGTCAAATGTCTAATCAAGCGGAGCCAAAGGAGCAGCTGGCTTCAAGCGAAACACGCGCCGGACACGAACTAGCTTAGCATTGATGTGTGTGTGTGTGTGTGTATGTGTGTGTGTGTAGCACCTGCTGTGGGCCATCTGATGGTCTGGTGCCTGGCTTTTGGCTTTGCTCACCTTCACGCAAGAAGTTGGCTTTTAATTTGATTATCGACCAAACAGTGTCCATTAAATGAGCGACCATCCGTCCGTCCGTCTGTCCGTCTGTCTGTCCGTCCGTCCGTTCCTTCACTGCCCGTCCGTTCGTCCGTTCGTCCGTCTGTCTGTCTGTCCGACCGCGAGCTGGCATTGTTATCCAGCTTTGCCATGGCAACCCATATCGTTCTCTCTCCCAATTGTTATAACAAATAACAGTCCTCTATCTCTATCTCTCTCTCACTCTCACTCGCTCTGCGTCGTCATGTGGATGTCAAACTTTTGTCCAGCTGCGGCTTAAACGGCTCAGCAAGCAGCAGGCGGAGGAAGGAGAAGGACGATGAGGACGATGAGGAGGAGGAGCAGTAGGTGGAGTGCATTTGAAATGCTCCTGCGGAGCCTGCAGGACATCCCAAATAAATTGCAACTTCGTTGGGGGGCTGTCTCCCTCTCTCTCTCACTCTCTCACTCTCACTCCCCTCGCTCCCTCTCTCTCTTTCTGGCTGTGGCAGCATAATCAGCCACAACAGCGCGCAGCAAGCTTGCTTCCGCTGCGACGTCTCGGCGCTCGTCTCCACTCACTAGGTGCATCCGCCAGCCAGTCAACAGTCAAACAGTCCGTCGGTCGCAGCCGTGTCCGTACTTCTTCTTCTTTTTTTATTCTGGCTAGCGACAGCGGGCGGTCGAGCCAAAAGGACGAATCGCCACTCACTCACTCGTTGTTGTTGTTGTCGTTGCTCCCCAAGTCTCGGATGCGGATTCACATTCGTGCACACACATTCACTTATTCACATATTCACATATTCACATTCACATTCACAGATTCAGGATTCCGGCCAGGCGCATGAATTGTTTTGCACTTTCTTTTGTTTTAAATACGCTTATGGCTTTTGTTTTCCGCTCTCTCTCTCCCGCTCTCTCTCTCTCTCACTCGCTCGCTCAGTTCACTTTTAATTTTTCGTCCAAAATATAAGAAAACACACACTAAAAGCAGAAAGCACCAACAACAACAACAACAACAACAATAAAACGAGACAAACAAAGCGCAGCGCAGTTTGAAATAAAAATACGAAAAAATCCCCTTCGCAAGTTCTTGCATAGTTATTACACACATACACACATGTGTGTGCTGAGCAATTTCCCAAAAAATAAAAATAAATATAACTGGGAAAATAAAAGCTGCAACTGCAGCGAGTCCCAAAACAGGATGCACAGAATTCATTCGCCCGGCAGCTGCAGCAAGAGTTTCTTCTTCTTCTCTCAAATAACAGCCTCGAACCGGTTCACAAAAGTGGTTCAAAATGTTTTGGGAAAATTCTTACAACACTTATGGTAACACATGAGACATTTTTTAATTATTGTCATTCATTTTGTGTACAATTAAAAACAGCAGACAGTTCCATATTTTTGTTTATCATACAATTTCTATTAAGATTTCTAAGTTAATGAATTATATTATATTTTTCACATTAGAAGTCACTATTTTTATGTATAATTTAATTTAATTTCTTAATGTATCAAATTTAGGCCTTTTGTTATAAAATTTTTTAGCAATTTTTGTTTTTTTCTTGTTCCATGTATTAGTTTTATTATTATTACAATTAAAACATTCTTTCTTTTTAAATATACATTTTAGTAATCTCTTAATATAATAAAAGTTAATCCTTTAATGCTAGAAAAAGGCTGCTGTTTATATATTTATTATTAATATGTGAATAAGCTGCATTTTTTATGTATGTATATTATCAATGTTCAAAGAAGTAAATTTAGAAAATATGCTTGACTTTTTTAATACACGAAGGAAACTCGGAAATATCTTTATTCTCAAATGTAAAGTGGTAAAAAGTGGTTCTCCAAGTATTTCAATTTCTTTTGTTTTCGGTTTTAAGTTTAACCATTTTATTTGAATGCGCTTTATAATAATGTTGAAATATTTTAATACAATAAAATTTTAAATGCTTAATCCATTTTTTTGATTTTGCATTTACTTTTTAGTTTATTTTAGTCATCTGTTTTTTGTTTGTTTGTGAATTTTATCATATTTTTTACTTACCTCAACAATATTAAATTCATTTTTAACAAACCAATAGTTGCAGAAATAGAAAATACTGGAGATTCATATAATTCAATGTGAAATAAGCACTTTAAAAAGAATCATGACTGAAGAAATTTAATGAGCAACAAGCTGAATGAATTGTCTTACACATTTAATGGGGTTTAACTATACATGAAATTATATTTACAAATTTGTTGAGTTGTGCGCTGCAACGTTGCGTATACGCAATGCAGACGCTGACCAGCTGCAAAGAGAAATAATGCAGGGGAAAAAGAAATGAAAGCGAGTAGCAAGGCTGCAAACTTAATGAATCTTTTACTAGGTTTGTTTTGACGCGCATATTTTTATGACGTCGACGTCGACGACGATGTTCGCACTTTGGCAAACTTTTCACTTTCAATGGCGACAACAGCGAACAACGGCAAGAAGGAGGCCAAAAACCGGGCTGTGTGTGGGTGGAAAGAGGAGAGCATAAAGAGGACTTGGCACCTTTGTCCTTTGCCTGGCTTGAGCTTGAGCAGCTGTGCAGCCTGGTTGAAAATTTGCGTAGCAAAACAAACCGCAAAAGCAGCAGCAAAAGCAACATTTGAGTGATTGCAGCGTTCCATTTGCCTCCATTCATCGAGGCTCTAGTCTGTTGTTGTGCGGCGCACGCGCCTCGCAGAATTTGTTGCCTATTTTTTTGAATGCTTGCAACGGCAGCACGTGCCACAAGTTGCCAAACTAAACGCGCAACTTGAGACTAGACCGGCTGCCGCTTCCGGCCAGGAAATGCGCTCAAAAAAAAGTAAAAAAAAAATAAAGAATAAAGAATGAAAAACAGCAAAACAGAAAAACAGAAAAAGAAAACCAGCCGCCGAAGATGCTTTTGTGATTTTTGCTTGTCGCACGGGGCGCATAAATTAGCCCGCCCAATTGCCGTATGCTGCACGCTGAACGCTGCTTGCCCCGTTGTGGCAGCCAACAATTTGATTAGTTCCAGGTCCCAGTGTCAGGGCCAAAGAGTCATTCATTAAAGGCTTGGCAACAAGCGTTTTTTTTCTTGTTTTTTTGTTTTGTTTTTTTTGTTTTGCCCAAAACGCCAACGCAATGTCAAAATGTGAGCCAGCAAAAAGTTGTGGCAACAACTCGCCCTCCCCCCCTCTCTGCTCACCTCTTTTTGAGTTGAAGATGAAACCCAAAGTGGACGTTGTTGTCGTTGATTTTGATACCCGCTATCCATAGGCTAGAAAAGTATTATAAGAAGGTAGAAGAAGGCATCTCACATAAAGTATATATATCAAATATACCAAATATATGCTTTGGTATACTGTATATTAAATTCATATTTTTAAAGAATACTATAGTGTGGCTATATTTTTATTGAAAATATAAAAAAATATATAGTTTGGTATATTTTTATGGGCAGATTAGACAATAATACTGCATGGCTTTGTATTTTTTTTAAATATATATATGGCAAATACAAAAAATATTCCATTTTTATTAAAAATATACCAGATATATATTTTGGCAGATTAGACAATAATACCGCATTGTTTCACATTTATTAATAAAAGTAAACATCAAATATACCAAGTATATCTTTTAGTATATTTTGGTATAAAATTATGGGCATATTAGATAATAATACTGCACTATTTTGCAGCTTAGTAAAAATATACCGAATATACCACATTTATGCTTTGATATATTTCAGTATTTTCGGTATAGTAATAAAAATAAAAAATACATTATTTTTTATTGTAAATATACCAATTATATATTGTTGTATATTCTAGTATATTTCTTGTTACACTTTTTATGAACATATTAGAAGTTAATGCCGCAATGCTTTACTTTTATTGAAAATTTACCAAATGTATAATTTGGTATATATTTTAGTATTTTGTTGGTATATTAATATGGTATATTTAAAACAAGTATTTCACAGTCGAACACATTCGACTGAAGCTTTCTTACTTATTTCTACCTTTAGCTTTTTTAATTGAGCAGCGCAATTATTATTTGCTGCCTCGCTGACTGTCCGTCTGTCCGTCCGTCCGTCCGTCCGTCCGTCCGTCCGTCTCTGTCTTCGTCTGTTCGTCTGCTCATTCATTCACTCATTCATTCATTCATTCGTTCGTTCGTTGGTTCGTTCAATTCAATTCAGTTTATAAATAGCGCACGAAGCGCAGATTGAAAACGCAGCCCACGCAACGTGAGGCGCACCCAAAAAAAAAATCACAGAGAGAAAAAAAAAGGAGACTCTGGAGTTGAAGCACGGTCAGCGTTTGGACTTCTAGCTGTAACTGGAGCTATTTTCACTCTCCTGCTGTCGTTGTCGCTGTCGCTGTCTCTGCTTTTCATGTGGGTGTCGACGGTTGGAGATGAATTCAATAAAAACTTCACAGCCAATGAACAGTTTTGGCATGTGACCAACCAACAACAACAACAACAACAACAACATGAACTGAAACGCGTGCTGCAATCTCAAAGATTTTGTTCAACGTTTTCTTCTTCTGTAGGTGTGGGTGCGGCTGTAAAGCCCAGCCCCAGATAGCTGGCTAGATGGATGGATGGATGGGACGATGATGATGATCATCATCATCATCATCATCTTCATCATCAGCAGCAGTTGGATATTTTTTTCCTTTTTTGGGGCTGGGGTTGGCACAATTTAATTCAATGATTACAGATTTTCAACTGAAACGAAGACGCGAATGACGTTGCCAATGCCCACAGACAGCAGACAGCAGACGCAACGCGTGCGTCGTCCGCAGCTCAAATAAATAAATCAATCATGCCACTCGACGGTGCAACAACAAACAAACAGACGTGAGGGGGCTCCCCAAAGGGCGCCCCCGCCAAAAATTGTGCTGCTGCCCGCAATCCGCACCTGGACCCACCTCGAAATTATCTCTGTGTGGCACTCCCCATTTCCGCTTGCCTGGCGATTAATATCGAGAGATGCCACCACACCAATTCTTCAATTCTTCAACTCCTCAACTCTTCAGTTCTGCAGTTCCTCAGTTCTTTGCCTTCACTTCATTTTCACCCGCCCTTCCTTGGCCTCATTGTTATCAGTGTGTGCGTGTAATTATTGTTATTAAGATGCCACATTGTCACATTGCACACCCCAAGAGTGGAGTCCAGGACTAGTCTCCACACTTGGGGCATGCCACAGCGATGGAGTTGCAGTTGCCTGTCAATCTGTGGTGCAATAATATCTTAAAAGCTAGAGTGTGTATTTTGTGTGCTTCATTATCATTATTATTATTATTATTATTATTATTATTATTATTATTATTATTATTATTATTATTATTATTATTATTATTATTATTATTATTATTATTATTATTATTATTATTATTATTATTATTATTATTACTATTATTATTTTAATTTATGTATTTTTATTTGCAAAATTTATTATATTATTTAATTAATTGTTAATTTTTTGAATCCCTCAGTCTAATATTCATTCATATCTACATATACTTATGACTAATAATGTATGTGTAATTTTATTCATTCATATTTTTATTAATTATTAGTCTTCTATGCACATTTTACGCTATAAATAATATTTATTTATGTATTGGAATTAAATGATATTTTAGAAAATTCGTATATTTCAAGGACATCATATATACATAGCTTTACTTTAACGATTTTCTTATTTTAATTTTAACTCCGCTCAAACAAAATATTGTTGTTGTTCACATTTTTTGTTTATATTATAATCTTATGTTATTATTTGGTGATATTTATCTAAAATTATATTATTACCCATTCACATTTTAGTTCTTTCGATTTGAATTAAGTTAATTGAAATACTTCATACTATTTCATTCTTTTTTTGAACTTTTGCTATATTCAATTGTTGCTTTTATAATGCAAATTTTCAAGATAAATTAAAAAATGTTTCGACTTAAGCAAATCATTCGTATTAAGAGCCTATTCCACGATTATTCTAAATAGTTTCTTTGACTTTGGTACAGAAAATATTTGTGAACTCTTTTAATTTGAATTCGCATTCGCTTACTCATAGTCTATCTCTGTCTGTGTGCTTTGCTGTCTCGCTTTCTGCTTGGCTGTCGTAAGCCAAAGACAAATAAACATGAATAAATTGATACGCATTCAGATTTGGATTTGAATGGGCACGCGCGACTTATAAATCGCTTGCTCGCTATTCGTTGTGTTCACACACACACACACACGCATACACTGTCTCCCCAATGTGTGAATGTATGTGTGTGTGTGTGTGTGTGTGCCCAGTCTCCAAGACGCGCTCTGATCTTTGTCAACGTCGCGTCGTCGTCTTCTTATTGTTATGAGCATTGTTGTAGTTGTAGTTGTTGTTGCTGTCGCTGTCGCTGTTGTTGACGCCTCCCCTTTTATACATATATTCGTTCGGTTTATTTTTTTGCTGTACTTTTGCCACAGTAAAGTCTCCAGTTACAATTCGACTGATAAGTTATTTACTTTACGGGGGGCTTTTGTCCGTTTGTTCGTTCGTTCATCTGTCTGTCTTTCTGTCTTTCCGTCTTCGTTTTCGTCTGTCTGTCCGTCTGTCGTCGCTTGGCGTCGCTTTGCCGTTGGCTGGCTGCCTCTCAGCACTGGCTTGGCCCTGGCCCAGCCCCAGTCGCCAGTTTGGTTGGCTCGCCGTCGTTGTGGAGAGAGTGGAGAGTGGAGAGACTGTGGCCAAGCGCATTGAATGAATATCAGCATTGAGTACACGACGCTGAGCAGGTTTTTAGCTGGCCACCAAGAGAGCGTACACACAGAGAGAGCGTGAAAGAGAGAGAGAGACAGCGAGTGAGTCTGTATATGTGTAAGTGTGTGTGTGTGTTGGCTTGCTTATCTGCTGCCGTGTTACGGTTTGTTATTGCCCCACAGCGTAGCTGAAGCTCTTCACACCTGTCGACGTCGCTGTCGTTGTTATTGTCGATCGAGGCGGCCTCCACAACAACAGCAATTCAATCTGTGTGTGTGTGTGTGTGTGTGTGTGTGTGTGTGTGTGGCTGTCGAATTGGCTTTTTGATTGGCCAGACCTTGATAACTCACTCGACTCGCACATAGGCCGAGGCCGGAACGGGCCAAGCCCAAAACAAAAAAAGCACAACGTCCATATCAGCCAACAGCGGCCTGGGTTTCGATCTGAGTTTGGGTTTGGGTTTGGGTTTGAGTTTGGGTCTCTGGGCTCGGCCAAGTCATCTACAACTACTATATGATCATCAACTACATCATCATCATTAGCAAACTGGGCCCGGCAAACGCAGCTCAACTCAACTCTACTCAACTCAGCTCAGCGCCTGCGCAGCATGCCCACATCGTCATTTGCATTTCCCAGTTTCGCACACCTTGATGCGACTTTATGTACATATGTATGTAAATGTGTGTACATACATAGCTGGTCGATTCTTATGTACTTCATTCGATCGCCATTTTGTGCGAAAGAGATGACTGCATGACAGAGCCAAAGGCGAGAGCGAGAGAGAGCATGCCACCTTTGGGCAGTTGCAAGTTTGCCGCTGAGCGAGCACAGCTTGAGATGCTACACTTATTGGCTGCAGTCTTTCAAGGGGTTTACTTTTAGGTCCATCTTGTGTCCAGCTCTTTGATTTTGATTTAAGGGTGAGTTCCACAAACAAGCGAGATCGTTCAAAGATCGCAGAAAATCAAGAAATCAAGAAAAATCCAAAAAGAAATAGCCTAAAACGAAAATTCTGAAAAGGGTTTAATGATTGAAATTCTTTTGTCAAATTGACACACAGAAATTATTAATTCAACATGTTTCAAGATTGAAATTTCTTTTTCCAAGAAATTTGAGAATGTTAAACTCAAGAAAACATTTTTTTATGAAAATTGAAATTCTTATTTAAAATAAAAATGTTTTAAGACTGAAGATTCTTCCTAATATAAAATCCTCATAAAGAAATCGAATATAGAAACTAATATAAAATACATAAAATAATTTAAAAATTTGTTGGAATCAATTTCCTTATATTTAAGCTAAGCCTTATTAGAAAATTCAAAATAATTGAACTTAGAAACTTTTTTGAAATAATTACTTAACTTTTATGAAAACTTTTGTGAAATACTTCAAATTAATTACAATACTCGAGATATTTAAAACTGAAACTTTTTTGAAATAGTTTGCTCGAAAGGTTTAAAGATTTTAGAATTTGAAAATAAAGATTACAATATAGAATATTATGAAATCTAAAATTCGTAATTGGGACCTTTTTGAAATACTTGGTTTGAAATGTTTAAGAATTATGTTATTGGGAATGCAATTTAATGTTATTAAATGTTTATTAATAAATCTGAAATGCTTAAATACTTGCTTCTAAAATGCAACTTTTCTCTGTAAGAATTAATTATATTCCGACTTTATCAATTCTCGAATGTTTTTGAATGTTGGGCACAAGTTTAGCTCGATTCTATGATTAAAATTAAAAAAAGATCATTAGCTGAGGTTCGTTCTTTATTTGTTAATTTATGCCAAGATTGCAATGTATTTAAATTGGCATTCAAAAGCGATATTTATTGCAACTTTAAGCTGCAAGCCTGAAGTATGTGTGTGTGTGTGTGTGTGTGTGTTTAGAAGGTATTCAAAGTTTTGCTAGGCCTTCGCAGATTGAATGGCTTTTAACTGAGAGTTTGGCTTGTGCCTTTGGCAAGTGCTGGCCAAAAGTGTTGGACACAGCACAGCACAGCAGAGAGAGAGAGAGAGAGTTAAGAGTCAGAATCAGAGCTGAGATTGAGTCAGAGACTGAGATTGAGAAGGATGCAGGAGTTGCTTTGGAAGGACTTTTGCTGGCCGGGCGCCAAGCGTTTAAAGTTGATGTGAGATGAGTGCAAAGGCCTCGGTTGAAAATTACCGTTGGCTACTTGAGCACACACACACTTACACACATCTGCGTGGCAAGCAAATAAACGTAGTTGCAAATGGGTTGCACGCTAGAAAGAAGAACAAGAAGAAGAAGAAGAAGAAGGGGGCCACAAGTTGCGTGTGTCAATCTAAGCGTTGACTCTGCTCTGCGTTGTGCCATATGTTAAAGGAATTTATGCATCAACTGGCATAGACAGAGACGTAAGGGGAGTGGCGGGGATACATGCAGGATGCTGGATGCTGGATGCCAGACTTGGCTGGGGCCAAGTCACTTTGCATCATCATTTAGCGCAGGCGAGCGAGCAGCTAAAGCGTCGCCATTGTTGGGCACAAGTTGCGCATAATTGAAACATAAAACGCTTGGACACCAATTCACAAAAGCCAACGACAAGGAGCCGCCCAAAGGAGGAGCATCCACACACACACACACACACATTAAAAACTAGAGAAAGAGTGAGAGAGCGTGAGAGTGAGAAAAGAGAAGAGAAGAGAAGCTCTGCTGGGAGCTCGACTCTGCATTGTGCGAGGCCAAAAGAAAAGAGACAATTGTGTGTAAGAAATATGCAAGCACTGTGTGAATGCGCCTCTGGATGTGAATGTGAAGGTGAGTGCGAGTATGAGTGTGTGAGTGTGTGAGTGTGCGTGTGATTTATGTTTGTTGTTGCTCTGTGTGTGTGTGTGAACGATTTGTTGTAAATTGAAGAGTGCCAAACCGCATATTTGAATATGCCAGCTGCTTGTCTCTCAGTCCCCGAATGAATGCGAGTGTGAGTGTGAGTGTGAGTGTGAGTTCGAGTATGAATGTGAGTGTGTCTATGAGTGTTGGGTGTGTTCCTCGGCGCAGAGTGTCACAAGCCTTGCCTATGCCATTTGCTAATAAGCCATTTGTATTCTATTTTCTTCATCGAGAAACAATTGAATAAGACAACTCGAAACTTTATTTCAGCATTTGAATAACTCACTTGATCGATTATTACTCAAACTATTCACACTTCTCACTGCTTAGTAGAGAGCTGCAACAATCATTTCTGTCAGAAGTCAACTAATTCTCTATCTGTCCGTCCGTCCGTCCGCTAGTATTAACATTTATATCTCAGAAATTGGCAATGCTACAGCTATGAAATTTAACCTGAATGTTGCTTTCTAACAAACCTTAAATATGATTTCATTTATTATTGAGTGCAGATAAATCCCTCCACTTCAGTAGATGAAATACAAGATTAAAAGAGGAACAAAGTCAATTTAATAGAATTTGAAAGAGATATAATAACATTTTTAAGAGAAAAGTAAAAAGAATTAAAAAAAAAATATAGAATTAGAAGTTGAATATATTAGCCTCAGACAAAAAATTAAATTAAAAACAGATTAATAGCAATAAATAATGATATAATAAGAAAATATACGCAAACTAAAAATTGGCATATAAAATAAAAAATATACAAAAAGAATTTAAATTAAGATAGGCTAAGAAAGATGTATTAAAAAATTAAAAACAAAATCAAATTTATTAGGCTCTTTACATTTTAGGCATAAATAAAGTTTATGAGAAAAAAATTAATCAAAAATTAAATTCAGAAAGTCGAAATGGCATTCAAAAGAAATATAATAAACATTTAGTAATAAAAATATATTTATATAACAGTAAATAAAGAAAAATAATAAAGTTCAATAATTATTTCATTACAAATGAAATATATTTAAAATTGCATTCTTTCAAAAGCATTTAAGAAAGATGTATTCAAAAAAGAAAACTCATACCTATATTATCATATTTAAGTAAATAGAGGCATTTTACAATTCACAAAAGTAAATGCGAGGATTTGTTAAAACAATTCGATTCATTTGCCTTCTTATAAAGGCACAACTAACACTATGTGCTTGCCTCTACCTTACAATAGCTGTAGCTGTAGCTGTAGCTTTGCTTGTACTTTTTGCCCGCTGTCTGCCAGAATGCCTGAAAATTATTTTCGCCCATAAACTTTGCCCGCTTTTCAATTATTTCAACTTGCGTATTTTATTTGTTGGCGCTTTTTGCCTGTCGCATCCGCCCTGCGGTTAAAGGCGGCAACCAAAGCCAAAGGAGGGAGAGAAGGAACTCGATGCCCACCCACACATGGGGCCAAATACAATGACCAGAGCAGAGCGAGAGAGAAAGAGAGAGATAGAGGGAGAGGGAGAGAGAGAGAGAGGGAGGAGGATGCGTCAGCATTTTCGGCTACAGATGCATTGCGATTCTTTTGACCTCCAGTTAAACTGCCGAAAAAAAAGGCAACAGACGCGAATCGTTGTCGTTGTTATTGCTGGCGAAAACAAAAAGCAACCAAACAGTCAGCGACAAAACGAACCGAACGAAGAAGGGACAGTCAGACAGTCAGACAGACGGACGGACAGACAGACAGACAGACGGACGGAGAGATAGCCAGAGTTTTGTGGAGCAAATGCTACACATGAACAGGAGAGTTGGAAGCTGCTTCGAACATTTTCGCTACTTTCATTTGTTCACAATTTGCGTCCTGCCCTGCGGTGGAAGCTGCTGCCGTTGCCGTTGCTGTTGCGGTTAAGTTCTCCAAATTGCAGTCATCGTCTGCAACATGAGACACAGCATATAGTAGAAGTATATATATATATATATTTGTACATACAGAAAGAGAGTGAGAGAGTGGCAGAGAGAGAGGCAATGTCTGGTCGGTTTTGAAGTTGGGACACTGCCCAATAAGTGGCAAAAAGCGACGCGTGGCAAGTGACAGTGGCAGGCAACATAGCCAAGGTCCAGAACATGTATAGCTTTAAAAATCTAACTTAGAACTGAGAGCTGAGAATGTCTGCCATTGGCATTGACGCCAGGCCAGCGAAAACAGCAAGCAGAAAGCAACTCGAATCACTCAGCCGTAGCCGCATAAAGTTCATGTTGCGAAACAGTTGCCAGGACACACTCTGTGGCAAGACTGCAGAGCAGCAGCAACAGCAGCAGCAGCAACAGCAGCGCAAATAGAATCGACAGGACTTCAAGTTTTTATTGTGAACCCGAGGCGAAAAATGCCAGCGACCGTTGCAGCAAAAGCAGCAGCAGCAATATGTATAACACATATACATATATATATATATTGTATATATCTGAACACATGTGTACGTGTACTATCAACGTCATCGGCCTGTGTACTCCACTCTCTACACTCCTCGCTTCCACTTCGACTTTGACTTCGACTCTGACTTCGACTTCGACTGCGACTCCGACTCTAACTCCGGCTCTCCGGCAACGTCATCGTCGTCAACGTTTAAGTGCCGCATCCGGTCGAACCCCCCCAAAACGGACTCCCCAGCCATGGACCAGAGAGCGAGATGGCATACACACAATACACACACACACACACACACACACACACACACACATATGTACGAACTCATATTGAAAGCAAGTTGGGGGCCGACATTGGGGCGCTATTGATTTTGGTTTGCGCTGCGTTTGTCGACTTGTTTTGTGCCTCACATGTGTGTGTGTGTGTGTGTGTGTGTGCGATTGTGTATGTGTGTGTGAATGTGTGAATACACTTATTGGGGTTGGACTGTATGAGCATTTTTGGGTGGCCACCACATTGGACAAATGGGCGTGTGCTGTGGTCAGTCGTCATGGCGTATGCGTGATATTTTCACTATTCCAGCCAAAGCCAACAAACAGTCACAGCGATAGGACTCCGCCCATGACTAATATATATTATATATTGGTTTACGTATGTGTGTACTGAATAAAGCAAACAATACATTCAAAAGCAACACTAAATAGTTCAATTTAGCTCTGAATTACAGAAACATTCTTTAAATTTCTTTGGTTTTTTTTATTTGAAATATTCAGTTTCTTAACTTATCTCTGCGATTTTTGTGCAGCATTATTAATAAATTCTACTAAATTGTGATTATAGAATAAATATTAAGTCGAATTCATTTGGTAAAAACTAACTTTAGCATTTTATTTTCAATATTCAGCCTATTCTTTATAATATAATAGTTATATACAAAAGTGAATAAATACTACTAAAACAATATTAAATATGAATTACCAATCAATGCGGGCCTAATCCAATTATTCAACTTTTCTCTATGATAATTAATCAGTCTTTTTTATAAATATTTTGGATGAGTTTTTAGGGTTTTGAATATGATGGATGCAAAAGACGAAATATAATAATATGTTGAGATACACTCGATGAATATAAAATATTGATTAAGTAGAAACCATTTGATCAAGCTTATTTTAGCATTTTATGTATTAGGCCTTAAACTCTGTTTCTGGCTGAATTAATTCAGAAGAAAATTAAATATTTAGTCAAAAAATATAAAATAAATATAAGCTCAACTCATTTAGTATTTTATTCAAAATATACCATTTTAGTATTTCAGTCAAAATGTACTTTTTTAGTATTTTATTCTGAATATACTATTTTAGTGTCTTAAAATATACTACTTCAGTATTTTTATACTTTCTTAGTATTTCATTTGAAATATTATTCTGTTAAAGAAAATTCCGATAATTGACGTTTAACCTTTTTGGGTGTTTTTTGAAAGTAATGCTATATCAATATGCTTTAGTATATCTTTAGTATTTGTGTGGTATATTCTAAGAATAATACTGCACTGCTTTAGTTCATATTGATCCAACCCGAGCTTTCTTGTTAAGTATTCTATTTAATATTCTATAAAAAGAGATTATAATAATCGAGCATTTCTCTATGAGAATCTCGAATACATTGATGCAGCCAGCAAAAGGGTTTCAGTCGCATGCCACTTTCAACCACATTCGACTCTATAAATAGTTGCGATGATTTCTGGAAGCAAACTGTCACCTGTGCTGTGGTTGAAGCCATTTAATTGCCAGTTGGAAGTTATCTCGAAGATTAGTTCTTCGACTTTTGCTGCTGCTAATAGCCAAGCCATAAAAAGAGCATGAAGCAAAAAGATGAATAGGAAAAATAGTAGCAGACACAAAAAATATAGATGCTCGTGCACAACAAGGGATCATGTAACCCAAAGTGTAACTGAAACTCAGCCAGCCACGGGCCATTGAAGCATTTGGACTGGGCGACAACTTTGACTTATTGCAGCAGCGACAGATACAATTACAAACGATTGCTGCGGCCATTGCGGTCAATGAGTGAGTACATGAATGGATGAATGAATGAATCGAGTGGAGTAGAGTGGAGTTGGTGGCCAAAGGAAGAGTCTTTGCAGCTTTCTCACCTTTGTCGCCAAATCGGAAGCGATGCCAATCGCGATTTGTTATCATGGCTAACGACGACGACTGGGCAAAGTTTGTTGTTGTTTTTGTTTGTTTTTTTGTTGAGCGCTGAGAAACCATATCCGACTTTTGAGCTAGCAAGATCATCGAACTTTTTGCGGTGGTGCGATAATGTTGCTGCCACATATTGCATGCTGCATGATGCATTGTCTGCAATGCATCGACTTCGACTTCGACTTCCACTTCGACTTCGACTCCGGCTTATTGCGGTTAACCGAAAGCTGTCTATAAATTATTAAAATTGTCTCATTATTCATATAGAATACAATAGATTTCATTTACGTTTCATTTTATTGCAACAAGAACGCGAGGCAGAAGAACCAACCAACTGAGAACCGGTCACAGATCGTTCAATTGCCTTTGTTTGTTTGTTTGTTTTTTGTCTAGTGTCTAGCGTCTAGTGTGTTGTTGGCCATAAGCTTCGCCTCTTGGCCAGGCTTAGGTCACCAGGCGACCATCAGACAACCAGGTTTCAAATGCGTGGGAGACTTTTAATGAAACTACCACACACACAAGTGGACAGACAGACAGACAGACAGACAGACAGACAGACAGACTGAGAGACACACACCTCAAATGCTAGGGAACCAAACCCAAACGACAACTTGCAATCTTAAATATGACATTCAACTGCTCATAATGCATAAAGTTTAATATTAAACAGTATTTTTTTGTTGTTTTGCAAACTTATTATAACTTGACAATTTATTTTATTTCTTTACAGGTGAGTTGCCTATCGATAAATTGCAACAAGAAAAAATTACCAGATTGTATATGGGTAAAGTATTCAATTGCAAATCCTGTTTACTTTTATAATGATTGATTGCAATTCGATAAGCAATCGATTTCTTATCGAAACGTGAGTGAAAACGAATTTTATAAATGATATCGCGACGATAAGCTATAAACAGCTTATTGAATTCTAAGGCGGCCTTAGTTTATAAGCGAGTCATGGAAAGTATGCAAATTGTTTGTAATTTATACGAGTTATCGATAATTTGTCGACATTAGAGAGTTAGTAATTTGATTGACTTGGCGTAGGTCAACTTTTGCCTTCGTTTGTATAAATGAGTTTCGTAAAGTTTTCACTTTGCTTTGTCATGTAATCTCAAAGCTCTTAGTTATCGATAATGTATCGACTTAAGAATGTTTGGAAATATGTTGAAAATGTCATGTTTTGCCTTCGTCATAAAAATTTGGCACTTTGTTTGGCGGTTTTCGCTCAAGGCGAGAAATTATCGATAACACATCAACTTTAACAAGTTGATAAATATATCGAATATTAATTACTTGGTATAGGTGAAGTTTTGTCTTCATCTATAAACATGTTTTATAAACGGAGCTCTTTGTGTTGCAAGTTGCTTTAAATGCGGTAAATTATCGATAACATATCGAAGTTGATAATTTCATCGACTTGACATAGTTCGATCTCTATCTGCATCTCTAAGAATGTCATTTTGTTAGCAATTTACTCCCATTTATCACAAATAATCGATAACATATCGACACAAGAAAGTTGCTAAATATGTGGACTTGGTATAACATAGGTCAAGTTTTGGGCTAATCAAGGTGTGCTCGCTAAAAACATTTCTCGACATCCAAATTCGTGTACTTTGTACGTCGAAAGCTCGCTCATTATGTAAGCCAGAAGAAGATGAAGCGAAGAAGAGAAGACAGAACCGCGACGACTGATCGCGAACGAATTTCCCAGCACATTTTTCGTCAGTGGTCTTCAAACGGCGAAGGAAACGTGAACATTGCTCTGATTTCCCATACAGTGCCCGACTGAAGAGACATGAAGACGTGGAGACGTGCGGGGAGGGGGGGAGACAAAGTGAACTGAGACCTGACTTGAGACCTGGGTCGCTGGCATTTCAATCAGATGAAGCGGCTGGCTGTAACTGTAGCTATAGCTATAGCTGTAGCTGTAGAGTTGGAGCAACAAGTTAAGTACATGGCCCATTACATGGCCAACGCGTGTAATCGCAACTTGTTCGATGTTGGCCTTTTAATTATGCCAGCAACTGCAGCAGCAGCAGCATATTCAAAGAGGCGCCCTCTCGGTCAATCCTGTCGACAAGTCAAGCTCGTTAGCCTTCAGCCTTCAGCCTTCGGTATGTTTGATAGCATCCAGTCCATGCAGTCTCATGCCCACTCAAATGCCCTGGCCCCATGATCCCTCTCTCTCTCTCTCTCTCTCTCTCTCTCGCTCTCTGGCGATGACATCTCAATAGTTTGAGCGGCTTTTGGCCTAACATGTCAAACCTCTGAGGGAAGCATTGTCAATGTCCAAGCCGGGCATGTCAATTGTGCGCTGGGAAATAGTCTTAGGAATTTTTTTTCGTCGTTTTACTTGAAAACGCAGAATATTTTCATTTCGTGTTGTCTGCTTCGACATTTGATGCAATGTCGCTTAATTAGCATCATGTGGGCAACGGAAAAAAACGAAAACTAAACTCTGCCTAATTAGTAACCTTGACTGCCGCCTGACTTGACTGATGGATGGACGGATGGATGGATGGATGGATGGATGGATCGGTTGGCATTCAATTTGCTGGGCTCTTTGTTAAGCGACCGCTAAGCCGCTCCACTAAACACAAAACACAACTCATGCCGCCAACTAAACTCGAATTCGGTCTCGGACTCGGACTCGAGGCTGTCCAATGTCAATCTCTGCGAGTGCAGCAAGTGCACGTTGCTGCCTTTTGTTTGTCCACAACATCATCATCATCATTGTCATCATCGTTGTCGTCATCATCATGTGACTTACACGAATGCGCGGTAATGTTGCGTGCATGTCTACACAATTCAAATCCCAGCGACGCTCTACGCAAATTTTCCAACGACGATGGCGACTACGACAACTAAGTGAAACAAATCGCAGTTGCAACTGCGTGGCATGCCACATTCACACCCACAAAACAGATAGACCGAGAGAGTAAGAGAGAGAGAGAGCAAGGGGATCATGTAGCAAATTATTGGTAGGTGTCAATGCGTGGCAAGCTGCCTCTGACTCTGACTCTAACTCTAAATCGGCATCTGAATCTGAATCTGCCTCTCCCAGCTGACCCAGCTGCCTGTTGCAACTTCCTTCCGAGCGGCAGCTTAAGCATTCACCATGGGCAGCAGACGCACTTTTATGTAAAGAACTTGAATCCCTTTGGCTTTGACTGAAATCAATTTTAAATTTGTTTGGGTCAACATTAAATTTCATTTGTCATTAATTCTTATTTGTTTATTTTTTAGTAAATTCGATAACAATCAACCTTAAGGTCAAATTGTTACATTATATGGTATATTTTACTATTTGTGGTATATTAGAGAAATATATTGGTACGTTTCAGTATTTTTTCGGTATACTTAATTTGTATATTTTTGATAGACTCTCTATATCGATATACCACTTATAGCCTTTGGTGTATTTTAGTAGTTTTTCGGTATACAAAATTTGTAATTCTTTCTGGGTCCTCTATATCGATATACCATTTATATCCATTGCTAAATTTTAGTATTTTTTCGGTATACTAAATATTCTGCTGGGTATTCTAAATCGATATACCAAATACAGCCTTTTATATATTTGTTGTATTTTTGGTATATTTTTAGAAAAATACCGCAATGTTTGGATTAAAAAAAATGGGTTACGGGTAGTTTTCTTATTTGTATTTATTTGTATTTATCAGTAAAATCTATTAAAATGAACTTAATATTATAGATTAAATTGCAAATGAATTCCATTTGTTATTGTCAACTGGACTAATCCATAATTCGCATTATTGAAATGTTTTCATTGACATTTATAATTAGCTTCAGTTTGCAATTGGCAATTTCGTTTAATCATCTGCTTAGCTTAAGCATTATTGCCCATTGTCCCGCGTTCTCTTTCATTTCAAAATCCGATTGATATTGAGGCATGGGGACATGGATATCGAGGAGTTGGTTGCTGGTGTGGCATGCTGTGGGCTTGCGGCATGTTCGATCTGTGGCAAGTGCGTGTAAATGCAAATGTTGTCAATGTGCAGCCGAAAATTGAATTGGAATTGAGTTTGGGACTGCGATTGCGATTGCGATTGAGATTGGGATGCGGTGTTGTAGCTTTAGTTAAATGCACAACATGCGGACCGCAGCAGTCCGAATGGATGATGCGACGTTGAAATCCTTAAATACAAATTTGCAAAGTAACCGCGACCAGTCCGACGACAACGACGAGTCGTCAATGTATCTGCTGATGTGTGTGTGTGTGTGTGTGTGTGTGTGTGAGTGTGTTGCAGCAGCAGTTGTTGTTGCGGTTGACTAAGCCAAAAGCAAATCAACTCTGCTGTCTGTAACTCTCTGACTATGAATGTCTGGTCTGGCCTAAGCTGATGAGTTGAGTGGTGAGGTGAGGAGAGGAGAGGAGAGAAGAGAGCTGGTTTGGTGAAGGCATTGAATGAATTCAATTGCCGACCGCAGACGGCAGGCCGAGGGCCAAAGCTAACACGACGCTCGCTAGTTGTTGTTGTTGTTGCACTTTCAATGTTATGTGTGTGTGTGTGTGTGTGTGTGTGTGTGTGTGTGCTTGTTGTACCAACATATTGTTGTGATTTTTTTTATGTTTTTCTTACTTACTCGATTCGATTTGTGCATACCCTAAACTAGATCAGCAGACAAGAAACTGTTTTTTAAATATTTTCAAAATTTGCATTTACAAAATTAAACATATTTATATATAGATTCAAATTAAAAAAAAAATGCCTAAAAGTTATTAAATACAGCAAATTAATTGCTTTGGCATTTAGCTGAAAAATAAATCAATAACATATTTGTTAGTCTGCTTTTGCTTTCTTTTACATTTAAAATTTACAAGATATTTTTCTACGCTAAAAAAGTACAAGAAATTGAATAAGATGCACACAAATTTGGATATTCTTTATTCAAGAATAAAATCTTGAATCAAGATTGTATGATGCCAAAATTGAACCAAAAAGGTTTATTCTTAAATCAAGATTATTTAATTACATTAAATTTGCAATCATCATTACGATTGAAATATGTTATTTGATCTAGAATTTATCTCATCGGTGATATATTTGTTTAAAGATTAAGATATCATAATTGTATTTCATGTTCACAATTGAAATACTATATGTAACTTTCATTTTAATTGTGTTTAATATAAAGTTGATTTTCTACAACGTATCTTCAGCTTAACTTTTGAAATGCAAATTAGTTTTACATAATTTTTATTTAACATAAAGTTGATCTCTTTTCGGCTGATTACTTTTAACAATCAATGTTTATCCTCCTTACCCTTTTTGTATCTTTTTAACCTTACTGAGTATCTTTCTGTCGTTGCAACTCCAGTGTAGCATTATTTTTGCATCATAGTGTTGTTTTTAATGTTGATTCTATAATGTAGTCTCGTGTGTTTGGAGGCCTTCAATTCCAACAGAGTGACGGCGACGACGACGACGACGACGACGCACTAGGCAGCGCCAAAAGTATCTGCAAGATACAGTTGCATCTGCACTTGTACACATGTATCGCAGTTTTAATCGTGCGCGTTAGCCGTCACATTTTATTTTGGCCACATTGATATGCAAGTGGCGACTGTGGCTGATGCTGATGTTGATGCTGTTGCAGCTTCCACAGCAGTCGCAGGGTGGCGCGGGTGGATGTGGATGTAGATGGTGTTGGTGTTGCAGGTGCCCGCAGATATGCAGATACTTTAAGTTTAGTATCTGCAACATGACTTTCAAACGTAATACAAACAGTTCATACATATGGATGGATGCCTTGGTCTGCTCTGGGACTCTGACAGTTTGTCTATCCGTCCCTCCGTCTCTCTGTCTGTTTGTCTGTCTGTTTGTCTCACTCTGTGGCGGCAGCTGGCACCTAGGTCGGCCGCTGTCGACCATCGTTGGTGCAACTTCTTCTTCGACAGTCGGTCGATCACGCAGAGCAGAGAATGACTTTTAGGTTGGCGAAGCGAGGAGGAGACGGACGAGGATTTCTATTCGGATTTTCGGGCTTGTTGGCAGCGCATCTGCTCAAGTATCTGGCAGATACTTTTGCCTCGACTCGACTCGACTCGACGACACTCAGCTTCAACTTTCAACTTTAGTTGCTTCGTTTTTGTTGGCTTTATTTTTGGTTGCCTATTTGGGTTAGTCGCATTGCCATTGTACAGTTAGTCTGTTCCCTTCCCTTGTCTCCATTGCCTCCATTGCCTCCCTTGCCCTTCAGCATGTTGCACGTTGTCGCCTGTTGCCCGTTTTGCCACTTGCCACTTGCCGCTCGCACGTCACTTGTCATTGTTGTTTACCTTTTGTTTTTTGTTTGCGCATTTCATTCAACAACTCGTCTCGTCTCGTCTCATCTCGTCTCTCGGCTGCCGTTCAAATCATCAAATTGAATTAATGTGACCAAGCACATTGAAGGCTTCAATTCAAGTGGTCGCGGCTCCATTTGCAGGAGCTGAGCAAACACTAAGCGAAATCCCCCAAAAAAAAAAAAACAAAACCAACGCAAAACTTTAAAACTTTAAAGCTCTAAATAACACTAGACGAAAAACTCTGTGCTTCACGTCAAACATTGGCAGCCCGAGATCATGATCATGATCATGATCGTGATTATCATTACAATTATAACTGTGATTATGATTGTTTGCTTGCTGATTGTGATTGTGCTCTTAAGTGTAGCACAGCTCTCAGCTGATGGATTATTCGCAATGAATTGAAAGGGCAGCTTCAAGAGCTAACTGCAAATGTGTAAACTCAACTCCAAATTTAACTTCAATCAATGCTGATTGACAGCAATTGAAAGCGAGTTGAGAGCGTTGCCAAAAACAGTTGCAAATTTACAGCACACTAAAATGAAGCATTCAAAAATAAGTGAAGTTGTTTGTTTATTGACAGTTCATTCAAACGCCCCCAAGAGTCTTAAGCTTCAATCAGCAGATGATTGAAAGCAGTTTAAGTTGACTGAGGATTCATGATTATGATTTTGTCGCAATCGTTGAAACAATAGGAATTTAAATAAATAAACTTAGATTCATTTCAGAGATATCAATTAAGAGAATTACATCAACTTCAATTTCTGTGAAACTTAAACTTGGCTAGGTATTAAAAGGTTATTCTTACAATATTATTCATCATAATAGATTAGCCTTTAATCAGCAAATGATTTAAAACAGCAGCCCAAATTAGATGTTAAAGTCAAAGTAACATTTTATATTAATGAACATAGGACTAGATCATTAAGAGTAAAACTGGGTAAAATATGATTCATTTAAGAGCTATCAATCAAAAGAATACAGCGTCAATCAGCAAAGGACTGAAAGGTACAATTTGAATAATTTGCAGAGAGAGAATGGAAGTTCAATCATTGAAATTGTAATAGTTAAGATTTAATTTCAATCAACACAAGATTTTAGTAAGCAGTAAACTTACATAGAATCAAGCTTCAATCAACAAATGATTGAGAGATAAAATTGCAATAATTTGTAATGAGAATTAAGCTGAAATCATTAAAATTGTAATAATTAAGATTTAGTGTCAATCACAACATTTCAACAAGCATTTAATTTACGGATTAATAATCCAGAGATTCAAGCTTCAATCGGCAAATGATTGAAAGATACGATTGGAATAATTTGCAGAGAGAATTAAAGTTGAAACAATTAAGAATTAGTTCAATCAAGACCACATTTCAATGAGCATTACTTTTACACATATTAATCCAGAGCTTCAATCATTGATTGAAGCGGCTTAAGTTGCTTGTAAGAAGATTTCAAGTAGCTGTGTTACAATTAGATTAATTTTCGAGGTATCAATTTCATTTAAAGGGTTCTCTCATTCTCACAGCTCTCTCCCACAACTGCAGCTCTACTTTCCCCCCTCCGACTCCCCTCATTAAGTTGAGTTGTGCCTCCCACTCGCTGTTGATCTCCATTGGCGACCTTCGGTAGCTGTTGTTCTCCTCTTTGTTGTTGTTGTTGTTGTTGTCAGCGTTGAGTGTGTGACCGCGACCCATTTGTTGGGTTCCCATGACACCTGCTCTCCTCCTCAGGTGCCGTTAGAGAGCGAGACAGAGACAGAGACAGAGACAGAGACAGAGAAAGAGAGAGAAGGAGAGCGAGAGACAGTTTCGGGCTGTGCCTGACATTCATCAATCAGCTCTGAGGCTGAGCGTCATGTTCATGTTCACACAGTTTAACTGGTACAGAGTCCAATACAACAACAACAACAACAACAACAGTGAGTACTCGTACTCATTCATTTTATTCATATCTCAGTCTTACAATGGGCCAGCTCTCTGGTGCAGTTGTCAACAGCGAGTCTCTTCCCTTCCGCCTCGCCTTCTGTCCGTCTGCCCGTCTGCCCGTCGAAGAGTGTGGGAATCTGTTACCCTTTCTCTCGCCAAAAAAAAACAACAACAAAAACAAATACTAAATAACTTTTGTGCAGACAATGCGACCAACCACAGCGGCAGAGAGTTGCAGCGTTGGACGAACACTTTCCAGTTGCAAGTTGCAAGTTGCAAGTTGCCAGCTTCGCTTCGCTTTGAGTCAGGTGCATTTTGCTGGAGATGCTTGGCCATTGTTTCTAGGCGCGCCCCCGCAAGCAGCGCAGTCAGCGGCGACGCTGGCAGCGAAATGGCCCAAAAGGGTGAGCCAACATTTGGGTGAAGGTTGCTCCGGGAGGGCGGGAGTACGAAGAGGATGAAGTGGAGGAGGAGGAGCAGCAATCATCACGGTCGCAGTTGCAGTCGAAGTTGCAGTTGCAGTTGCAGTTGAACGTGTTGTTCGGATTATCCGTGAGATAATTTCTTTTTCGGCTCCCACCGCGCAGCGTCTTCAGCTGTCTCCTCCTCGTCTGCTCCCGCTGCTGCTTCTTCTTTTCTTTCTTACTTTTTCCAGCTTTTCACTTCGTTTTGTTGTTGTTGTTTTAGTTGCTTTTTTTTGGGTCTATTGTGGGTACAAAACTGTCTTGTTCGCATTTGCTGCCTGTCAACGCTCGGACGCTGAGCTTCTCTGCATCCGCCCCCTCCACTTTTGTGTGTGTAACTGTGCATGCACATGTGTGTGTGTGTATGTGTGTGTTTGTGTCATGTGCAGGCCATTGCCATTATTCCTAATTTCGTTTTAAATCAGATCTCCCAGCGAGCTGCTTCTGCTTCTGCTGCTGTCGACGTCGACGTCGACGTCTACGTCACCGCCAACGCCGCCTACTAAGACGCTTGACATTCCTACTGGGGCTTCCACCTTCCTTCTTCTTTCCCCTCCCTCTCCTCCTACTCATCCTCCTCCCACTGTGCTTGGCGACAATCGTTATCGTTTCAGGCCAAGCGCCAGCCGAAAAGCTTGAGCTTGAGTTTCGGCTTAAAGGCCAAAATGGTCCAAGCCAAAAACGCTGGCACAGTTCAGTTTAGTTCAGTTCAGTTCAGTTCAGTTCAGGCCAGGGCAGGTTAGGGCCATTGTGTTTTCTTTTTTTCTATGTTTTTCTCTGTTTTGTTTTTTGGATTTGCAGCTAGCCAACAACGAACAACAACTGCAACTGCAACTGCAACTGCAACTAAAGCAATTGCCTCCGTTTCGTTGCTGCCGTTTTATTTTCTATTTGTTATGGCTTTTCTCTTAATTTGAGGTCGTGAGAATCATGGCTAATTAATTGACTCGCTGACTGACACACACACACACATGTGAGCTTGCTGGACAATTAGACTGAATGCAAACTTGCAGCACTTGCAACAAACGTTGCCTGAGATACTTTTGCACTGCTTTTAAACAACTGCCGAGGCAACTTAAAGTCTTCTTAACAATTTTGAAATTTTAATGTTAAATGACAAACTGAATTCACTTTGCTGTCGCAAATTTTAAATGAGCTATTAAAGACAATAAAAATCTAAGCAAAAATAACTACTATTAAATGTATATTCATTATTAATGAATAATATATTCAGTTGGAATTAAAAATTGGTGCAAATTATTCATGAAATTTGAAAAGCATAACAAAAAGTAAAAAGAAAATACAACTTCCAAAAATTTTTAAATCTTGAAAACATTTTATGACATACGAAATACACAACAAACTTTTAAGCAAAAAGAGTATAAGAGAGTATAAATTTTTAATTCTATAATACAAACAAATAAATTATAAAATAACATTTTTATTGCAATTAAAATCTGTTTAATGCAGTTTATGAAATACTAAAGTAAACAATAATATATTAATTATAAAATATACCAAATTAACAAACGCCAAACATATTACAAATATACCAAAGGCTATATTTGGTATAATGATATAGTACTGCATTCAAAATGTACCAAAGAGACCAAAATATACCAGATTGTCAGATTGGCTATATTATCGAAGCTGTTCGCGCTGATCAAGAATATATACATATATATATGCAATAATAAATACATATTTTTAACAGGAAAACAAATGTTTAACAAAAATGTCAACAAAATTCGAATAACACAAAACTTTTTATTAGATTTATAAAATTTTAAAATACACAACATTAAAGCAAAACGGTGTGGTATTAATGTTAAGATAAACCAAATTAGTATACCACAAAAATACTACAAATATACCCAAGGCTATGTTTGGTATATTGACATAGTATACATTTTGAATATTTTGAATAGAGTAAAAACTTAAATCAAAAATCTGTTGCTAAAGTAAGAACAACTTAGTAATTAAAGTAAAATTTAAATTATTTGTAATTTAGTTATTTCTCGCTCAAGTCGCATCGAGTCTTGAGCTGCTTCTCATATTTATAAAATCATAATTAAAATGTTAGATTAATGCAACTAGTTGTTCTTGTTGCTGTTGCATCTAATGCACATCGCATCACATCAGATCACACCACCGAGTGTTGCATGTGTGTCAAATTATGTTAATATTGAAAGAAAATCAAATGCAAATGCAGCAGCAGCAGCAGCAGCAAAACAATTGGCCAAAAGTTGTTGCAGCTGAGTTCTCAGATTGTTGAGCTCAAGTGAAATGAAGAAAGCTGCCAATTGTTGCTGTTGTTGTTGTTGTTGTTGTCGTGGTTGCTGTTGCCCTTTCGTGTTGCTGCTTCCGCATCGATTTTCACATTGGCCACTGCTGCAGTTGCAGTTGCTGCTGCAGTGGCTGCTGCTGCTGCTTTGTTGTCTCTTCCTTAAGTTCATTACAATTTATTTTTATGTGTAATGCAATTATTGTTGTTGCCGTTGCCGTTGCATTCGCTGTTGCTGTTGCTGTTGCTGTTGTTGCCGCTACATTTTGCTGCTTTGTTTTTTGTTGTGTTTAATGTTTATTCGCGCTACTTGGCGCGGGGGCGTTTGCTCTGCCCAAAGCCAGGGGGGAAGGGAGGAAGAGAGTAAGAGAGGGTTATGCAGCGAGGTCTTTGTTACACTCTCGGACATGACAACGGAGGCACGACCACGACACGTTGCGAATTTGCCACGAACATTTTCGGGCTGCTGCTGCTGCTGCTGCTGTTGTTGCAAGCAGAAGTGGCAACAGCAGCAACAGCAGCGGGCAGTGGGCGGTGGGTTGACCTGCCGTTGCACCAAATACAAATACACAAACACAAACACAAACACCGACACCGACCGACTCACACAGTCACACATCTGGCGCTGCAGATCGCGCGATTTCTTAATATGAGAATATTCCCACCATTGTTTTGTGGCCTGTTGGTCTGTTGCACTGTTGCACTGTTGCACTGTGTTGGCCCAAGCTTTGCCTTTGCCTTTGCCTTTGCCACATGAATGAGGCTGGGGTGAGTGACTCGACGAGAAGTGACGGCGCGACAAACCGACGACGACGACGACGTCAATGTCCACTCTACAGCCCATCCTCAGGTTGTTGCTGTGGTTGCTGCTGTTGCTGTTGCTGTGGTTGCTCTCCCACTGCCCACTGCGCCTTCGATTGCATGTGAGCTGGCCATGCCCCCACATGCCACACTCCACACACAAACACACACAGTCTGTGCCCCATTTAGCACTCGCGCTACCCACGAGCGCCGTTTTTGAATGTGCCACAGTTGCTGTTGCAGTTGCAGTTGCAGTTGCAGTTATTGCTGATGTGTTGCTGCTGTGTGTGGCTTGGCGCTGCTTTAATTCCAGTTATGCGAACTGCACTTCTTTTGTTTTTGTACTCGTAAAGAGTGCAAATTCCCGAGCGCATTCACATGACTGCAACACCAACGGCAACTAGCCGCATGCAACGTGCAACGTGCAACGTGCAACTTGCAACGGTGGCCCTTTTTGAATGCCCCCGCCAGGGGTCATTACTGGTCACTGGCAGCTGCGGTGAACGGTTCCCATTTCCCATTTCCCGTTTCCCTTCTTTCTCCCACTCGCGTGCAACACGTGGCCAACTTGCAACTTGCAACTTGCAGCACCAACTGAAGTTCTGCTCTTCTCACCATTTCTGCGCTTGTCTTAAGCTAATTTATTTACATTTTGCAACCGCTCTTAATTAAAAATTTATGCTCATATTCTCCCTCTCTCTCTTTCTCTCGTTGCAGGTGAGTCTAACGGTCTAACGGGACTGCATTATGCGTTTTGGGAGCAGGCATTATACACACTAACACATCTACAATATATTGTTTAGTCCACAAGAAAACTCCCACCACACACGCCAATTATCGCGGCAAAGCTGCAAACAAACCGATCGCAGGTAGGAGTCCCATTTGCACTCGCAGTCACGATCAGCGACCCCTGAGAAAAGCTGATAAGTGCATCTCAGAGGATCAGTTCCCCACTATATATATGTATAGGTATACCTCGGTTATCAATACAACATTTATTACGTTTTGATCTCTTCACTATCGCGGGAGTAAACTCTAGTTAAATGTTTGGCTATGCAGATTAGTATACTAAAGTAAATAGTACACTGGGGTACATTATAAAATATATTGTACCAAAGTAATATACCGAAAAAGTACTGCAAATACCGATGGATATATTTGGTACCAACGTAATATACCAAAAATGTACTCAACTATACCGATTGCTATATTTGGTATATCGATATACCATACTATTCAAAATATACCATATGCAGATCAGTCTGATACAGTTTAGAAAAATACTAAAAATACCCATGCATATATATGGGACCAACACAATATACCAAATGTGTACTCAACTATACCGATTGCTATATTTGGTATATCGATATACCATAAAATTCAAAATATACCATATGCAGTTCAGTCTGATACGATTTAGAAAAATACTAAAAATACCCATGCATACATATGGGACCAACACAATATACCAAATGTGTACTCAACTATACCGATTGCTATATTTGGTATATCGATATACCATAAAATTAAAAATATACCATTTGCAGAGCAGTCTGCTTCAGTTTACAAATTAAATTTTAAATTAAAGTTCCTAGGTGCTCAAATTTAATTTAATCAGCACTCGGGACTAAACTGCACTATTATTAATATAATAGAACAAGCCTCGAAGCCATCATCTTATCTCAATTCAAAGAGGTAAACACTCTATTTAATATCTTCACTTTATTCTTCGTATATTTACTTCATCTTATAGCGATTCATTTAGCTCTGGTTTAAAGAGCTCTGATCGCACATTGAATGCTCTTAAGACGCATATTTCTATAAATTGAATAAATTTCGCAACAATTTCGCTCGATTGTGCCCAAAAAATCTAGCACACACACACACACACACAAATACACATCGTACGGTACACACATCCAAACACGATCCCTCGCTAGACAATAGACACCTGCAAAATGGATGGAACAATTGATCGAGCCGGGGGATTAACATGGATTTTCCCACAATTTGCGAGCAAAATGTTGTTGCTCTTTGCCCCGGAACAAGTCTAAAATTTCATTATCGCGCACTTGCCCCTGCCACAGTTGCAACTGCAACAGCAACTGCAACTGCACTTATCCCATTACATTAAGCGCGTAGCGAGGGGTCAACAGAGAGCGGGAGGATGCAGCGTCTTCAGGTTTCACGATCGACAAGGACATTGTCCTGTTCGCTACTTGAGCGAAGAAGGCTGCCCGCTGATACAGGTGCCTCTCCTCCGCCTCTCTGTCTCTCTCTCCCCTCCCGATTAGCTGCCTCCCACACCAAAAAAAAAAAGAAGAAAAGTAGAAAAGAAGACCATAGGGAAACTCGCTTGTCATGGGAAAAGCGAGCAGGTGCTGAGCGAGCTGAGCCCCATTTCGCATGTCCTGCTTAATATCCTTCTCCCTTTCTCTCTCTCTCTCACTGTCGTGTATGAAAATCGTTGCACTACTTCGCATCGGGGAATAATTGAATTGATCATGATTTGCCATTGTTGCCCCCGACGAAATGCGACTGAGGATGCAGATGCTGTTGTTAGAGTTGTTCGCCTACCTGAGATCTGCGCTCCGCTCTGCAGAGCAGCGCAGCGCTGCGAAATCGCCGCTTGTCCAGGACAATGACAGTGCGCATTTAATTTCGCCCTTCAGTTCGCCCCTCCTCGGCGCATATTTGCAACGTGTCACCCGGTTGCAAGATGCTTGAGAACATTTTCATTTTTTTGCTGCTGCTCGGGAGGCTCTTTTTCTTTATTGCGATTTCTTTTTATTGGCAGCGAATGTTTTTTGGTGCGTGAGAAAAAGGATTAAGGATTTGTCACCTAGACGATTAACAAAGAGCTGCGTATGTGTATGTGTTTGTGTGTGTGTGTGATTGAGGCAGCTGAATCCAATGTAAACGATTGACAACAATAATAAAGGATGTGCCAGATGCTTGATAAACATTGTCTGCATATAAAAGTTTAGCTTAAAGTGTTATTTAAATTGAAAAAAGTAGTAAGAAAGCTACAGTCGAATGTGCTCGACTGTAAGATACCCGTTAACCACTTTGAATAAAAGCTAAACGGTGCGGTATTATTCGTAAAATGTACCAAATTTATATACCAAAAATATAAAAGTATACCATATATATATTTTGATATACTATTATGTTTAAAATAAACCATACACTACAAATTATACCAGATTGTCAAACAAAAATACTAAAATATACCGAATGATATATATTTGGTATATGAATATACTATTATGTTTCAAGTAGATTCTAGAATAAACAATATACCAAATTCTCAACAAAAATACTAAAATATACCGCATGTTATGCTTGGTATATAAATATACCATTATGTTTCAAATATACCATAGACTGAAAAATATATCAAATTGTCAACCAAAGCAGCTAAAAATTGCTGAATTATTAATAAAAATTCAAAAAATATTCCCAATTAAAAGTTATTAGAAAGTCAAGCCAAATTGTGCATGCAATTATTTCTGGCTGCATATTTTGTGTGTGTGTGTGTGTGTGTATGTGTTTATCTAGTTATCTCTGGCTCTCTGCTGTTCTCCATCTGCGTGGCATTCGATTGTTAATCAAAATAAAATCAATTGCCAAATGTCAACTGAATTGGCTTCGCCTCTGGTTCTAGCTGGTCTCCCTCTCTCTCTCCCTCTCTCTGTTTCTCTCGCTCTTTCTCGCTTTTTCACTCGCAGTTTGAGCTCCACCTTTAGCTTTGGACACGCTCCCGCTGCCCACTCGCTGAGGGCAACGTCTGCTGTGAGGCAAAACGTTCTGCCAGCGTTCTTCGATAAGCATCAAGTTCTCACGAACTTTTTATTGTCGTCTCGATTCGTTCGTTCTTTGGTTTGCTTACTGGGAACTCGAACTCAACCTGGAGCCAGGAACTATTTCCCTCTGTGTGTTGTCTGCTTTATTGGGCGCCACAGTCACGTGAGATACGTGGGCAAAAACAATAACAACAGCAACAACAACAACAACAACGAGCACAATTGTGGAGCCTAGTCGAGCAATTAATGCGCCCAATTTTATGAACAGCAAAAACTGTTTCAGTCTTTCGATCTTTCAGCATTTCAGTCTGCTGAATGAAGCGTGAAATATGAGTAAAAGGCGCACCCTGGAGTAAAAGTAGCCCGGAAGCGACGCTGACGCATGACAGTTAGTCAGTCTATCAGTCAGTCAGTCAGTCAGTCAGTTAGACAGTTAGTCAGTCAAACTTGCCACCTTGAAGACTACGCTGACCCAATTAGGTGAACACACCCCCCCATTTGAAGCGTACGATAAGAAGCCCGAGTAAACGCCGCATGATTCGATCAAAATTTTAAAATTCAAGGCGCATGCGCAGCCCGTGGATAAGAATTGTAGCTTGCTGCTTGCCGCATGCCGCATGCCACTGGCATCACCATGCGGGACATGTGGAAATCTAAAACCTAATTAAATTGTAAAATGAAATTAGCTAAATTCACATTTAGCGTTTCTGGTGGAGACCCAACTGTGTGTGTGTAACCCTTTTTCTTGTCCCTCTCTTTTTGGCAGCCCGCATCGATCGATGTTCGACCGTGACATAATAACATAATATTGCAGCCGGAGAAATGCATTTCAAATACTTATTTCTAGTGCGCCGTAATTCGTTGTGCAGATGCATTTCGATAAATCGTCCAACTCACTTTGCCGCATCATTTTGATTAATTGATTGAGGTTCTTCATGCTGATTTTATTTCACAGACGAGATTGCTGCCGCTCTGAAAAATTGTGTGGAATCTAGCTTACTATCGATTACGAGCTTTGCTAGCGATAAACAAAAAAAAAAAAAAAATTCGTTAACTCTCAACTATCTCATAGAAAATCATTTCGTTAGCGATAAACAAATTAAAATTCTTTACTATCGATTACTTACTTATGTTAGATGACATCTTTTCTTTTGCAATAAATTAACTCATTCGTTATAATATCGGTTCATTATTTATTCCAAATATCTCTCAGTCAATAATACTGTTTCGATATAAGACATTTTTTCATTATTGATATACTATAGATTGTTTATTTATATGACGCATTTAAACTATAGATTATTTTTCATACTATCGATATATTTTCACTATCCATAACTAAAAAAACAAATACTTTATTCGATTACAAGCTATTTTATTGTATTGACTAATAATATTGGAAGAGTTAAACAATAGTAAAAAGATAATATCAATATTTTATCAATAATAGCAATAATGCTCCTTCTAGTTCCTTAATTATTTTTCCACCAAATAAGGCACAACTATAGTTAGTTCTAACATATCTTTCCATCGACTCTCATAAATCATTAGCATACTTCAACAACAATGATCACAGCTGGCACACTTTGCCTTAATTTTGAGAGTCCTTCATGCAGCAACGCCTCCAAAAATTCGCTGCTGCTTCTGCGGCGGTGGCATCTGTGGCAACTTGTTGCAACTGCTGCTGCTGCTGATGCTGCTGCTGATGCTGTTGGCGACACTTGTGTTCGGTTAGCCAATTCGATTTCGATTGAAATCAAAAAGAGAAGGAGAGCAAAATAAACAATTTATATTTATGATTGCGCACAGGATCAAAACAAAGCGTTCGACTATTCGGTTGTGGGTCACCCTCACTTTTATGCTCATCCTCGCCCTCGTCCTTAGTCCTTAGTCCTTAGTCCGAAGTTGTTGCTGCTACTGTTTGTTGTGGGCGTTGTTATTGTCTCGTCCCTAATAATGTCCTGTATCCTTAGGCCGTTGGTCAGCTACAACCACAACAAATAGTGCTTGTTGTGTGTGCTTGTGCTTGTGTGTTCCTCTGTTTTGTTTGTTGCATTTTATTGCGTGTAAATCACAGTTGGAAAGGTCCTTAAATGCGTTTATTCCTTGCTCATTTGCACAGGTAGCAAACCAAAACAACATTTGTATTTTTGTTGGCTTATAAAAGCGCCGCTGTCTCATGTCAACTAATCGAATATGCAGAACACGTCGAGCTGAAGCTGCGCCCCAAAAAAAAGATATATACATATATATTATGGTATATATAAAGAAAGACTGACACGTTCCGAAAGAGCGAGAGCGAGAGAGAAAGGGAGAGAGATGCGGCAGATGAAGATGTGTCACTTGAGTAATTGTTGTTGTTCCAAAATGCGACGACTTATTTTTCCTCCATTTCCATGTCAATTTTTTTTTTTTGTTTTTTTGGTGGGGAAGCGCAAACAAAAGGCGGCAAGAAAGTTTTCTGTCCGAAAGCAGACTGAAAGAAAGAGAGAGAGAGAGAGAGAGAGATGTGTAGAAAGAGAGATGGGTATATTGCCATTGGCTTGGACATGTGCAGCTTGTGCGGCTTTTGTTGTCGCGGCCAGTTGCACAATCTGCGTGTCAATGCGTTGCCTGATCCCATCACAGACGCGACGCTCCCAAGAGACCCAGTCTCAGATGTGTGTGTGTGTGTTCGAGTGTGTGTGTGTGTGTGTGTGTGTGCGGGTGTGCGATCGTTTGGCATGTCCAAAACGCTGGACGCTTGCGTCAACGTGCAGCTATTTAGGCACTTTGTCTCCGTCTCAGTCGCAGTCTCAGTCTCAGTCTTCGCCTTGGTCTCCCTTTCCCCTATCTCCGCTCCGCATCTTTGTATCTGTATCTCTGTTTTGTATCTGATTGTCTTGCCATACGTGATCTACTACAGTTGTCCGGCCTGCCTGAGACTCTGCCAGAGAGGGAAAGACCTGTGTCCACGTCCAATGACAACATTTCATCATCACAGTGTTCATGATGATGTTCGTTCGGCGTTTGTTGTTAATTTTCGATGCCGCACATAAAAAGCAAAAGGAGCACCTTAACAATAATTGTCAAAAACACATTTGACGAGCCCTGAATGGAACTCGGACTGCGTCTCAGACTCCCTCTCACTCTCCCTCTCCCTCACCTCGGTTATTATGCATGAGACTGCGACTCAGTTACGACTATGACACGTAGATTTCTCATTGTTGTTGCTGTCGGTGTCCCAGTTGCTGCTGCTATTGCTGTTGCTGTTGCTGGGAATTAGCAATGCGACAAGCACTCGAACAACATCAACCAGAATCTACTTAACGAGCGCAAAGAGAAAACCTGATTGATACGCCCGATTATGACAAGCGGCAACGGGATTCTCTCTATTCTCTGCTCTGTGTCCTGCATGGGTCAAGCAGGTTGCCATTTGAGGACGACAACCCAGAAAAAAGAAACCCAATTCAATAATGAATTGTCTTTCAAAAACTGATTGAAAAGCAGCAGCAGCAGCAGCATTGTGAGAAATTTACACAAAACAGTTGATCATCTTCAGTATGAGCTGAGTTTGCTTTACGATTGCTGTAAAATAATTTTAAAATATTTTCAGCAACATATTTCATACAGATTTCATAGTAGAAAATTGAAATTAATAGTTGAATTTAATGTTCAAGTTTCAAGATGTAATTGCTGATTGATAAAGTCAAATCGAATACCAACTTTTTTTATTGATTTATCAGAAATTTCTATCTTAATGAAATACTGAATAAATACGTAACGAATACTAAATAAAAACTAAAAAAAAATATAAAGAAATACTAAATGAATACTGAGTAAATGAAAAATAAATACCAAAAACTACAAAATGAAGACTAAAATAAAACAGTTTAAATAACAATGAATGTAATAAAAAATTCCGTTTCAATATACAAAATTACTAATTTTATTTGACTATGGAAAACCATTTCTTAAATGAAAATAATTCAAATTATTGCAAAGAACTAAGCAGAAAAGATTCTATTCTAAATTTTAATAAAAGTTTTATATACAAATTACGAATTATATTCTTCTTAACTCCTGCTCTTCATTCATATTAATTTTGTAATTATTTTGTACATTAAAAATTTTTCGCATTTTTAATCGAAATTTTCCTGTTTTCTCCGCTCTCAAGATCTGCGTTGAACACTGGAAACCGTTACAATTTTTCACATCACTTCATTCTAACATAATTAAGTGCTGGTTTCTAGTCATTTCTTTGGTTCTTTTTTTGTACTATATTTTTTCCTACAGCGATCAAATTTCCATGCTCGTTTTTTTTATCTATTTTCTTGCCCAAGTGCGCAGTTTTTCTGGATTTGTATCTTGAACACGCAACGGTAAACCAAACTTCCTCACTACCAGAAATTATGCAAAAACTCTCAAAAAATAAAGAGACCTTACTTATTTTTTTTTTTTTGGGTAACCCGTTACTCATAAATTTTCCGTTAAAAACGAATGCATTTTTTTGTGTTCAAAGAAGAGATTTGCTCATTTAAACGAACGCTACGAAAATCAAATTGAATATCAGACCGAAAATTATCTTTCCGTAGAACCGGAGACGACAATTGCCCGTCTTGGTGCCTTCTGCCTGGCATTGTCCTCGGAAATCGTCCTGTCTGTCAGGGTGTCTCTCTCGTTTTTTTTCCCGTGAGTTGTTTTTTTCATATGCTGTTTTTTTTTTTGTTATATCATTGTTGAATTGAATTAAAAAAGCGACGGTAATCAATGCGCAAGGACACAGCCGGCGAGGGTCCTGATTCGGTTTCTGGGTGCCCTGTTTCTTGATTCTGCTGCTGCTGCTGCCTAAATCAAATGCAAAATCTTGTCTGCCTCACATGTGACAACCCTCCACTCCCCTTCTTCCCATCCCAATCGACCCCTCATACCGCTGCATATTTCATATCTTGGGAAAATCTTGGCCACCACCCAAGAAACCCACGGCGACGGCGACGGCGACGGCGACTGACAGTCAGAAAACATCGCAAGACAAAAAAAACAATAAGAGCAAAAAACAACAAGGACGCACACACACACACACACACACACACACACACACATAGAGACAGGACGTACAGGACACGCACAGGGAGCATAAAAAATTAATATAAAAAAATTTGCATAGAAAAAAAATGCCGTTACACACACACACACATCCAGGGAGGACGAAGACGGTCGCCTGAGCCTACCTGAGGATGGAAAAACGTCACCCTCAGGGCCGACACAGGACACAGGACCGAGAATTTTTGCAGGGTTGCAAATCTCCGCGGGTCACGCGTGCAAAAAAAGAAAAAAACATACACAGTTTTCTTATAGACTTTTGTTCTTTGGGAAACTTAAAGAAGTTGCGCTGAGTTGATCGGCAAAAATTGCATAAAAAATTGCAATGCAGTCCCGAGTTGCTGCCCCCTTTCCCTCTTTTTATTCTGTCGCTTATATCCTGTCCCCTTCCCCTTCCCCTGCGCCTTCCCTCTGCCTCTGTGCCACATTTCATTCGCATTTCAATGGCATTTGATTAAGCGCACACGTTTTTTTCCTTCTACGTTTTTTTTATGTTGTGTTTCTTGGGTTCGCATTGTTCTGCTGCTTTTGCTGCTGCTGGCAGGACATTAGCAGCATCCTTTTACACGCTCCGCATCTAAGGAGACTCGGCGCCTGCGCAGCCGTCGCCAGGGGTAAAAAAAAAACCAATTGCAAGAAATGCGCGCGCAAAAAAAAAACCTCACTTACCCCCTGAGCAAGCAAAAGGATTAAATTGTAGTCCAAAGAAGAAAAAGAAAAAAACGCAGTCTACAATTGTGTGTTGAATAAGATGAAGAAAAATCTATTACGGCATCCGCTGTCCGCTGATCTTGCATCGCATTCGCTCCTCAACTGGCAACTTGACTATTATTAGAGTCTTTCAGTTGAAAGGAGACGCGCAAGGAGCAGGGGAAGGGGGAATAGTAGAGGCCAGGAGCGGGGGGCAACGTCGAGTAATGTAAGAAACTCACTCGTTGCGCCGTTGCTTGGCCGCCACGCTTATTGCGCAGCTTCCATATGGACCAACATCCTTGCTCTCTCTCTCTCTCTCTCTCTCTCTTTCCTTCTCTCCTTTCTGCTCTCGTTTTTCTTTGGGTTATTTAGCTGCGCACATTGCTTAACACATTGCTCAGCGCATAGAGGGCAACAAACTCGCAAAAGGATGCGCAAGGATGCAGGGATTTGAGCATCCAAGTGAAACAGCAGCGCATTTCATGAAAGGGGAAGCAACAGCGGGAGATTAAAGTTGAAGTTGGAGTTGCACGAAAGAGATGCAGATAGCGATAGAGATGGAGATGGAGATGGAGAAGAACTAAAATAGATCATAACACAAGATTTCTCTTAGCTAGAGCAGCTTAGCATCTGCAGCTCTTTGTTTCTCATAGAATTTTATGTAAAACAGTTTGAAGCAGTGGCACATATTTTTTTTTTAAGATATTCAGGTTAATCATGAATATTTTGAAATTATGTACATTCATTTTAAAATATTATATTATATTTGTATTGGTTTTTTGGAACTTGAGAGTTCTTTCAGTTGTGAATCTCTTAATGCAGCCTATTTAAATTAAAATATGTTCAGTTATAATTACAGATATTTAGCTTGCTTTAAGTATTGCTTGGGAAGTTTTTGTTATATATGTATGTACATCTGCCACATTTGACTGTTTGACTCCTTAGTTATTGTTTATACTAAAAGAGTATATTAATAAGTTAGTACAGATACCCAGAAAAGATGATTTAAATCATATTTAAGCGTAAAAATCAAATTCGTTTTTTAAACAACGCTACGAATTTCCAATTAGCCAAAGTTTCTTACTAAAATAAATTTAGAAAAAAAACAAATAAGTTTGATTAAATAGTAGAATATTACTTTAAAAGTATAATAAATATACCAAAACTAAAGTATACTAAGGAATATATTTGGTATATTGATATACTATTGCATTAAACATATTGTAAAATAGTATATAAAGAAAATGATTTCTTTCCAAATAAAACATATGCTATACCATTATTCTAAATCCTAAACAGTTCTTATTGCGTTCCTTACTTATTCGAATCTATTTTCAATACGACATCTGTCATTAGTTTCACTACGTTTCTGAGGAAATTTATAGTTTTAGATTATAAAAAGTTGCTTAATTCTTTGTATTTGAGTGCGAAAATCATATTTGTTTTTTAAGCACTTTCTAAAATTTCCAATTATGCAAAATTTGTACTAAAATAAATTCATATAAAAACAAATTAATTTACCGAAAAATACAAAAATATACAAATATTTACTATTTGATAATGAATTTGTACGATAATGTGAAATTCCTAATAGTTATTATTGCCTTCCTTTGGGTTTCTTCTATGTCAATATATCAACTTGTCTTGCCTCTAGCTCTAGCCTATAATAAGGAATATTTCTGAAGATTTTTGGGTTAATTTCAGCCTGTTGCGTAGTCTAGTTTTTTTTTATTTTTTGTAGTCTGTGTTGTTGTTGTTGGTATTAATTTTTGTTTGCTGGTTGCAACAGCTCAATTTGGTGCAGGGGCACGCATGTGCAACGGGAATGGGAACGGGGAAAGGGAATGGGAATGGGAATGGGAACGGCAACGGGAGCACGATGCAGCATGCATGAGCATGAGTGGGAGCGGGAGAGCAATCGACGACGTTGCCAGGAGCGCCAACATCGACAGCGACAGCGACTGCGACAGTGACTGAGACTAAGACTGAGACTGTGACTGAGACGGAGACTGAAGCAGCGAAGCCGCTGGCCAAGGGAGCTGCTGATAGCAGCAAAGATGTTTTTCATCCCCCTTTTTCTTAGCGACGTCCACTCGCCATGTGTGTGTGAGAGCGCAAGTGAGAGGCAAAGAGCAACTACCCTGCATGTGTGTGTGTGTGCGCGTACACACACGTTTTTTTTATTGTGTGTTGGTCGATGTCCCGCACACGGACTGTGACTGCGACTGTGACTGGGCAGCGCAGTCAGCGTTAGCGTTAGCGTCGACAGCACAGCCTCAGAGGCCAAAGGGAGCGGAAGCGAGTGCGAGTGTGAGCGGGAAAGGGAGAGGGAGAGGGAGAGAGGCAGGACCGTCGACTGCGACCGGCGACTGTCGACCGTCGACGGTCGAGACCGGCAACGACCGTCACAGGAAGACTTTCGATTGTCAGTCCACGTGAAGCCTCTGTGGGGTCAACAACACACGCGCTCTGTCCTCACAAACACACAAACACTTTTACACACTTCTTCTCGACAAAAAGGATGCGCTTCGAGATCCCCGTGCTGGCTAAACGTGCTATCAACAAGAACCGAAACATAACCGATTCAACCGCTTAATCGTTACGATTATTACTACTACTACTACTGCTACTATTTTTTTTCGGGTTCCGCACACAACGCAGGACAATTGGATTACCTACGATCGTGTGTGTGTCCCGCTCCCCTGAAATCAAAATCGAAATCGATTCAAAACAATTTTTTTGTGAAACAACATTTGTGATGAAAAGTGAGAAAAGTGCGAAGAAACACTGACTAAACAAATCGAAAACAATACTTTTTTTTTTAAATGCTAAATGCTACAGTGAACACTCGCTACAACAACCGCACCAACAAAATGTACAACAAAATGCTGTCAATCAGTGAGGATCATGGATTCCGTTCGCTGAGCCGTAAGTTCTCGCCAAAAAAACAAAAACTATGATGAAATGAAAAAAATACCAATTATGATATTTGTTGTGTGAGAAGAGTTTTTCGCTTATCAGAAATGCGAACGAGATAGACGATCTCCTCCAGCAGCATTTCTAAGAATTTGTCCAACTTTCCGGTTGCCGCTTTTTCTTTCATTTTTCGTGTGTGTGTTTGGTTTCTTTTTTTTTTTTTTAATCATTTGCCGAGAGCTCACACTCTCAATAAAGTGAAATTGTGCCCTCTTTAATTTGCTGTTGTTGATAAGCGCCCCGTACCGAGAAAAGCACAACAACAACAACAACAACATCGACAGCGACAGCGACAGCAAATGGTAACAACAATCGTAATAAGCCAACGCCCGCACCCACACACACAATCTGAGATACATTTATGTACAGAGAGACAGACAGACGGACAGACAGACAGACACACATATAGATACTTATATGGCAGACCAACCTACCTTCCTACCTAGCTAGCTAGCTAGCTATAGATATAGCTATGGCAGTATATAGATCGCGGCTATTTACATACGACATGTCCGTTTGTCGTTGTCGTTGACTTTTCGGGGGAAATAAAAACAAACTGCGCGCCGTCTCACCGCAAACACAAATACAAAAATACAAATATTTTAGCGACCTGAAAAAAAAAGAAATATAAAAAATGAAAAACGAACTCCACATTACAACATTGTTGCAGGCGGACAACAGCAACACCCGCCAACAGCCACAACAATAATAGCTCTCTCTTTCTTATCAAGAACAACAAACAGTTCGAGGTCTTTTAGACTTGTCCGACTCTCAAGTAAAAGAGCAAAAGGATCATAACTAAGAAACTTCAAAGTTATCGATCCAAGTTCAAACTTGGCAAAAACCTTATTTTAAGATGTAATGCACCCTGTTTAACTTAACTTAGTGAACAATTATTAACTAAGTGAAGTCAATATTTTGAACTGTCTTTTCGCTCTTTCAATCACAACTAAGTAACTAATAGTTATCGATCAGCTGCAATAAAGCTGAACTTGCTAACTATTTGTATTAAAATCTTTTCACTGCACAATAAATAATATCTAGTAATATCTAAAAGTAAAAGCTAGCTTTCGTTCTTCAGACTCTCTCACATTGTGATCGATATCTTGACAAATTGTTTGCTTAGTTATCGATTGGCTGCAATAAGTTTGCTCTAGCTGAAATCACTTGTTTTAGCTATTACTATTAAGTTTAGCAAAGTTTAAACCATTTCATTGCGCTTTCAATTGACTTTCTCTGATCGATATGTCACTTATCGATAGTTTTCTATCGCCCTGCTTTTTGTTGCTGTTGCTGTTGTTGTTGTTGTTGTGCTTTCGCCTTGTGCTCATTTCCTTTGCCAAAGCAAGCAACTTATCAGCAGCAGCAGCAGCGTCGACGTCGGCGTTGTCAACCGTCAAAGCTGTCAACCGTTGGCTCCTCTCCCCTTCCCCTTCCCCTTCCCCTACCTCCTCTCCCACCCCTTCCCACACACAGCAGACAGTGTGTGTCCAGCTTTTGGCTTGACACGGCGGCATTTTGCAGCTTTACCTCACACACACACACACACACACACAGACATTTGAACGTTGCTTAATTTGTTGTTATTGTTGCTAGGGCAAAGACTGTGACTGTATGTGTATGTGTGTGTAGTAGTAGTATAAGTGTGTGTGTGAGCACATTTAATGCTCGCTTCCAGGCCGCCTATATTTGCATATGGCTCATTCACTCAACCTGGCGGACTATTTGTTTGTCCAGATACACACACACATACACGTATACATATGCATATGCGGGTGTTATCAACAGAGTTGCGATGGCATTGGGGGGCACCTGGCCACCACCAGCAGCAAGGAACTGGGAAGGAGAAGAGGGGAGCTGAACAACAACGCAGCGGCGCAAATAAAACCAAATTTGTATGCTAAAACACTTTGCTGGCCGCGCCAGTTGTTGCTGATAAGACACCCACACACACACACACACACACATAGACTATATAGTGGGGAGTGGGGAAGGGGGGCAATTGCATATGTGTTTGTTGTCGTTTCAGCTGCGAAACACCTTTAACTCAGTCCGTGGTTATCCACGTAGTAATTTGTTTAAACAAATTAAGGCGACCGCCGCGTTTCGTTTCCAGCTGCCTGACGTCGCTTTGTCACTGTCAAGCTGTGTATGTGTATGTGTGTGTGTGTGTGTGTCTGTCCACTACCAATACGCCCACACAATAACTATGTGTGTGTGTGTGTCTGTTATCGCAGCAGTAACAAAAAAAAATTTGTCGAATTTGTTTAACCTTTTTTTTCTTTCTTTCACTGTTTTCGCTGTCGTCGTCAGCATTTTTAGTTCACTGAGCGTTGGCCAAAAGCGAGCGCGACAACAAACAAAATGTGGCTCAGCATTTTTAAATATTTACACAGCATTTCTTTCTTTTCAACAACGACAACGACGACGACGACGATAAATGCCTTGTTTTTTAGTACATAATTTATTTGTCTATACAACAACGAAATGGAGCACTTGGTGTCATAATAACATAATGTTGTCTCCTCTCCTCTCCTCTCTCTCTCTTCTCTCTCTCTCGCTCGCTCGCTTCTTGCCTCCAGCTGAGAAATTTTGACAACTCGAAATTTGAAAAATAGAATTGAATTTGAATTCGAGTTTCGATACAGCTAACACAATATTTGCTTATTATTCGCGCTTAATTATTATTTAGTTAAATGTTATTATCACAATTCACAATTTGCATTCGCCACAAAACAATGCTTCATCTTTATTGTGCTTTGCATATTAATCTATAAGTTTGCTTAATGATTAAATGATTTTATTCAAGTTTGTTATTGCATCATTCCCAAGAAAAAGAAGTGAGGTTTACTTTTCATATATTTCTCTTTTACTTTCGCAATTAAACTAAAACATTTGGTATATAAACTCAAATGAAAGTATCTTTTATTATATTTCATTTCTTCTCTAGTTTATTTCAATTCCTATTTAGTTTTCTTTACTCAACATTGACTGCTTAAAGCTTTAAGCTTGAGCTCTTTGTACGCTTTCTACCATATATGATGTATGGTATATATTTGGTATATTAGTATCTTTTATTATATTTGATTTCTTCTCTAGTTCACTTCAATTCCTATTTAGTTTTCTTTACTCAACATTGACTGCTTAAAGCTTTAAGCTTGAGCTCTTTGTACGCTTTCTACCATATATGATGTATGGTATATATTTGGTATATTAGTATCTTTTATTATATTTGATTGCTTCTCTAGTTCACTTCAATTTCCATTTAGATTTCTTTACTCAACATTGACTGCTTAAAGCTTTAAGCTTAAACTCTTTGTACGCTTTCTACCATATATGGTGTATGGTATATATTTGGTATTTGGTATATATAATCGTGTGTGGCAGAGGCTGACCTTCCGCTGGCCGCACATCAAAGCTGTTCGCGCTGCAGCTGTGTGGCACATTTTGTGTCCACTGTTTTCTCAGCCTCGACAGGCTTTTTCGACAATGTTCCGTTGTTTTTCACTCCGCCATTTTTCATTTGCCACACGATATGTGTGTGTGTGTGTGAGTGTGTGGCACCTAAAAACAGTCGACCGTGTGGCGCTCGCCTGGTTTTTATGGCCAGCCTTGGTCTAAGCCCAACCACCCAACCACCCAACCAACCCAAACCAACCGAAGCACATTGCTCTCTCAGCCAACTCGACTGGCCCATAACCTTTTTGGCCATAAAGCGCGTCCTTTTGCCTCACATATGTGTGTGTGTGAGAGTGGGAGTGTATATGTGTGTGAGTGTGAGTGTGGGGGCATAAATTAGCACAATCAACGTATTGTTTTCTGCCTGTGCCACGCCTTCAGTGGGGTGGAAAAAGGGGAGGGGGGCAGCTGCCGCATCGTGCAGTCAATAACATGAAAATGTTATAAATAACAAAAATACGACGGAGCAGAAGATGGCTCGATGTATCTCTAGCTGTGTGTATCTGTATCTGTATCTCTAGCTGTATCTGTGTATCTTTCGCTTGAATTTCATATTTGTGCGTCTTGATAATTTGCGCAAAAGTCCTATTAATATGTTAATTCTTAATTGTCCTACTTTGCCGCGGCACACACACACACACATGCACATAGAAGAACACACACATAGATACAGTTATGCGCATATTAATAGCCGCAGGATAGTTTGGCAGCAGCTCGTAAATATTCTTAAGCTGCGCCGCTTTACAAATCGACGCACTTCAATTTATTTGCTGCGCTGTCTGAGGATGTGTGAGTGAGTATGTGAGTGTGTGGGGAATGAGGGGGAGGAGTAAGTAGAGAGGAGGAGGCTGAATTAATTGCAACGCTTCGCGATGACATCACAAAATTGTGAGCGGCCATTTTTCCAATGTGGCAACTAACGCAATATTCGCTTGTGTTTTGTGTCAGCTCAGCTGGTCAATGAAGCAGTGAGGAGGAGACAAGGAGATGGGGGATGGGTACGGGGACGGGGGAGGGGCAGACAGCTGTGTGCTGAGTTGGAAGCATTGATGCTGGAACCCTTTCAGCGTGTCCTTTTTGCCCTTTCTGAGCAGATAATTCAATTTATGAGCTGACTTTATGAAATATTCGCCCAAAATACACGTGAACTCGTCTCTCTCTCCCGCTCTCCTGCTCTCTCACTCTCTCTGTCTCTCTTATACACTTACCTAGCTACTGTTGACACTTGTCAGGCGACTGTCAGCGTCTGTCTGACATTTGACAGTTTCGGGCACTCGGCGAACACCCTTTCAATACACCTTTTGGCCAGCTGCTGCTGCTGCAACCCTCGCGCAATATTGCAGCAGACTTTCTGTGTGTGGAGAGAGCTGTCAATAAGTTTGGTATTATTTATATTTACTCTTAGTTTTTGCGCTAATCTCCCCACCCTTTCTCTTCCACTTCCACTTCGATCTAATCTAATCGCTTAGCCAAATAGCTGGCGACGCCCCTCTTAACCAGCTAACCGAAAGCAAAGCGGCAACGCCTACAAAAAAGAAAAAGGTAGACAGGTAAAAGGCTGCCTCAATCTACCTGCTTGCCACATGCCACATGCCACACAAGCCACACGCACCACAAACTGGCCAATAGCAAAGCGGCCAACGCACACATGTTTAATTCATGGCAGGCAAACAGGCGACTAATTGCGTCCTGCGTCCTGCGTCCATTTCACGCCTAATGATCGCCAATCAATAAAAATGAAGCGCATTTTTCCATAAAAAACGGCGACACGCTAAAGTCAATAGGTCAGACAAGGGGAGGAGAATGTGAAGGGAAAGCGAAAACATATTTTTCTTTATTGTTATTGAAACAGAAACCAAAACGAAGCGACAAACGATGCGTTGCCCCACCCAAACAATCAGCAACAAAAAAGGCGAAATATATATAATAATAATACGAGATAAATACACACACACATGTGTGTGAGTGTGTGTGTGTGTGTGTGTGTGTGAACAGCTTGTTGTCACCCCGTCGCAGGATAATCAATTGATATAAAAAAACGAGACAGAGGGCGGAGGGCGAAGGGCGATTGAATGGACAAAGGACAAAGTGAAAGTTGAGCAACGCTTCAGGGCGCATTATCTCCGTGTGTGTGTGTGTGGGTGTGTGTGTGTGTGTGTGGGCAACCGCAAATTGTTGAAACTGGACAAGTGGCAACCGACAGCGCGTCAATAAATTGTTCTTACTCTCGACGTTTGCTTTTTTTTTATGGACCTTGCGACAGCTAATTGACAATGTCAGACAAGCGAAGGAGGCGGGATAAAAGTTACAAGAAGTTAAAGAAGATAAAGGAAATAGCAGAGAACAATATTGAAAGAAAATATAAAAAATAGCAGACAACAAATATTAAAGAAATAATTAATATTAATACATGAAAGAAAGACAAACTTAATAAGAAAATAACAAACTTAAATATTAACAGTAGAATATAAAAATATAAAGAGAAGAAAAACCGAACAGCAAATAAAAAATAACACACTAGAATATAGAACTAAATATATATGGAATAAAAGATAGTATTAGTCATCTGAAAACTAAAAATACGAATTTTATATTAGTTAGAAATACTAAAGTAATATAAGCAACTATGAAATGTATAACAAAAACAATTTTGTATAGTATCGTATCGATAGTAGTTAAACCTATAAAAAAAATGCTTAATAAATACTGCGATAATGGAATAATTCAGCAAAAGCTTTGAAAATAAAATGGGAAAATATGGCCATCAAATAAATAAAAGCAATTTAAGATGAGAATGAGCGAAGGAAGTCGAAACTTCTTTAATAAAGAATAGAATTTCCATTTATTTCCTTTTATATTTCTATTTCTTTTCTTTCTTTTTTTTTTTTGTGGAGTAAATTTGGTCACTTTTGATTGACCAATTTGGGCACATTTCAATCAACGGCAGCCAAACTTGAGTTTTGGGTTTTCGTTGCATATCCCTTGGCGCCACACACACACACACACATGTGTGTGTATGGGTGTGTGGGTGTGGGTGTAACACACAGCCTCAGGCTGTGCTAGTTGCTGTAGTTGTTTGTACTCATATTTGTTTTTGGCTTCTTTGGTCAATCAAAATTCATCGATAAATTGACAAAAGTTGCCGCAGCTGCGGGGCAAATTTGCGCTGTCGCTTGCCACAAGTTGTGGCATTGTTTTCGCTGCTGCTATTGTTGTTGTTACTGTTGTTGTTGTTGCTGGGCGGATAAGCAGCAGCAGCAGCAGCAGCGGCAGTCACAAGTTTCTCTATCAGTTCATTGCGATGCGAATTAATTGCAGACCTCGCCAAATTTTCTCGCCTGGAATTTATGTTCACATTTTTCTCTCTCCACACACACACACATACATGCAAATAACGCAACGAGTGTGTGTGTGCTTAGATTACATTTTTCGGGGTGTTGTTGTTGCTTTTGGTGCTTTGGTTGCTTTGGTTTTTCGCGGGGCGCACGCAAAATACATAAATTAAAGTGCAAGCGAATCGATACGCGCCCTCCTATAGCCTCTCCCCTTCCCCCACCCACGACTCAGCACTCTCCGGCTTATCACAGTCCATATGTAAATAAGTGTGCTGCCAGCCAGGGTTGTCATAGTAGCTGACAGTTGGTCATGGTTGCCTGCAATCGTTGCCGTTGCGTAAAAACCCAGCGCATAAATTGTTGTTGCAAATCAATTGTGACACATCGCACTCTACTTTATGCCAGTCTGACTGTGTGTGTGTGTGCGCGTGTGTTGGTGTGTGTGTGTGTTTGCCTATTTAGTTAAGCTCGCTTAATGAATGCCCACGCCAAATGGCAAATGGTAAATGGCAATTGCGTGGCAAATCACTGGCAATCGCTGATTAGCTGCTAACTGCTTAGCGGGCTATCGATAACTTATCGATAACTAGTATATTGATAGACGTTAGCTGTGTCAATTTAGATGCAGTCACGAATAAAACTCTAATCTATATTCTAATCTAATTTAGTTGCTGCCGCAAAAAGTATTCTAATCGATAACTTATCGATAACTAGTATCGATTAACGATAGTTGTTGATATCTAATTAGTTGCTTACGCGAAAAGTATTCTAATCGATAACTTAGCGATTTCTACTAGAGTGCACATGTATCGATAGATGACCAATTTAGTTGGTGCCACGAAAATTATTCATGGTCGCCATAAAAGTGACAACCAACTAAATGAGAGACAGTGTGAGGGAAGCTGCTTCGATTCCGTTCGTTTCGTTGTCGTTTTCGTTTTCGTGTGGTTAACTTCAAGGCGGCATTAAGCCAGAATTGATGGCCCATAAAAGCGACCCAAATTTATGAACTGCAAGTGCAAATGTTGCTCCCTTTTTTCTCCCCCTCTCCCTCTTCCGAGACCATTAAAGACAATGACTAAGAAACGTTTTCCCTCTCTCTCTTCTCTTTTACAGATTCCGACTCCACAGAGAACGATGCTGTCGCCGCACAGGACATCCTGACGTGCGGCGCCTGCCAGAAGACCTTCGCACTGTCGGACATCGTCCGATTCATACAGCACAAGGTGCTGCAGTGCAACAAGGAGAACTATGGCCAGTGCCAGACCACACAAGCGCCCAGCATGGATCGCGATGCTGACGAGGGACGTCCGCTGAGTCTCGTCAATCGTCGCCCCTCCATTTCGGCGCCCATCACAAATGCCGCTCGCAAATCGGCGCCCGTTGGCAGCGCCACAGCGCCAGCAAGTGGACAGTCCGCAGCAGCCGCAGCAGCAGCGGCGGCCACAGCAGCAGCAGCCGCAGCGGCAGCAGCAGCCACAGCGGCAGCGAGCGGTTCACGGATCCACACACCACCGCCAAGTCCGGCGGATCTGTTGGCCGATGGCGCCAGCAGCACACCCAAACGCCTCGTAGACGGTAAGTCGCAAGTGAAAGCCTTAAAGATGGAGCTTAGCTAAATGAGAATTCCTTCGGCTTGCAGAGAATGACAATACAACGCCGAAGGCAGACCTCGAGCAATCGGAGCAGGCGCACATTGGACGCAGCGACGATTGCCACTTGGATGACGATGCCAACGACAATGACAATGACAATGACAATGACGTTGAGAAGCCAAAGGTCAAGCAGGAGCCAACGTATGCTGACGATGAGGATGATGAGCAGCAACATCACGTTGAGCTGGACACTGAGCAGGAGCAGACAACGGCAGCAGTTGATGCTGATGTCGATGCTGATGCTGATTGCCAACAGCCGCTGGCGAAGCGACCCAAAATGGAGCTGGTCGATGCGGAAGCCAACACAGTGCATACAGGTAAGGTATTTTGTAATAACAATCGCTGACCAAAGCACAGAAAAAATAACACACATCAAACGCGGCGCAAAAATGTGTTTGATGTGTGAGTTGATCGGGGATAAGCTGCAGCTGCGGCTGCATTAACACACTTCAACCGCGTGCCTTCTGACCAATTGCAAACTGGGTTGAGGGGGAGAAAAAAAGCAGAACAACATCAAAGTGCGCTAAAGGCTGATAAACTGATGTGCAGCAGACAGCAGTAGGAAAAAAAGGACACTCGGACAGCAGAAGCAAAGGATAACAACAGAGGAAGAGAGAGCGGGAGAGGGAGAGGGAGCTGGCTTCGATTGTCACGCGGCTGCTGGCCTTTGACTTTGACATTTTGCATTGCCAAACGATGACGATGACGATGACGATGAAGCTGTGTAGCTGTAGCTGTGGCTGTGGTTGTAGCTGATGAAAAGCCAAAGCCAAAAGACAATAATAAAAAAGCAAAGAGCGTTAGGGAAATGGAAAGGGAAAGGTAGGGAGGGAGAGAGAGAGGGAGAGAAGGGTAGAGCAAACAGGACATAGAACAAAAGCAGGCAGCTAAAGCTAAAGCAAAAGTCGAGCTGCCCTCGGGGTTAATTTAAAGAGAGAGAGAAGCAAAGCAATGGCAAAGGAATGCGAACGGACTGAGGCAAGGGCAGAGGGACAAGCACTTGAGTGGACAAAAGGCGCAGGACACTCGAATGTGAATGGAGAAAGAAGCTGAAGCAGAACTGGACTTGACACACGCACAAAAGAATGCGCAAGCAGAAGAAGAAGAGGAAGAAGAGGGTTAAACTCGGGCAAAAAGCGAAAGGGAAATGCTTTAGGTTGACCCAGGAGGAAGAAGGGAAGAAGGCGACGCTGGTCAGTTGAGGACGTCGTGACTTGACCACGCGCCGAGGGGTCAAAGTTCGTGGCGAGGTGACGTCGCGTGGCAACGAGAGTCGATTGACAGTCAGTCGATGCCAAGTGAGTGCAAACTTGACTATGAATACATCAGCACCGTGAGTGTATTCGTGAATGCACTCACTGCTTGTCAGGCATATGTCGCGAGACGGATTTCCAGCATACATTGTCAATGTTTAACCCTTGAACTTTGCGCTTTTGACACGAGCGACACAACACAACAAAGTTGTTTGACTCCTGTGACACAATGCACAAAACTGTCAGCAGTTACAGATACAGATACAAATGGAGATAGAGATACATTTGTATCTGTATCTGTCGCGTTAATTACGCATTGTTTTAATTTCTTCATTTTTCGACTCGGTTTTTTCTCTCTCGTTGCTGCTGCGGCTGCCGCGCAACGCATTTGAAAGTTGTTGTCGCATCGCATCGCATCGCAATTGTTGTCCATTTGGTAATTATAAATATGGAGCGACTGCTGCCATGACAACTTTCCCCCGCTGCTGTTGCCATTCCCCATGCCTGTCACCTGTCTGTGAAAAACTGTCAACAAAATGGGAAGTTTTTTTTTTTGTTACTTTCGCTGTTGCCTGTCACACATGTGAGTGTATTCATGAGTATGTGTGTGTGAATCATGTTAATTATCAATTTGTTTGGCTCTCAGCGCTCGCTCAGCATGTCGCGACCGCAACGACAATGAAACACCATCAAAAGTTGCGAGTTATGTGTGGAAGGAGAAAGGAAAATGGAAAGGGTAAGGGAAAGGGAAGGGGGGAGGACTGGGGTCAGCAAAGGACAACGCCGCTTGAACCCATTTACCCCATTCATTCGAGAAAGCAAAAAAAGGTTACAACATTCAGTTGTTCAGTATTCACCGCACTCGCATTCAATTATTGACTCATGCTGGCACTAAGCCAGGCATTAGTCCCCCAACCCCCTTCCCCGCACTTTTGCAGCTGACCCTCGCACATCTTGTGCTTTTCTTCTACTTCGTTTCAATATCCAAATCAATGGCTAATGCGCTAGCTTCATGCAATTTCACGTCCTGCTCTCGAGCCCACAAAAGGATTACGCGCGCCTTTCCATTCCTTTCCTTTCCTTTCCTCTTTTCCATTCGCTTTGTGCACAACAACAGCAGCGGGCAAAAAAAAAAGAAACCTAGAGAGATAAAGCACTGCAAAAAAGAGAAAGAAGAGAGCAAATTGTGTGTGAGGGAGATGGCTCCGGCTTAAGCTAAAGGTCGAGCCATGCAAATCGCCGCAGGAGCCCGCAGGACACTTGACGACGACAACAAACAGTGAAACACAACAACAGAAACGCGCCAAACGTTGCCAACAAAAAACAGCGGCGGAAAGGCTGCAACAATTATCCCATTACTGTGCAACCCTTTAGCTCTGTGCAGCAGCAACAGCAGCCCACACGCTGTGTTCCCGCTTCGTCCTGTGCTGTGCTGGCATTGCTCATACGCAACATTGTCCTGGCGCACTTCCTGGCTCCACGTTTTTTGCAGCAGGCGGTCAATTTGCCATTTCCTTGACTCGTCGCAGTTTTGTTTTCTGCGCTCGCTTCCGTTTGAGCTGCTTTCAATGCAGTCGGGTCACTTGAGATTGCCACTGAGACACTGGCAGAGTCCTCGACTCCCGCAGGACAATGCCAGCAACAGCAACAGCAATAGCGACAGCGACAGCGACTCAGACAGCGACAGCTGAAAGAGCTGCCAAAATCAGAACGTGCCTGGCGCAGACAACAGATAAATAGACAGGCAGGCAGACAGACAGCAAGGATAATGTGAAAGGATATGCTTGGCGCGTGCGCAACTCGCGAGCACTTTTTTTTAGCTTAGGATCGCGCCTCGCAACGCAAATGCCGCACGTTTTTCGACAACTTTTGCCTCGTTTTTTTAGCGGCTGCTTCTCCGGCTGCTGCTGCCGCGGATGATGTTGATCATTATCTGTGATGAGACGTGCCAAGGGGTTAGGGAGCAACCCCTAAATGAAACCCTTTTGTTGTCGTATCTGTCAGATTCATTTGCATTTCCTGCCCGCATCGCATAGCATCTTGTTGAGATCCCCGATCCCTTTCCCTTTCCCTATCCCTATTCCTATCCTTTGGCACGCCTGATCAGGCGTTGTCCTTGCGCTCGACTTGCTCGGGTCGTGACCAAAAATCATGTTTAGCACGCTCTCTCACCTTTAGCGGAAGTTGCAGTGGCGTGGAACGTCATAAAAAACCAAAAATAAAAAATAAAAAACGGATAAAAATGTTGAAAACTAAACAAAGGAAAGCAATAGTTTGTCCTCTCTCTATAATATATTTTCCGATCGAGTCTCGTGCTCAACATGCGCTGCTTTTTTCCCATTTATCCATTTCTTTCCCATTCTCATTCCCATTCCCATTCCCATTTCTATTTCACTTTTATTTTAAAACGTCATTTAAATGCAGAGTGCGTTGTCAACTCTCGCTACCGTTCAGGGTTTCTTCAGGGGTTTTTTTTGGGGGGGTTAGTTCTTGTCTCCTTGTTTGTAATAGTTGCGCATTAACACCTTGTTTGGTGACATGTGGCGACTTCGAGTTCGACTTTCACTTCGATTAGCCCTGGACCACATTCGATTTTTATCTCTTATCTACGTGCCTAACTTTTCAAACTTTTTGCAAACTGTTCTGTTGTAGTGCATTTTCTGTGTTCACGGGTTTTTTTTTATTAATATTTCTTTTGGCGTAACAAATTTTGCACATTTTCACATTTTTCATTTTAAAAATCGCATCTGTTGCGTTCACGCTGTCCACACACAGACATTCCGAAATTCCGTGTCCTCCCTCTAGCCATCAATAGTTATGGGTGTAATTTCCTGCCGCAGGACATGTTGTGACAGGATATGTGTGTGTATGTGGGGTGGAGAGGGGGGAGAGGGAGGAATGTGTGTGTGGGCTGAGTTTACGCTTCGGTTTTTGATTTTTGGTTTCCGTGGCAAATTAACAAACGTCGCGACAAACCACCAACAAAAAACGAAACGAAACCAAACGAAACTATATAAACAGGACGTGTGTGGGCGACTCCTCTGTGGGGCATTTGTATGCGTTGCATGTTGTGCTAAAATCAATAAATAGATACGCTCCGAATTTATTAATAATTAATAAGCCAAATTGCTGGCAGTCTCATTTCCTGTCAATTCGCATACTTTACTAATCTCCTTCCTCTCGCTCTCTCTCTTCTATCGTTACAGAGCCCAGCAACTACACGTGCTCGACGTGCAAGACCCGATACACATCCGCGTGGCGCTTGATTCAGCACGTGCAACACTCGCACGGCGTCAAGATTTACGTGGAGTCGAGCGGTGGCGCCACACTCACTGTGGCCACACCTGCCGCACTCAATGCCGCAGCCTCGGCTGCTGCAAATGCCAGTAACAACAGTGGCAGCAGCAACCACAGCAGCCCCAATCGCAGTCTCAGTCCAACGGCAGCAGCAGCAGCAGCCGCCGCCGCAGCAGCAGCAGCCGCAGCAGCTGTGGGCGTGCCGCTGCCGTTGCATGCGCTGATGGCGCAGGCAGTTGCCTCGCAGTCGGTCTCGCCAGCAGGCAAGCGCAGCAACAGCAACCACAACCACAACAACAGTAGCAGCAGCAGCAGCAGCAGCAGCAACAACAGCAGCAGTAACCACAACAACAGCAGCAACCACAACAACACAGCAGCAATTGCAGCAAACACAAGCAGCAGCAGCAGTGTCAGCAGCCACTCTCCCACACAGCAGCTGATGCAGCAGCAACAGCGTGCACAGCAGCAACACCAACAGCAACAACAGCAGCAGCAACAGCAGCAACAACAACAGCAGCAGCAGCAACAGAGCATGGCCTCAGCAATGGCGGCAGGTATGCGACATCATCCGCTGCTGGCGCCGCCAGAGGCGATGCACGCGAATCCGTTCCAGCTGCTGCGCATGCCACTGCCACCAGCGCTGGCCCAGAGCAATGTAGTTCCTAGCGTGTCGCCGCTCTTCGGTCGCCCCACGCCCGCCGATCACTATCGCATGGAGCAGCTGGTGAGCGAACAGTTTCGCCATCATGGCTTCAATCTGGCTGCCGCAGCCGCCGCTGCCCAGGCGCAGTTCAATGCCGCCAGCAACCAGCAGCAGCAGCAGCAACAGCAGCAGCAACCAACTCCTGGTGTTGCCGTCAATGTTCCTAATGCCGTCGAGCAGCGACCGCCGTCAAGCAACAGCAGCCAGCGTGGCTCAGTGCCGCCCGCCTCGTTGCCGCCTCCATCGCTCAGCTCGCAGCAGCAGCAGCAGCAGCAACAGCAACAACAGCAGCAGCAGCCACAGTCCCAGCAACAGCAGCCACAACAATCCGCAGTGAGTCCGGCTAGCCTGGAACCGCAGCAGATGGATTTTTACTCGCAGCGATTGCGTCAGCTTGCGGGCACAACAAGCCCTGGAGCTGGCAACATTGTTAACTCGAGCTCGCCGAGTCCACGACAGAAGCAATCGCCGCGCTTTGCGAGCCCCTCGCCCAGCTCCGTGGCCCCCGTGACACCGCGTCCTCACTCCCTGACGCCACCCGAGAAACCGGAGAATGGCAACGCCAACAACTTGACCCTTCCCAGCACTCCGCGTTCGGCCAGCACACCGCCACATAGCAAGCCACAAGCAGCGGGAGCGGCAGCAACCACAGCCGGAGATGAGCTCGAGGCGAGCTGCTTTGCGTGCGGCTACTGCGACAAGAAGTTCCGCTTTGAGAACAATCTGATCATACATCAGCGCACACACACCGGCGAGAAGCCGTACAAGTGCACCGCCTGTGACTTTGAGTGCTCGCACATCCAGAAGCTGATGAAGCACATGCGCGTCCATCGCAGTCCCACAGCTGAGGGACACGACGGGGGCAGCAGCAATGGCGGCGATAACAATCAGGACGGTCACGATGGCGGCAGCAATGCGGACTCGCTCGAGACGAACGAGGCTGACAACGATGACGATCCCAATCCCGATGAGACCGACGAGGAGTTGAACGATGAGGACGTCGATGGTGATGCAGAGGGTGAGGGAGAGGATGAGGACGAGGATGAGCTCGAGGATTGCGATGATGTTGACTACGAAGCCGAAGATCTGAGCGTGAACAATCGCATCGATGGCAAGAGCCAGAGTCCCAAGACCACAAGCTCCGGTGCCACATCCCTGGTCGGTGAGCTGATGGACAAATTCGGACTCTCGAACATCGCCCAGTACTCCGAGGCGTACAAGCAGGCGCTGCAGGAGTCGGGACGCAAAGAGGCCGCCGCAGTTGCAGCTGCCGCAGCCGCTGCAGCTGCCGCTGCCGGCGTGGACAACAACAATCGTGGAGGCTCAGGTGGTGCGGGCGCAGCTGGTGGAGGCTCCACCGGAGGCAACGGTGCTCAACCGCTGTCGGACAAACTGAACGGTTTGCCGGTTGCGGCGCTCCGACTGCGTGATGAGTTCGCGAAGAACTGCAACATGTTCCAGCCGCAGCCACAGGATGCGCCCACAGCCGCCCAGGTGCCGCTCTTCAATCCGTTCCCCAATCCCTTCGAGCTGTCCAAGCGCATGAAGATGGACGGCGGCGACTGGTGGGGCATGTCCGCACTCCACCGCAACGAGGCGCTCTTCGAGAACTTGAAACTGAAACCCTTGGGCCTGGGTGGCGCCAACTCGCTGCTCCAGGGACCGCTGCTGAAGAAGGAGAGCCGCCAGAGGAACGACACCTGCGAGTTCTGCGGCAAGGTGTTCAAGAACTGCTCCAACCTGACGGTGCATCGCCGCAGCCACACCGGCGAGAAGCCGTACAAGTGCGAGCTGTGCTCCTACGCCTGCGCCCAGAGCTCCAAGCTCACCCGCCACATGAAGACGCACGGACGCACCGGCAAGGACGTCTACCGCTGTCGCTTCTGCGACATGCCCTTCAGCGTGCCCTCCACCCTCGAGAAGCACATGCGCAAGTGCGTCGTCAACCAGGGCAAAGCTGCCGCCGCTGCGGCGAATGCAGCCAACGCTGTGGCTGCCGCCCAAGCTGCTGCTGCCGCTCAACAGTTGCAGGCAGCGGCCCAGGCTCAGCAGCAGCAGCAGCAGCAACAGTTGCCGACCCCATCGCAGCTGTCGCCCGCCTGTCCCATGGGCGTGGCAGTCGGTTTCCCGCCCCAGTTCGGTACGATGGGCGGCCACAATCTGTCGCTGCCGGGAAGCGTGAGTGGGGACAACGACTCGAACGCCTCGTCTAGCCTGCCAGCGCACTCGATCTCCCTCAAGGAGGAGGCATGACTTTTTAGCAGCTGGAGCAGCAACCCGCCACCACCACCACCGCCACCGCCACCTCCGATGCACCAACTGCAACTGCCGCCGCCTCATGCGTTGCAACTGCGCGGCAACAACTCGTTGTTGTCCCCCATGCAACTGCAGCAGCAGCAGCAGCAGCAACAACAGCAGCAACAACAAGAGCAGCAGCAACAACAGTTGGCCAGCAGTCGCAGTCGCCTCATGTCGCGCATCTTCTAAAGATGTGTTCGTCTCCCCCTTTGACCTCTGACCCGCCCCACTGTAAATACCCCAAGTCTTTTGCACTATCTAAAAGATTACCCCTTGGCCCCTTGCCCTTCCCCTCACCGCCCCCTGACGAGCTGCCACTCTGAAAGCTAAGCACACACGACACGACATGTAACGACACGTTAGGACACGACCAGAGGCATTTAATACCAAAGCAATAACCGTTATGTAATATAATTTTAATGCATTTTTTTTTGTCCAGCTAAAAACAAACGAAAAAACAAAACAAAACAAAACAAAAAACATATTACCATTACATAATTTGCACAATAATCAATTTTTTTAAACAATTTTTTTTTTTTTATAAATATTTTTACGTAATTTATAAACAAAATTGAGAAAGAGAGCGAGAGAGCGAGAGCAGCAGCTGCAGCCAGGACACTCGTCCTGCCAGCGACACATTTTCCAGTGTATTTATAGCAATTAAGCAACAAACAAAATTTGTATAAAAACAAACAAAACAAACAAACATTATAAAAAAAAACCCAAAAAAAAAAAAAAAAAATCATCTACAACAACTATGTGAAAAGACCCACTAAAAACGTAAAACAAAAAATGAAAAAAAAACCCCAAAAAAAAACAAACAAACAAACACGAATTGCGCTCCCAGTGAGCGAAATTATACGCTAAATTTTACTATATAAAAATACATATAACATAAACAAATTATATATATATATATCTTTTTTTGTGTGTATTTAAGGTCGCGTATTTGTTAAACATCGATGTACATTTTAGTAAATCTAAATCTAGAAATCTAGGCACTAAAGAGCAACACTTGTAAAAATCGTATTGAATATATAAACAATATTGTATGTATCTACTATTATTATTATTATTATTATTATAAATAATTATTATAATTATTATTATTTCATTTTTTTTTGCTTTTTTTTATTTGATTTCGATACATTTTTTTGCCTAGGAAATAGTTCGATTATTATTAAATGTAATTAAAAACAACACGAAAATAATCAAATTTTTTACATACATAAATAAATCTATAAATGTAAAACACAATTTTTTTTAAACAAAACAAAACAAAACAAACAAAAATGATAGTTTAAGTATTGCAGCAAAATGAAAAACAAAACCAAAAAAAAAAACCGATGAAAATGCAGTCGAAATAAAAAGTTGACAAAATTTGTACGTAAAACTTCAAAGCAATTAACAATTATAAAAACAAAAACAAAACAAAAACAAATCGACAACAAATAACTAGATTTAGAAGACTGAGGAACTAATGTATGTATTATGTTTTCCTTTATTTTGATTGTTTTTTGTTTTGTTTTTCTTGTTTGGCAAATGAAAAGACAAAAAAAAGAAAAGCGCAAAGAATGGAAGAAGACAAAAGAAGCAAATTCTAAGCATTTTTTTTAAAGCTGTTGATTTTCGTTATTTAACTTAAAAACTTAACTATATCTAAATCCACAATTTGATTAATATTTAAAAAATCGTTTTTAGTACAAATTTTTTTGGTGAGCGAAATTCAAAAACACAAAAAAGAAAAAAAAACAGAAAAGAGAAAAATAGTTAAAACTTTCTGTTCATATATATTTTTCCTTTTGGTTTTTTTTTTTTATTAAAATTTTTACAATTTAGCCAGTGAAAATTGCTTCTATAATTGCAGCGCATGTAGACACACCCCAAAAAAGACAACCCTGACCTTTGACCCCTCACCCCTAATCCTCACCACTCACCGCCCCGTTTCTCCTGCTGCTGCAATAATACAGGCAATTTCTGTTATTTTCGAAACCAACTATGAAGTTTATCGTGCATAATTTATTAGAAACAAGTTGAGAGGGAAAGAGAAATCAAATGAAAGAGAGAGAGAGAGAGAGAGAGAGAGAGAGAGAGAGAGAGAGATGCAGAGAAAGCATAAGAAAAGATTTTGTTAAATGAAATTCATAAACTGATCGACAATGCATTGTGTTTCAGCAAAACAAGACATAAAATACATATATTAAATCATATATATATATATGTGTATAGATAAAATATATACATCTATGTATATACATACCTATATATAGTTCATATATCAAATGAAGAAAACTGAATAAAAAAGCAAATATTACAAAATCATACAAAATTTATCTTTTATTTCATCACCAAATATCGTTTTTTTATTTCGAATTTTTTATTCTTTTTTAACAGCAAACCGAACGAAATTTAAATTGAGAAGAAAAAAAATAAGCAAACCAAAAACTATCGAGCAAAATTTAGAAAATTTAATGTAGCTATAAATTAAATAACTTTATACTAAAAGGAAAGCACAAAATAAACTAAAGAAAAACTAAATAAAATTGTTGTAAATTGGCCGTCAATAAACAGAATGTGCAACTTAAGAAATACAACAAACAAAAACAACAAAAAAAAAACGAATAAGCAAATTGCAAAAAAAAAAAAAAAAAACTAAAACAAAAATATTTTTCAAGTGTGTGTAATTTTTTGAACATAACAATAACAAATACGAAAACAAAAAAAAAAACAAAAACAAACGTAAATTAATAATTAAAAATAGTTGTCTGTGTTACGAAATACAAATACAAAAATACATACAAATTGCAAAAATGGTACAGAATGCATTTTTCACTTAAACTTCAGGGTTGAAGTCCACGCTGTTGATATAAACACATGGCTAAGCGGAAGATCGCTTGCCATAAAAATTTTATAGCAGCACCTAAAAGTAGGCAACTCATCGTTAACGATCGCGAGCTACGTAAAAAACGTTGCCTACTTTTAAGCGCTCCCCCAGGTGTCGCTAACGTGCAAACGTTCAGTATTCAAATGGGTTGCACACACACACACACACACACACACACACACACACACACACACACACATGTACAGTGGCATATCGATACACACATGTGAAAGCGAAGCGCTGCGCAGAGCGAACGAGAAAGCGAACGTGTGCGTCACAGCTTGCCGGCTGCCCAGTGGACGCCATTGGCCGCTGGCCATGTGGCAGACACTTGGAAGTGCCCCATGCTCGGCCCCACATCGCACAAAACTCGACCAGCAGTGACCAATCCAACATAACTGGCCGCCCCAATTGGCAGCCAGAAACTTCAATTGGCATTGGAATTCAACGTCTGTGCAAAACCCTCGCACACCCACACACATGTGTGTGTTGACGGCAGCGCATGTGTGGGCCAGTCATCCAGCCGTTGACGTTGACGCTGACGTCGCCATCGCTGTCGACGCTGCCGTCAACGTAGCGCTGCAGGCGTCGCTGTCCAAGCAGTTGCGTCGTCGTCGTCGTCGTCGTCGTCGTCGCTGCCACCCCAAAGCCCAAGGTTGTGACTGGCTTGTGGCCGGCTCGAACTTGTTTGCAACAGCATCGAACATGTTGCGTCGAGCAATGGACAACGTTGGGTCTACAGCAGTTAATTCACTCTCGCCCTTCCCCAACAACGAAAATCACATTATCGCCACGGATTCGTAGTTAAAACAATACGAAATACTTTATTAGTTAATGCCTCATATATAGAATGCTGTATTTCATTTATTTATGGCTCGTCAAGGACATTCGTTGCCTGGCAACTGTTGTATAAAAATAAAAATCTATTCGTGAATTGTAATTAATCATTTTTCTTTATATTATTGTCCTTGAGTATAAAATTCTTTAAGGCTTATCACATCCTTTATTTTTATATTTAAGAAAAGAAAGGACATTCGTTGCCTGGCATCTGTTGATAAAAATGATAAATCTAGTAAGAACACAAATGACAGCAAATTGAATTTAAGAATTTAAAATTTTCTATAATATATTTCCCATATAATCCTTCAAAGTTTTTGTTATTATTTAATTTTGTATTTTTAGGAAAAGAAAATTGTTACTAATAAATAAAACTTCAAATTAAGATTTTCGTATTGTTTCAAAGACTCACAAAAGTAGAAACAAAGTTAGCCTTGAATTTCTTTGTATTCACAAATCAGTTGTAATTTGTTATTTTACTTCAAGGCTTTAAAAAATGTTTCTCCTAAAAATAGTTTACTTACTGCCATCGCTAATAGCGATCGCTTTAAATTGGCAAACAATTTGTTTTATGCCATTGGAGAAAGCAATGTTGACATTCTTTCTATTTATAATTATGTCATCGATTTTGATACTGCTGATGGTGAATCGTGGCATAAAATCTAGATCGAAGATAATCAAGTTTCTTGAGGTATTGATCAAGCTCTTTTCTCTACAGCTCTTGGTGTGCTATACTTGGGATTATACTGAGAAATTTTCGCTGCAAATTGTGGATTGGATTGAGAATTATTTAAATGGTTTATCTTGTGAGGTTAATGATCCTGAAATCTCCATTTGTTCGATTGGAAATTAATTGGATTTATCACAAGTAAGTCAACCAAATATAAAGCTAATATTTTCCATTACATATTTTTTTTGTTAATTTTAGAAAACAAAAGAAAAAGATTTGTCCGCAGTGTGCTGTAAAAATGTAAGATTAAGATATATTCTGTGGCATTCATGATTGTTTTACAAATGTCCGGAATGTGTGTTCTATACATAATCTTTTGAATAACTTTCATCATTTAATGTGTTCATTCGATTTATTAATTATTAAATAAGCAATACTGGATACACACTGGAAAAATCCAAAATCAAGAACATTTGTTTTAAGAAACATACAACTTAATAACTGAATGCGTCAACTAAATAATAAAATAATAAATAAATAGAATGAAACAATAAAATAAAATCTAATATTTTATTATCTCATACGATTTTTGGCCTTAACACTTATGTATAAATAAAAACTTGGTTCTTATACCAAATGTATTCGAAATCAAGATGTGTTTTCAAACATTACAATTTTCATGTTCTCAATGCACTTTTTGGAACAAAATTCTTTGTACTAAGACCAACATCTTGATTTTACAACTTTTTTTTTTTCATATTTTCTGAACCTTAGTTACAAAATGGTGGGAACTTAATAGATCTCCAAACATAAACATAAAACGATATATCTTTGTTAGCTATCCTACACATTTCTTATATACATATGTACATACATAAGTAGACGATACAAAAGATACATACAAGAATAAAGCTTATCAAATACACACAAGAAACTTGTTATTTGTTCATCAAATGTTACTAGAAATTGTTGATACTTTAAAATGAAAAATCACGGTAGTGAAGAAAATACCTCCATTAAAAACAAGTAAGAAAATTACAATTGCGTGAGTGAGGAAGTAAAACAGTTCGGTATTCATTTTAAATGATAGCAAATTCTTATACTGCAAAAATACTAAATAGTCATAGTTGGTATAGTGTACATTCAAAATATACCACAGAGGCGAACATTTACCAGATTGACAGCCATAGCAACACCCAATTACAGAAGGCGTACTTCAACAATTTTTATCCGATCGCAGTCAAGAATCATAAATACCATATGTTAGTTGAAATTGTCTTTACCAAAATTAGCGACGCTACCTTCAAAATTAAGTTTGTTATTCGATTGTTATCCAATAATTTCAAGAAATTTCGATCTGCGTGCAAACGTAAAAAGTGCTGTCTACAATATTCTAGATTTGTCTTTTATAGTGTCTGAGATCCAGTGCATGGACATGGCTATATATGTATATGCTTTATAGGGTCGAAGATGACTCCTTTTGCCTGTTATATACATTTCCTGCCAGCAAAAAGTTATAATACTCTTCTACTCTATGGGTGGGAGTATAAAAATTATTACAAAATACAATGCGGGCGACGCCGGTTGGTGTTATATCTTGAGTTTAAAAAGGATTTTCGAAATACGAATTGTACGAGTATGAGCAAATAACTTATTATTTAAGAAAAAAGAAAAATAATGATCAAGTGTTATATGAACTACACTTTACAATTGCATCTATTATCGTCTTATTGATTTCATTTACAGCCAACGAAATATAAAAGCTGAGGAGTTGGCCAGCATTTACCAATGGGACGACGAATTGAGCTTTGCAGTTTGTAGTTGGCAACTTCAGGCGACTGCAACTAAGTACGTGTTGTGTGAAGGTGGAGGGGATGGGGATGGGGATGAAGTTGGTGCTGGGGACTGAGTTGAGGGGGTCAACTTTAGTCCATGCGATGCGATCCTTTGCGCTGCGAGCAATTCAAGTGTGTGTGCCTGATACTCTCACCATATATAACGGCTAACCTACGCCTAATGTGTGTGTGTGCGAGTGTGTGTGTGTGTGGCTATAAGGGTGAAACTTTTACTGCTTGCTTACAGAGATTCTTTTCTGATGATAAATTAATTTATTATGTTCGAATTGAAGCACTCGCAACGGCAAAGGCAGAACGAGAATCCAGACCGGAGTCAGGACACACAGGACGCAGGACGCAGGACACAGAGTCGAGCCAATGCTGTTAATGCGAGCGGATGTAACAGCCATTGCCATGCAAGAAAGAGAGCAACGGAAAGAGTGTATGAGAAAGAGAGAGAGAGGAAGAGTTGTAAGTTCGGACTCAGCTCGGAGAGTCAGATGCAAACACATATGCGAAGTCGTGTGTGTGTGTGTGTGTGTGTGTGTGTGTGTGTGTGTGTTCAACCCTATCGCAAATGTGTAAGCAATTACAGCAAGAACAACTATAGAAATAATGAACAACACCATCTGACCACTTGAATAATTTGAGAGTGTCAAAGGAGGAGGAGGAGGAGGAGGAGGATGAAGCGACTTGATGGGAGAACAAAACGGGTGATGTTTTAATTGAATGCACAGCCAGCATGGCGGCAACCCAAATGTGACAAGGACACCCACCACACACACACACACATACACATCTCACAGGACACACACGAAACAGGACGCAGACAGTTGGCCAAACATGGCCGCTATTCTCTCTCTCTCACTTTCATCCAGGAAAACATGCGTTGATTACCGCGCACAATACGAATTCCCAGAGCCAACTATGTGTGTGTGTATGTGGATGTGTGTGTGTGTGTGTTAACGCATCGCGGAACTGGCCATGTGAAAAAAGGACTTGTTCACTTTTATCATTGCGCGAAAGGCGAAAACAATAAAAAGCGCCCAAACAAAATAAAATGGCCAAAAACGCGAACTTCAGCGTTGAATTGGATTCTGCCATGGCCATTGTCATGGCAGCACCAACTTCTGCACACACACATGCGGAGGGGGGTAACAGGGTGGGGAGTGGAGAGTAGAGGAGAGGCAGGCAACCCGGAAAGCAAAGAAAGTCAAAGAACAAATGTCTACGGCTCCACGACGCCGTCAGCAATCGTCGTCGCCCACATGGACACACTGAAACATTCGTAAAAGCAAACACAGCAATTGCACAGGGCATGCTCGACTACCAACATACCCTGCCAACTAGAGACAGGCTTCAAGAAGCGAACATGATTAGGATAAAAAGTCAGAATAAACTATTCGAGTGGCAAACTGGTATGAAATACCCTGCAAACTTAATGTGATAGGGTATGAGATGCATATTAAACTGCACACATTAATATAGCAGCCCCTTCAAAACTTCATCCACTAACAAAATGCTACAAAACAAGGAAATATGACATTCCCATTCAACTTGTATTAGATTGAGATTAACTAAACTTTATATGAATAATTTATTTGGTCGTACTATCAACATAATATTCAAAAATAGTAAGTAGTCGTAAGAAAATATAAAAATAAAAACTAGTGTGCATTCAATGTTTATTAAATTAAGTGAAATCGAAATAAATGTAGAATTGAAGCATTAATTTATTGATGGCGATAAATACAATTTGTCATTTTTATTGGTAAAAACATTTTTCCCTTTTTTCTTTTTTCCAGCTTGAAATTAAGTATGAAAATACATACGATTACTAACTATGATAGAAATTTCTTAATATATTAAGAGTAAGTTACACAAAAATCAAGTCATCAACAATTCTTTAGAAATAAAGAAAGAAAGCTAAAGTTGAGGGCGCTCGATTGTGAGATACCCTCTACACATTGCGTATAAAAGGAAAACAGTCAGTTAATTTTAAAATATGACAAATTAATACCTGACAATCTGATATATTTTGCACTCTACCTCGAATAAATCAACTTATACAGAAATTTGATTGATCAGCGAAAGCAACTACGACAATCTGGTATATGCAAAATATTTAACCAACTTTCTGTAAAAGTTGATCTATTGGAGTTAAATTGTTAAATAAATTTAATAAAATTGGTTTTTTGCTTTGCATTTTTCTACTCAATATTAATGATTATTGCGAAGTTTAAATAGCGTGGTATTATTATCATATAATATATTCATTATTTTTGAGCAAATTGGTAAAAATACAAAACTAAAATTAATAGTTAATTTTGTTATTTTAGGGTAACAGAGTTAATTCGATTAGGTTTGATTACAAACAGCGCAGTGAACATAAAGGGGAGAAAACCTTATTGAATAGGCAAATTTCACCTAATATGCTATAATACTCGTAAGAGTAGTTGCTTCTGTAAAGAAAAGAATACCAAAGTTTTAACAGTTTTTATGCTTAATGATATTATGTATAATAAAATACACAAGCTCCTATTAATAATTTATGAATGAATATAGGAAAGACTATGATAAAAATGATATGCTAACATAAAATTTACACAATGTGAATATTTCAGAGTATATACTGGGTATGGTGAGCACTCATATGCCACTCGCTATCGCTGCAGGGTATCCGATAGCCAAGAGGGTTGCACGCGTATTGCCACCGCAAGGCAACCCAACGAAACGAAACGAAACGCAACGCAACCGAACCAAACCAAACCAAACCAAACCAAAGGCAGCTCCATCTCCAGCTGCGGCTCCGGCTCCAACTCTTGCCACACACACACACATGTGCATGTGTGTGTGGTGTGTGTGCCTTGCGTGTGTGTGGTACGTCCTAACGCTGGATATCGTGCTCTAGAGACCAAATGGAAACTTAAGCCTTTCTTTTGTGCCAGGCTAAGGACTCTCATACTGTCCATGAACCTTTGTGGCGCTTTGGATTTAGCTCCGCTGGCGAAGAGCGGTGGAGAGGAGAGGGGAGCAGAGAGGGGGGAGCGTGGAGCTGAGTGTGGAGCCAGAATCTCGCGTTGGTCGCGCGTCCTTTCATTGCATCCTTTTTGGCGCGCACAAAATTCGTGTTGTTCTGCGACCAACTGCATGTGTGTGTGTGTGTGTGTTTGTATAGGGAGAGGAGGGTGTGTGTGTGTGTGTGTGCGGTTGAAAATAGCATGTGGAGTGCACTGTCCTTACATTGTCTTTGGCTCGCTCATCGCATGCGACAGACAGAGAGGCAAGAGCGAGAAGAGCGAAGTAGCAAGTCGAGATAAAGCAGGTGTGTGTGAGTGTGGGAGCGAGAGGGAGGCATGCCGGAGTGATGCGTGGTTAGCTGTGGAGGCAGCTGCATTGGCCTGGACACACACACCCATACACACACTCACACATGAGGGTAGACAGGACTCGCTGGCTCGTTAATAGAAGCCCCAAAGTCCCATTTGCCTCCCGCCTTTCCATTCCACTCTTTCTCTCTCCCTCTCTCTCTCTTTCTCTCTTTCTCTGGCCTTCTCTTTCATTCTTTCTACCCAGTGGGGCCTAAGCCCGCTGCTCTTCTCTCCTGGCACCCGCTGGCACTTTCGTTCTGGCTAAATGCGCTTCGCTGTCCAAAGCACATACGATATATTCGCATTCGTTAAAAAACGAAGGGAAAACCCAGTCAAATAGTTTGCAGTTTGCTCAACTTTTCGATACCCGGTTACTAATTGCAAAGAGCATCCAAACTACAAGTACAGTAAAATGTCGATAAGTGTACCTACAAGACTACAAACGGATCATTTCGTTTATTTGCTGTACGTTTTTTAAATAGTTCATTAGTTAATTAGTTGCTAATACTGAATATATTCCGTTTTTTAAGATTTCATATTCCAAATTACGTTTAAGTTTGAAAAACAAAGAAAAATTAAATATACAAAAAAATGTTTCTATATCTTTTGAGGCCTGAGATAATTTAATTGACCTAAGTTGTGTAAGGAAAATTGTCGTTACAATAAAAAACAAACAAGTCGCAATTATATTTATTTATTTTATGTAGTATAGTAAATTTGTTTTTTTATTTGTAATTAAGCATTAATATAGTACTCTATAGTGTTAGTTTAATCAAACTAATTGTTATTGTAAATAGCACACACCACTCAATAAGTCGTCTAAACTAAATCAGAATACTCAGATACTTAATAAAGATGCTACATAGCACATCGCTCAATAAATCGTGGGATTAGGTAAGAAATACTAGGCACCGTAAATTATGATTATCATTGCGATATTTAAATTCAAAAATCAAATACTTTTCAACAATATAAAAGAAACTTTCGAGTATATAAAAGTGATTCTTATTTTGATCACCAAAAAATAAAAGTCATGCATAATCATTTATTTTTAAGAACATTTTTTAAGTTTCTTGAAAATTTGTTTGAGATGGAATTGTGGAAGTTATTTAAATAATAATAATACATTTTGGTTGACAATCTGGTATATTTTGTACTCTAATAGTGCATATATCAAATAAAGACTTTGGTATATTTTAATATTATTTTAGTATATTATTTTGTTATATTTCAAAAAATAATACAGCAATATTTTCGTTTTATTTATCGAGCAGACATGACTGTAGCTTTCTTACTTCGTATTTTTATTTTTTATCAAAAAAATGGGTACCTTGGATATTGATAAACTTACTAAGAGCTAATCATTATCATTCCGTGATTTTTTAAAATAAAATTTGTAATGATTACGGCATTTAACCTTCTGATGTTTTAGTGTTTGAGCTCAGATAGTTGATGAAATTAACTTAAAAAAATTTAAGATTTTGTTTGGAGTACGATTAAAATAGATCGTTTATTCTGAAATCCAATAACGAAATTTAGCAAAATCGAAATACCCTTTTACTGCTGAGTACCGGGTGTAATAATGAATAAAAGAATCATTAAGTCGAGGCGAATGTGTGTGCTGGACTGCAAGGATGCAAGCATATATACAGGCTACCACGAAACAGGATGGCAAACAGGCAGGATGGAGGGGATTGGGCAGAGGGAGAGTGGAGAGTGGAGGGGGAGAAGGGGACAGAGGCGGAGCAGGTCCGAGGCTCCTCGTTCCTGGGGGCCGCCTCCTTGCTGCATGGCTGACATTCAATGACTTCTCCAACTTTTCTGTGGGTTTTGTGCTGCATGCTTCATGCTGCTCGCCACATTTTGTAGCTGCTGCTGTTGTTGTTGTTGTGTGTGTGTGTGTGTGTGTGTGTATAATATATCTGAGTGGGAGGTGTGTGTGTGTGTGTGTTTTTTTGTTGTTCTTGTGACTTTTCAAACAAATGCGCGAATGCGACTGCACTTCTGACTCGCTCTCTCTCGCTCTCTCTGTATCTTTCTCTCACTCTCCACTCTCCCAGCTTCACCCTATCTCCCGCTTTCCTGCCACGCTTCGCTTATTTGGAAAATCCATTTGTCCACCTTGCTAGGACTCCAACTTTCTCCCTCTCTCTCTCTCTCTCACACTCTCTTTTATTGCACTCTTAAATGTTAGACGGACTTTTGCTTTGTTGCCCACGCCACGCAACGCTTGCCACGTTTTGTTGCACAATTGCAGCCGAGCGAACGGACAGTCGACTCCTCGAGCCTCCTCCGCATCATCCTTTATCCCGACTTTGCCCTCGCTTAGCATCCTTAATGACCCTCGATTGCTACTAACAACTAACAGTGGCGGTATCAGGCACAGCAACAACACGACAACATTGCAACAACTGGCTGCATCATCTGGCTGCCACTTGCCACTTTTACTGGCAACAGGATTACCACCGTTTAGAATACGGCCAACTCTTTGACGCACTTCCATTCCAATTTCAATAGGAATACGAGTCTATCCAGCGAATACACTGAGCGAATAATTTACTTGATTTTGTTTACCCTTTTTAACATGTTTATTAAATTGCTTTCAAATAATTATTAATACAGTTATATAGATATGAATTGCTATACAACCTATTTATTTTTTATTTAACTTCCATTTTTTAATAGAAATATTTATTTCAATACAATATTTTAAATTAACTTTATGTCGTTATAATTAATGCGTTATTTACACACTTATTATCTTTATTTATTTTCAGGTGAAAATATTTCTTTCTAATTTTGTATAAACCTTAACTTTTAATTGGTTCAGCCTCAGCTATTTATTAACAACAAATTTGATTTTACCCCCTATCTTCTATAAGGTAGAAGGGTATTATATAGTAACTTTGAGCCTACAATAAAGGTATGGAATAGGCAGAAGAAGACATTTCCGACCTAATAAAGTGACCTCTTTGGTATATTTTGAACTCTATGGTATATTTTAAATGTAATAGCGCATAGATATACCAAATATAGCTATTGGTATATTTAGTATATTTCTTTATGGTATATATTGATAGTAATATGATCTCGATATACCAAAAATGGTCATCAGTATATTTTAGTATATTTATTTACGTATATTTAAGAATATATAATTATGATATACATATATTGAGTGTAATAGCATCTCGACATACCAAAAATAGGCATCAGTATATTTTACTATATTTATTTATGGTTTATTTGAATGTAATAGCATTAACCGCAATCACATATTGATATACCAAATTCGCCATCGGTATATTTTAGTTTAGTTTTTATGATATAATTTGATATATATTATCACATATTCGTGATGTTTTTATGTCTGGCTTTGAAATTCATTCCAAATTCATTCATTCATTTTGTTTTGATAAATTAATAGTTTTCGTTATACTTTCTGATGCTGAAATTGTCTGGACTTCAAGATTTAAGATATTTATATCTTTGACTTTTACTTTGTAATCTTTGTAGTTGAGCACATCAAATTTTTTGAGGCCTTTGCATTGAAGTGTTTTGAGCCACCCTTAGCATAGTCTAATGGTTGAGACTAACTTCCTGCTTTGTACTAGAATTACTGCTACAAATTCCAACTGCCCCCCAATAATAGTAGGAACCAAATAAAAAAGAGCTGCAAAGGCGTGGCAAAAGGCATGGCCAAGGGACGTGGGCTAATTTAATTAAATTTGAAATCGCAGTGCCGCCCATTTAATTTCACTTTGCACGAATTTATGCGGGGCGTGCTCATTGCTCGGTGTCCAGTGTGGCAGTTGCAGGCTTAGCTGCTGGCAAGTGGCAAGTGGCAAGTGGCAACTCGCAACTTGCGACTCGCACATGTTGTCATTTTAAGGGCCATGCGAAAGAGTTGTGTGCGGCATGCGACATTGTTGCACGTTCAGCTTGACTGCTGCAACAACTATTTTCATGTGATGGACGAAGCCTGTCGAATGCTGACGCTTGTATTGTCTCTAATTAAATTCCCCTGTGCGCAAATGATGAACACAGCAACAGAGGTCAACAGGTCAAGAGATTAACAAGTCATCAGAGGTAAAACCCCTTAAACGAAAACAAAAATTAACACAAAAACCCCTCTTGGAAATTATGTTTAAAAACTTGTTTTTTTTCGCACAGCATCCGAGAGAACAGAGAGATCATCGGCTCATCAAGAGGTTAATTGTCATCTAAAGCTGGCCAATGGGCAGTGCAGCAGTAGCAGCTGGGGTAGGGGAGGGGTAGGGGTAAGGGCAGGGACAGGGTCAAGGGGCGGGGGCCGTTTAGTGATCTCTCGACTGATGCTGCAAAATAGTCTGTGAAATTTGCCCTTTTCATCCTGAAAATGTGAGCAGCAACCCTTGCAGAGTCTCTCCCTCTCTCTATATTTCTCTCTCTCCCTCTCTCTTTCTGTCTTCCTCTAGCATCAACCGGTTCCACATCCGGGCTGCGGTTCGCTCTGTTTTCAATGTCGCGCACACACTATTTATTAGCCTGAGGATTAATAAATCTATTTGGTCACCGTCCTAATGAAATCACCAACGCCTGTCTCCACATCCACAAGCTGCTCCCAATCAGCCCCAGGCCGAAGCGCAGCCTCAGACTTCCCCCACCAACCCACCGACCCCGTCCGATCACCAAGACCCAACCCTTGCCCCGAGGGGGCAGAGCTTTGGCTCATGTGTGTTTGTTTGCTGCTGTGGCTGACGCCAATGCCAGCAGATATGTATCTTCACACTCACACTCACACTTACACTAACACACTAGCACACACACACACTCAAGCTTTCCCCCTTAACAGATCTAGCGGCCAGCAAATGAGCTAAGGCCGCCAACTGGCAACAGGGCAGCAGCAGAGGAGGAGGAGGGGTAGTGACTGAGACTGAAACTGAGGTTGAGGCTGCTCAGAAGTTGCCAATTTGCCTTTTTGAATTTACGCTTAGCTAAAAGTATCCTTTCGGAAACCACAAATATTTACCCAGCTCAAGGCTCAGGTCTGCGGTCGCCGCGAGTCCTTCCATCGCACCCTCTCCCCATCGCTCTTTCCCCCCCTCGCTTCACACTCTGAAACTTGCCGACGCCATCGCGCTCGTCGTCTGACCCTCCACAACTCTCTTCCTCACTTTAGCTCTCGCTCTCTTGCCTCAAGCCGACTGGCAACGCCTGCCTGGCGGCTGTCTGGCAGTCCTCTCTCCAACCCTCCCCATTCTCCCCCTCCTCCCGTCAACTGGCAATTTTCAAAATCTGTCGGACCATCATTTTCAATCCCAGCGCCCCCCTTATGCTCCACCCTCCACCCTCCACCCTCCGCCCAATGCGGAGCCCCAAAAAGCCCTCGACCAGAACTTATTTTTCCATCTGACACTAGCCAAGTTGTGGACCAATACTCATATTTACACCACACACACACACATGGGCGCGTGTGTGTGCGACGCCTGGAAAGGACTTTTGAAATGAGATTAAAAACGGTAAATTCCTGCAAGGGTTACACACATCCTTCGGCTAAGAGTAATGAATGCGGTTTCTGCCCAAAGTCAAATTTTAGAAAGTGTTTTATTTGACTAGGTTAGCAGCAGTCCCCCTCCGACTATCCCTTCTACCCATTTCCCCTCCTCTCACCCCTCATGCACACACAAAGTCTGCAAAAACAACAACGACAAGTGAAGTGAGAAGAGTGAGCGAGCTGCATGCCAGGCTGATAAATTTGGAAAATTTTGTGCAAACCTCGAATATCTGTGTGAGCCGAGAGAGCAAAAGAAACTCTAATTATAGTGTTGGTAAATACTGCAAAATTCTCATTCTAATTTAGAACTAGAAACGACTTTCGAAATTCCCAGATTATCGAATAAAGTTTAAAAGAAATTTGAATTTCGTTTTCTTTCTTTACTCAATTTACGAAATACTACTAGAAATTATTTTAATTAATTATAACATATATTGATTAACTCAATCAGGATGAATTTTCTACAAGTTTTTTTTAATGCAATACAGGGTTTCATATAAATAACTATATCAACATATCTATTTGCTAGATATACATACATATGTATGTGTCCTGTTAAAATGCATATAATATATATTTATATTTTAGACTATACAAATTATAGAATCAATTTGTTGACATTTATTAAAATATAGTATATTTTTAATATTTTAATATAATATTAGATTCAATACAAATTTGGTATATTTTTTTTTTGTATTCATTAGGTATATGAATTTAGTTTTTTTTTGTATTAATTAAAGTATGTTAATTTATCAGTAGACCAAATATAGCTTTTGATATGTTTTTGTATATATTTGGTATATTAATGTTGTACTAACATATGGTATATTTTGAATGCTGCAGTTTATTAACATTATACTTTTTTTATGCAATATCCTTTTTGTTATAAGTGGTATATCAATAGACCAAATAAAGCTTTTAATATATTTTTGTATTAATTTGGTAAATTAATATTGTAAATGTTGTACTAAAATATGGTATATTTTGAATGCAGTATCATTTGACCAACACTGTTTTTTTTTATTAATAATGAGTATCATTGAATATTCTACAGTATAGTACAATTTGGTGTAGTATATAATAATTGAAAACTAATCTTAATTAACCCTAAAGTAATTGCCAAGGCTCTAAATTATAACATTATAACATTAGTTAATTCAAATTCAATTTTTTTTTATTCACAGAAGATTTATATTATGTCAATTTATCATAATATAAGTCTGTATTTTCTATTTGCTTAAGAAAGTTTTATTAATTTTCATTGCAACATTGAAAGCGTTTTTCTTAAAGTAACAAAATTGCATTCAATTTATTACTATTAGTCAATTAACAAAAATAATAATATAAACTAAATAATAAACTTTAAAATAATAATAAACTTTTAATGTGATGTGCCAATAATAATTCACTTGTTCTTCATAGCTTCAATGATAGTATTTTGAACTCGCGTATCTTTGATTATTGTTCATGGAACATCTTGAAAGTAAATGCAGTTTTCTAAGCACTTTAAAATGTAGAGTAGAGTTGTTCAATTCGTTTGTGATTTGTAAACTTGGCTTCTTACTGCCAACATTTGCCATAATCAGCAGATTTGCAAATCAACAGCAAGTTATAGCGACTTTCCCTTCTCTTTCTCTCTCTCTCTCTCGATCTAGATTTCGTTGCTGTGCTTGAGATTTGTGCGTCGCAGTCGTAGCTAGGAGCAGTAAGGAGTGCCTGTGGCAGGTCCTTTGGCTAAATTGGCTGTACAAATGTTTATTGCCTACTTGCGGATGCCGTCGAGAGTTCGCGTAGGCCGCAAAATTCGAAAACATTGAAACATTTTGTAGGCATTTATGCAACTCATTTGATTTACGATTCGCTTTAATGGGTTGGCCGGCTTACACAGTGGCAGTGGCAGTGGCTGTGGCAATGTGGCAGCAACGACGAGCACGTACATGCCACAAGCTGCTTTGCCAAGCTGTCACACACACACACACAGACACACACACAGACACAGACAGAGCCTTGTCGGGGCCTCATGGCAAGGTCGCGAGTGCTAACCTTTAATCTCTCTCTGCGTGCGTGCCTGTCCACAACTGGCTCGAGAGCCTCCCCTGTGCCTCCTAGCGCGATGTCCTGTTCCTCGACGATAAACGTGCATTCGGTTCGTTCACATCCCGTTTACAAAATTCAAATCCAGTTGCTCGACCAGATGCAATGGCCGCGTCTCCCGTTACCATACAACTTTTATCGTTTATCAAGGGTTGCAAAAGCAACACACGAACACACGAACACACACATACATTCGCACACTCGCACACATACAGGGCGACATTTGTATTTGGAATGTGTCCCGCTTATGAAGCTCAACAAATTACCAAAGGCCAACGCCAATGTTGCTGACCAGTCTTCAGTTCGGCCACGGCCACGGCCCATTGTGTGTAAATATTTTGAGGCACGCGTGTGTTCCTTGCTCTCATTATAAAGTTTAGCAAATCAACCCTCAAAGGACACACACACACAGACACACACACACATAGACAGACACACATAATTGAAACTTATGTACATTTGGTATTAGAATTAGAATTGAATATTTATATGTATACGAGTAGACTGTAAGCTCTGCTGTCCAACTCAGCTCAACTTCAAAGAACACTCTCTTATCGGTCTACTTAGTTTAATGACATGCCTGCCTCGCTGCCTGCCTGCCTGAACCCACCCCCCTTGCCTCCTTCTTTTGGATCATATTCCTCTTCGAGTCGTCGCTTTTCTATGCTCTCACCTTTTCTCTTCACAGACATTAGAGCAGTTAGTTTGTCCTCAAGATGAATGTTGCCCATCAATTTTGTGCGTATTGAGAACGTATTGAAATAACTCGTTTCTTTACAGTCTTACACATATTTTAATATTCTTCTTTGCTTCATTTTAATTTCGACTAATTTTAAAAAGGTTTTTCCATATAGTATACCGAGAAAATACCAAAATATACCGAAAACTATTTTTATACCCGCTGCCCATAGGGTAGAAGGGTATTATAACTTTGTGCTGGCAGGAAATGTATGTAACAGGTAGAAGGAAGCATCTCCGACCCCATAAACTATATATATTCTTGATCAGCATCAAAAGCCGAGACGATCTAGCCATGTCCGTCTGTCCGTCTGTGTGTCTGTCCGTCTGTGTGTCTGTCCGTCTGTCCATATGAACACCTAGATCTCAGAGACTATAAGAGATAGAGCTATAATTTTTTCAACAGCATTTGTTATATTTGCACGCAGATCAAGTTTACTTCAAATTTTAGCCACGCCCAATTCCGCCCCCGCAAATAAAAAAAAATCGAATAACAAGCGTAATTGTAAAGCTAGAATTGGTATATTTTGGTATATACAATAATAACTGTAATATTTATGATTCCTGAAAATTTGATTGCGATCAGATAAAAATTGTCGAAGTTATTAAAGAAATACTTTTGTATGGGCAAAAACGCCTACTTACTAGGGGTCTAATTCGCTTTGGCCGACAATCTGGTATATTGTGCCGTCTACGGTATATTTTGAATGCGGTACTATATCGATATACCAAATATACCATTTGGTATATTTTATTATTTTTAGTATATTTTAATAATAATACCCCAAAATATATTTTTAGTATTTTTGTAGTATAATTGGTATGTTTTGAGAATAATACCACAAAATGGGTACCGGGTATCTCACAGTCGAGCACACTCGACTGTAGCTTTCTTACTTGTTATAAACATGTACTAACAAAGTAATGCAACAAAGTAATGTAAAGTAATTTTAGTATTTCTTCGGACTATTAATTTGTAACATTATTACATGTTTGTTACTTAATTACATGACATAAACATGGGTATCTCCATTTTGATAGTCTATTTGTTTTTACGTATATTAACGTATGTTAAAATTATTGTATGCAATCTGTATTTGCTGTGAAAAAAACATACTGAATCGAGAAATACGTTTGCATATACTTTAATTGAATAGAAGACGAATTATGTACAATGATGTCAACTATCGAATATTCTATTACTATCCCAACAATATTCTATTCTATTGCAGTTATTTTATTATTCAAATATTCTAATACTACCCTTACTACTCTACTCTCTATAACTATCCCAACAATATTTTACTACTATTTTATTATATTCCATTATATACTCTTCTATTCTACTCTATTGTATTTTATTCTAATATATTGAAATTAAATAACATTACCATTCCAACATTTGTATAGTACTATTATTTTACTATTCAATAGATATTATATTACTACTATATTTCTTATCTAATACTATGCCATTTCTATTCTACACAATTTTCTTCTACTATTCTCTTACTATTAGAATTCTATTAATATTCTCATTTTCTCTTATTACTCCAATACCACTTCATTACTACATCTATACTACTCTATTTTCTAACTACCTTGTTCTTGCAAATAATTTTAGTAGTTTCTATAGCAGTTCTACATATTTTAATTTCAGCTGCAGGTGCCTTAAGTTAATATGAATTACTTTTAAATTCATCGAATTTACGTAATAAATATCGAATTTCACATGCAAATAACTTGTCCTGCTTGAAGGCCTTAGTCCCCCGGACTCACTTCAATAAAATAATAATAATAACATTCTCGTACATATTTATGCGAGTCAGTGTGTTTAATAACCGATTGAAAATTATAAATCTGCTCTTTTTTGAAAAGATGTCTTTTCATTCTATGCATCACACTCAACTAAAATGCAATTAAGTAAGAAAGTCGAACACGCTCGACTATGAGATACTCGCTACCCATTTTGAATAGAAGCAAAGTATTGCGATATTTATTTTTTAATATATCTAAAAAATATTTTTATAAAAATATAACAATTGGTATATTTGGTACATTGATATATTACTACATTCAATATATACTGTAGACTGCAAACTATACCAAATTTGCCAGATTGTCAGCCAAACAACTAAGACTCCAAGTAAGTAGGCGTTTTCAGAAATTACAAACACTATAGTTATTATTGTATATACCAATATTTGCACACATAACAAGTGCTATCAAAAACAAGTTAGAAAGCTTTAGTCGAGTGTACTCGACTGTGAGATACCAGCTACCCATTTTGAATAAAAGCAATAAATTTTGCGGTATTATTCTCAAAATATACAAAATATATTGCAAAAATACTAAAAATATACCAAATGGTATATTGGGTATATCGATATAGTACCGCATTCAAAATATACTATAGACGGCACAATATACCAGATTGTCGGCCAAAGCAACTCAGACCCCTAATAAGTAGACGTTTTTGCCCATACAAAATTATTTCTTTAATAACTTCGACAATTTTTATCTGATCGCAATTTTCAGGAATCCTAACTACTATAGTTATTTCTTTATATACCAAAATTCGTAACTCTAGCTTTAAAATTACGCTTGTTATTCGATTTTTTTGATTTGCAGGGGCGGAAGTGGGCGTGGCAAAAACTTGATCTGCGTACAAACATAACAAATGCTGTCGAAAAAAAATTATAGCTCTATCTCTTATAGTCTCTGAGATCTTGGTGTTCATACGGACAGACGGACAGACACACAGACGGACAGACGGACATGGCTATATCGTCTTGGCTGTTGACGCTGATCAAGAATATATATACTTTATAGGGTCAGAGATGCGTCCTTCTGTCTGTTACATACAGTTCCTGCAAGCAATACGTTTAATACCCTTTTACTCTATGGGTAATGGACAGAACTGCAAATGTCTTATCGTGAAAAAGAAACACTGTTTGAATTCTCTGTGTTAGTCCAACATTTATATTTAAGTATTCCTTGAGATTGCACAAATTATTGATTAGTAAGCAAATTATCAAGAATATCTAATCTATTATAATATTAGACCCCTGCTTTACTCGGTTCAATTGCAATATCAGCCTGCGAAACGAAGAGATTGAAATATTTCAATGGAAATGCAAGTAACTTTTCGCTTTTTGCTAATTGTGCACATGGAACTTGCAAGGCCGAACATTTGAAAAGCGTTCAACTTTAGCAGCATTGGCCAGCGCGGTTTTTAGGCAGCATTGTCTTTCCACACACACACACACACACAAACACACACAAACAGATACCAACAAGCAAATAAACAGTTAGACAGACAGACGCATAAAATAGCGAGCTGGTCGTTTGAGAAATACAGTTACACCGGCAATAGCAATGGCAATGGATGCTCATCGTAATGGCGTCGTTGTCGTTGTCAGCAGAGACGGAGACAGAGACGGGGGTGGAGGCGGAGACGGAGGCGAAGGCGGGTGGATTTACGGCTCGATGGTCTGCTGGCAGACAAAGGTAGAAGAGAGGAGGGGAGGCGGCTGTTGGTTGTCGGCTGTCCGTTGTCCACACACAGTGGAATAGCCGGTGGTGTTTACTTGCCGCCAGCAATAACCCTTTTTGCCACACACACACACACACACACACACACACAGCGACACATACATCGACTCGTTGAGATACGTGTACAGTGTTGGCTGGCTTTGTGTTAGTGCTCGCCCACTTCCATATTTCGAGTTGGACGCACTGCGCCTGCCTGTCCGCCATCGCCATCGTCATCGCCATCGTCATCGTCGCCGGCAACAACCCGCCGCAATCCACCTAAGAACCCATCTCATTAAAAGATTCTGACCATTTGAAAAGCGAATTTAACCTTTTGTTCTCGCTGAACGACGAACGAATGCGCGAACGAGACCGAGAATGAGAACGAGAATGGGAACGGGAACGGGAACGAGAATGGGAACGAGAACGTGAGCAAAAAGAACGAGCTGAAAACTGCAGCTGGAAATGGATGAGGAAGTGGGAGCTTGAGTGGGGACCGCGAGAGTCAGCCAAGTGAAACTGCAGAGTCAAAAAATGGAAAACAACAACTCAATGTTACACACATGTGAACACACACACACACACACACACACAGCTAACTACCTATGGCGAATAAGAAGAAGAAGAAGTGAAAGAGGCAAAGCCGATGCGAAGGAGCCTTTTGTGACTCGGCTTCGTTTTTTTGGCTTCTAATTGTTGTTGTTGTCATTCGAAGCCACCCACTTGACACACACACACAGACACACACACACACACACACACACACACACACATGAATGTGTGTGTCTATTGGGTGTAAATTAATTTGAGACCATTCGAAAGATATTTAAATACGCGTGTGTGTGTGCGTTGCAAGTGTCGTCGTCAGCATATATGTATGTATGTACGATGTATGTGTGTACCTTAGAAAAGTATTTCAAACAAATCACAAACAGATATTCAACATTCATTGTTTTAGGTCTAGACGAGACTCGACTTGACAAATTCCTCCTCTGCCAGCCTATTCAAATTACTTGAGTGCTGGGGCGGGGAGCTAGGGGAGGAGTGTGGCAACCCTGGCTCAACTACACACATTCCGAATTCGTCAGGCAAATAATTTGCTTATGATAAACATTCCTGCCACAACGTGTAAAGCAGCAAGTGTTAATGCTCTAATCTAATCCCCCGAAAGTATGCAATACAAATTACTAAGCGACTCGCTTTCAGTGGTAAACAAATTGAATTTACCTTTTAATAGTTAAGTGATAAATACAATTTATTATTTTTATGTTGCCTGCATTCTTTAATTAATATTAATAATAAACAAGAAAGTTGCATAAATTCTTCACTTAATAATAATAATGTACAAATTAGAAAACTGTTGTCGAGTGTGCTCGACTTTGAAATACCCATTGTGAATAAAAGCAATACAGAGCGGTTTTAATTATTAAATATACCGAATTAATTTACCACAAACATACTAAAAATATACTAAATGATTTGATATAGCATTCAAAGTATACTGAAGAGCGCAGAATATACCAAATTTTCGGATTGGCTATATCGTCTCGGCTATTGACGCTGATCAAGAATACATATAATTTAGAGGGTTGGAGATGCCTCCTTCTGTCTACATTTTTCTAGGTACAAAGTTATAATACCCTTATACCCTACGTGAAGCGGGTATAACGAGTATGAAAGCTACAGTCGAGTGTGCACAATGTTATAATATATAAATAAATTAAATCATGAAGATTTATTATTTAATAGTTTTTAAATAATTTATAATTAGTTTCACCAATAAAAATCACTATTAAGTCTTAGCTATTAAAAATCATAATCACATTTATTTATTATAATATTTATCTAATGTTCTAATTCGTTCTATTTGTTTTAGTGAAGCATTGCACAATTTTGTGTTTAACTAATATACAAATACTTTGTACAAATTTGTGGTATTTCTTATTTTTTATTAAAGTAAATTATCAAATAAAGTCATATTAGTATTAAATTATTATAATTCTGAATTTAATATTGGAAGAAGTATATTCTTCTCCTATTTTGAATCTATGCAAATTAAATGTGACTCCAAAAATTTTGCAAAAATATCGAAGTTTTCAAAGAATAATTTTGATTGATTATCAATAAATTTATATACGATCAGCAACTCGTACATTTATCTTTAATATCAATAAATTATAGGTACTAAATCTATTTGTGCACTTTATTTCTAAATTAAAATTATTAAACATTTTTTATAAATGGAAGTTATATGTACATACTAGCAGAATTTGAACATTCGTTATTCAATTACTAAAATACAAATATTACATTTAATGATGATCTAAATTTCTGACATTGTTTTTTGTTATATTCATTTTACAGGCTTTCTTTTTTAGTAGATATGTAGTGGGATAAATAAATATATAATTTCAACTCTATTTATAGATTGCTTTACCCGAAGTTAACGGTAATGTTCTTACTTTTCTGCTGATCTAAAGAATACAGTTTAATTGAATCATTGAAATGTTAAACTATGCAAATGCATGAATTGTGTAAACAAAAGGTTATTTTCTCAATTTTGTCTTCTTCTCTCTTTGCTCTTACTTCAACATCACATTCATCTCTTTCACTCGCACTTTAGGAATCCGTCACAGCTGGATTAACAACTGTTCGTTAAGGGTTGACTCATAGCTGAGATCGCTAGCTACCCCTAAAGTTGTGTCGCTCTCTCCCGATTGGATGAATGTGAATTCTAATTAGATCGGGGAGGAGCTCAATCGGTGACCTTTGCAATGTCAAAAGTAACAATATTTTCGACGTGACTGTATATTCGAGTGAAACGGAGGATCGCATTCGATCTCCGTCGTCAGTATTTGAAATTCCTTTGCCTGGCTAGCTGCGTGCTCGACGTGATCGTGAGTAGAGATTTATCAATGGGTTGGAAATATTAATAATTAAAATTTAGGAAATTAAACAGACGAATTGATAAGATGTAATTTTAGGAAACCATCAAATATTTATTTTAATTAAAATATATATAATAATCATAATCAAATGAAAATTGATTTATATATACAAAAAATTAAATGAATTACTTTCTGAGTTTATTTTATTAGACTTTTAAATGCATTGCAAAATTGTTCGACACGCGCGCTTTAAAATTCAAAGATCAATTTATAATACATTTCAGTTAAATAATAGCTAAATAAGTGATTCATAAAGAAAATTCTCACCACACTTAGCTTTTGAAGATATTGTCAGAGCATTTTAAAATGACAAAAGTTTTGTGTAATACGACGGATCAAAATAATTTACTTTTTAATTCGCAAAACAATTCCAAATAACAAAATATGTAGCTTCGTAGCTTCTTTTTGCAAGAGATGAAAAAATACGAACGACTAAAATCATTTCATTTGAATTTCGTAAAATAATAAAATATGTTCTTTTATTTTGCAAACTAATTTCTTTTGAATTTCATTAAAAAATTCAAAGTATTAAAATGTGTTGTTTTTGTTTTTTCCAAAAAGAAATAAACAAATTATTTATTTTGAATTTCATAAAACAATTCAAAGTATCAAAATATGTGTTTTTTTTAATTCAAATAAATGCAAAGGAATTTCATAAAACCATTCAGAGTAACAAAGTTTTTTTTTTGCAAAGTTAAAAAATAACAAAATCATTTATATTGAATATCGTAAAACAATTCAATTTAATAAATTTTTTTTTTTTTTATTAAAGTTCAAAGCAGAAAATCTTTTTCTTTTTATTTTGCCAAATTAATTATATTCAATTTCGTAAAACAATGCAAAGGAATGAAATATGTGTGTTTTTTTCACAAATCTAAATATAAGGAAATTCGAAAAACAAAAATAATTAACTTTGAATATTGCAAAGCAATTACTAAAATGCTGTGTAATAATTACAAATGTGATTCGGTAATATCATCAATCTTCCACTTTTACCCTCAAAAGCAGCAGAACCACAATGAGGATTATTCCCAATGATTCAACGGTCTAATCAATTTGAACTTTGCCAGAGTATCGTGACTCTCTCTGACTCTCAGTGCTAATCAAGATGCCGACAACAAAAAGGTGATTGAGCAAGAAATAAGGAAAAGTTGACCGGGTCGAGATGGGTCTCTCTGTCTCCTCAATCAACCCTAGAAGAAGGTGCTTGAGCTTGAGCTTGAGTTGCCGATCAACCCGTTTTCATGTCGTCTTCTTGGCTTGACCATCGCAATGGTCAAATGTCCGGCGACTTGACGAAAAGTGCGGTCAGGCCAAATGGCAGCACCCCAATTAGATGCGTGTTTTGTTGCTGTTTTGGGTTTTCCCGAGGAAAAGCGTGCGAATGATTGATTTACTTTTCGCTGTTGCTTTCTTTGACAAGTTTACAACAACAACATCGACCGACAGACAACTGAAACGCTGGAAGTGCATAAAAAATTAATCATGCTGGAAAGTGAAGCGTCGACGACGACCTTGCGAAAAGGGGGAAGAAATGGGCCAAGTATCGATGTCAGTGTCGAAGTAGTCGTAGTCGTAGTCGAAGTAGTCAAAGTTGGTGTCGGGTTACAAAACAAAAAAAAACTCCAAACGTAACGTTTTGTCTCCTTCTCCTACTCGTTTCTCGACTGTTTCTGCTTGTTGTTATTGGTTTTTTATAAGCCATAAAAATTGCAAATTTGGACCGCTGTCCATTTGCCAGATGGGCCAATTTGACGTGTCTACTATGGTATATATATTCCGCCGGGAACTGTGGCCAAACTTGGCCCATAACTCTCTAGTCCTCTCTTTTTCTCACTCTCTCACTCACTCTCTCTATCTGTCTCTCTTTCACACACAAGAGTAATTGACAGATTGCAATTAGAAATGGATGCAAAGGTCCAGTCGCGTCTCGCACTTCGCACGAAAGTATCGAATTACGAATGAAAAAGTGTTTTCCCAACGCCAATGCCAATGCATTGGCAAGGGCAGCTTTTGACAGCGTTAAGGTTTTAGCAAACTGAGCGTGAAACTGGGCAAAAGGATTAACACAGCTCAGCCGCATATGAAGACAGCAACAACAACTCTTTCAGGAATTGCAATTCAATTGAAGTAATAGCTCGAAAGTTCCATTCTCTTTATACATAGATGGAGAATTATATTTGGCAAAAGAGCAAAATTGAAGAGTAAACCTAAATCGAAAAATTTGTTAATATACTGCAAATATACTCAAATTCATCATATACCATTTTAAATAAACCCAAAACTATGCGGCATTAGTCTTAAAATATACCACATTAATGTACTGGAAAAAATACTAAAATATTTCATTCGTTAATATACTGGATAAATACTAAAATATACCATATGGCATTCGGTAAATGGCATTTATAATAAACCCTAAACAATGCAGTATAATTCTTAAAATATACCAAATGAATATATTGCAAAAATACATAAATTATACAATACAATTAGATATAACTAGAAAGAAAGTTAACCATTTTTAATAATCCCTATACAATACGGTATTATTCTTAAAATATCTCACGTTAATATACTGCAAAAATACCAAAAAGATATGCCATGTGGTATATTTAAATAATAATATAGCATTGTTTCGGGTTTTTTGAATATGTGTCGCTTTCTTATGTTACTTGTTTCAAATGTTTACATGTGTTGGTATATTAAAATACTATTCACAATATACAGAAAAAAACAAACCAGATTGTAGCAGACGTCAAGTGTAACGAGACTTGATAGAAATTTCTAAAACTAAAATTCAAAACAGCAAAAAGAACTGATTTTACCACAACATTTTAAATGGGTAATTAGGGTATTTGCTAGTCTCATAGCTAGCTGTTGTACTTTTTGGTGGATGGGGGTCGCAATTCTAATGTATGGACGGTTACTATTCAAATGACATGGAGGCAAGGAGTTGTTGGTTTTTGGTTTGGACTGTCGACCGTCGACCGATGTCAAAAGGCGCAGAGGAAAAAAAAAAAAAAAAACAGAAATGCTTTGCTGTTTGGCCATAAAATACACGAGCTTCAGACCTAACCCCCCAAAGACACAGCAGCAGAGCAGAGTAGAGCACACACGGCTACACACATGCATGCAAATAGCCCTTTTATGCAAAAGGACGAAGGACATTTGACGCCTGGCAAACGTCCCACGTCCACGTCCACACACAAAGTGACCGTCGAAATCGTAAAACGTAAGACGAAAACGAGCTGGAAAATAAAAACACATTAGACACAAGCAAATATCCTTTCTCGAAGGACATGCTACTTCGCCTTTCCTATGGTCACACACACACACACGCTTGCACACACACACTCACATACAAATTTATCTCCATTTGACCCTCTTCAAAGTGCTTTTTATAGTCATTTAGTGTTTTGGCCCTCCCGTCAAGTACTTTTATTATACACGTATAAATCCAATTCGGCATTCGGCGGAGCCGCAAAGCACACACACACACACACACACACACAAGTCTGTGAATAGATGTGTGTGTGTATATAGAAACATCCACAAGGTAAACGAAACGACAGTCCAACTAATGAAACGGAACCGGGCAACCGAACAAGCTTCTTCTGGACCCTGACTGCCACCCAATACACACACACATACAGCTGCATGTGTCTGTGTGTGTGGACATATGTGTATGCGAAGAGGAAGAAGAAGAAACGGCCCCAATGCTCGTTGTCAAAACTACACCCGAAAAGCTCGTATGCAAAGCAGATGCCAAGGTCCTTAGCTGGTCTGGCACGTTGGCCCCTTCGCGCTTGTGTGTTGTGTCCTTTTTAAAATTTTAAGACATGTAAATATAAAAGGTCCTGCGCTGTCCTGTCCTGTCCTGTCTTGTCCTGCCCTGCTCTGCTCCGCTTCGTTTCATTGCGAAGTCACCCCCAACTACAACAACAACAACAACAACAACAACAACAATGACAACAAAGTCCGCGTTCTGGGATCTCAATGCTATATCACTCCATTCGATCTATCTCTGTGTGTGTGTATGTGTATGTGTTTATGGCACTGTATGTGTGTGTGTATGTGTGCGGGGGGGAACTGTGTGCGTGTCCTGACCGGTCCGTTTCGTACCGTGCCTCTCCCGCCCCCCTCCCGACAACCGTTTGGCCACAGTCACACAGCCACAACAACCACCCAGCAGAAAAACGAGAAATATCTGCAAATGTTGTTTTCCTTTGGGTTGTTATTATTTTAAATTTTTTGCATATGCTTGTTTCTCTTGTTTCCTTTCCCATCTCCATCTCCACCTCCACCTCCTTCTCCTTTTCTCTTTCTGTCTTTATCTTTTGTGTCTGCGTCTCGGACTGAATTTTCAATTTGGCGGCTACGTTTTTGTCATGTTTTCAATTAACCAAACAGCTATCAATTATTGCAGGTGGCACTGAAATGAGAACGTGAACGAAAAACAACTACATAAAAGTGCAATTCCTTCAAATTAGTAATTAATATTTTTGTTTTACTTTTAGTTAGTGGCTTTTACGATTCGTGTTGCCTTTTTGAAATTCAAAAGTTTCTTGATTTTTATTTTACAGATTTTGAATTTTAAGCACTGTGGGGGAATACAATATTTTGTGAGCTTTTAACACTTTTCTGTAAAATATTTCGATGCATTATTATAATTTAAAAATAATATAACTTTCTAGAGATTACAAGAAATACATATTATAAAACTTACTTTTTTGGCGATATGTTAATTGACGACATTTAATTATAGTAAAGCTACTTTTCTCAAAAGTCTTAATCCATCTATGAGGTTCAGTTAAAACTTTGTTCACAAATTCATAATTCTAATTTCTATCTAATGCCAAATTTGGATATAGGAAAATTAAATAACATTGGCATTTGTAAAGTGCTCTAAATATTCATTTAAATCAACAATTTGAGTGTGAAAGACAAATTATTGTCAACCAGATGTTCATGCAAATCCATAAACCAAGCTTTTACAAGTAGTTGCATACTCTATTTAACAAATACTAAATTGATTCTCATAACTAACTCATTATCTCAACCATCAACGCAAAACAATTAAACAGTGCGATTTTATTCTCAGAGTATATCAAATAAATATACCAAGCAAGTAAGAAACCCATCAATTTTCAGTATTCGCAAAATAGTGTGATATTATTCTAAAGATATACCAAATTAATTACCAAATAAATACTAAAATATACCAAAAACTGATATGTCGTTATACTACTCTACTACTCTATGGTATACTTAGAATGTAACTATATACCTAATATAACCTATGCTATATTTTAGTATCTTGTGGTATATTAATTAGGTATATGTTAAATTTAATACCGCACTGTTTTGCTTTTATTCAGTTCAGCACACTCGACTGTAGCTTAACTTAACACATTTCCTTAAATCACCAAAATTTGAGAAATAATGAATACTGTAGTTATTTTTGTTTGTACCTTGCTATGCAATTTTTATCGATTTGCGGGGGCGGAAGTAAACGTGGCAAAAATCTGAAATCAACTCGATTTGCATGCCAAAATAACAACTTCTGTTAAAGTCTCTGAATGTGTGTATGAATACATTATACAAAATATAGTCTTAGGTATATTATTTTGTATTTTTGTAGTATATAAATTTGGTATCTTTTATAACTAGTAACGAACTGTTGTGCTTTTGCTTCCTATGGGTAGAGTGTGGCTCACAGTCGAGCACACTCGAATGTGGGTTTCTCAATTGATAGTTCATGAAATGAAATATTCTCGTTTTTTTAAAATCAGTTGTTAAAGAACATCCAACATCTTCTTATCTCTCCCTCTCGCTTTCTTTCTTTCTCTCTCTTTTAGCCTTTCTCACTCTCGAACTAACTCCATTGATCTGCTTTACAAGAAGTTGCGAAATAATGAGCACAAATACCTTTGAAAAATATGAAGTTGGCCAAGTTGCGAATCCATAAATTTTGGCTTGTAATGAAAGCCGCAAGAATGCAGACAAGGTCCACTCATGTGGCACACACATGCGTGTGTGTGTGTGTGTGTGTGTGTGTGTGTGTGATGTAACCCCCGCAGGCACGAAACGCCTCCTATCAGTCAGATGGAAAATAAGAAAACATGTTAAAAGAAAGTAAAAACAGAAAAAAATACGAATGAAAGGAAAACCCTTTAAAAAACAATACACGAGCCGTAACAGGGCCATTAATTTCCCAATTTACAGTCTATTCGCAAGCCGTTGCCGAAATTGTTTAAGGTTTTAAAACCCACATGAAGATAACCGCGCACACACACACACACACACACATATGTGTGTGTGCACTGATAAATGTGGGTCCAGGGTTTGGGTTCGGATTCGAGCTTGCCAATGGCCATATGTCCATTTTGGAAAAGGAAAAAACAACACACAACGTTCAGTCGCTCGGTCGGTGGAAAAGGAAGAGGAGGGGGGGTGGAGAGGGGGGAGAACAACAACATTAACTTGAAGAATTTCAAACGAGGCGAGTGTGAGCCAAAGGTGTATGTGTGTCCATGTGTGTGTGTGTGTGTGTGTGTGTGTGTGTGTGGGGGTTGGCAGCCTGTGAATGGGGTGGTAAATGCTGCCCAAGGGACTTGTAGCCGGATACCAACAAACTTTTCAAAATAAACGAAAAACCAACAGCAGCTCCTCAAGCAGCAGAAGCAGCAGCAGCAACAAAAAGAATGTAAGCGAAAGAAAAGCAGAATAAAAAACTAAGAAAAGCCGTTTTCTTAGTCTTCACATATCTTTCTCTTTTGCTCTGCTATCTGTGGCCCACATACGAGTATATCTTATGCCTGTCTCTCTGTCTGTCCGTCCGTCCGTCTGTCCGTCTGTCCGTCTGTCTGTCCGTCCGTCTGTCTGTTGTGTGCTGCAGCGCAACCAGCGGTCGTTGTGGCCGCAATTTCAGCACTCGCTGCTTGGCCAGCGGCTGCTGAAGAGACGCAAAAGCAACCGTCACCGCATGGTTTTATTATATTGTGAATGTGATTACCTTAAGGATATGCAATAAGCACACACACACAGACACACACACATGTGGAGTTATCTTCTGCCCAGCCACCCTACGACAAAGGACTGTGGTTGGCGGCTGTCAGACAGACAAACAGATAACAAAGATACAAGCGACAGTTGGACAATCGGCAATGATGCAAGGCTGCAACATTTGCAAGTGCATTTTGGAGATGAATAACAAAAAAACGCAATAATTTGCAGAAGTTTTTGATATCTTTGAAGTCTTGGCACCTATTTCTATGTTTTCGCTGCTTTTGTAAAAAATAATAGATTTCATAACACTTAATAATAAGAAGTAAGAAAGTTTCAGTATTATTGCAATATATTAATTTGATATATGTTTTACTTTCATTTGAGTTCTACTCTAAAAAACAGAAAATAATTCATCAAAATTACACCATTATTTCCATCTATTACCTATTCCCCACATAAAAAACTTCTTCAAGTTTACAAGCCTTAATTACAAAAATTTAAAATATTAATACTTTCAAATACTCTTCAGATCATGGTTTATAAGAAAAAATAAATGAATATAAATAAATTATATACATTTCATTTCTATCCTTGTAAATTTTCACTCTACAAACAAAAATGAGTACATCAAATATTCGAAATAGTTGTAACTATAGTTAAAACATTACAAGCCTAATAACGACAGTAGCTCTAGTTTGCTGTATTTTCTAATCAATCAGAACGCTTTACAGGGCTAATATAATAATTTTACAATCAAACGTCGATGGAAAGAACATATTATGCTGTGTATAGATAAAAAGAATATTAACAAAAACTATCTATTTATTTAAATACAATTCAAAGTTGCAAATAAATTTAAGTAAATAAATCATTTCCATCTTTTGCTTTAATTTCTTTAAGACAACTGTTTTCAGATCGACTTAACAGTATCTAAGAATATGCCAAAGATATTTCATACAGCTGTGATGCAATTTGAATCTTTTCATGACAATCGAATGGTTATTTACTTATCCTCTTATTTTAGTAAGAATACTTTTAAATTATTAAAAGAATTACATCAGCTTATTCATTCTTATTAACATTACTTTAGTCAAATTTTTATATACCTCTTCTTAAGAATGTATTCAGTCCAGATCTAGATAAGAAGATACAAATTTATCTTTAATTTGTTGTCACTGTTGGCTTTTTTCTGCTATTAACTTGATCGACATTTGAATATTTCGCAGATTCATTTCCCAAACTGCTCGAGTTGCCCTCGATTCAGACTAAAGTAAGTTTTGTGAGTCGTGTGTGTGAGTGTGTGTGTGTGTGTGTGTGTGTGTGTGTGTGTGGTCTGCAGATGCAAATAATTTGCGATGCGAGGCAGATGCAATGTCATGTAGGCAATGTGCAGCACATCTTTAATGCTCGCTCTGTGTATGAGTGTGTGTGTGTGTGTGTGTGTGTGTGTGTGTGTGTTTGTTTTCGCATGCGACTGTGTGCGAATATCTTTGGCATTGGCTGCGGAAAGTGACTCAAAAGGGTAAAAAACCGAAAATCGAGGATAAGAACGGATAATCTAATGTCGCTCTGAAGTAGGTAAAGTTACTTGCCAAGCCACGTCAATGAGGCGCCGAGTCATGGACTCGCACACATCGAACAAAAAAAGACAGAGAGAGTGAGAGAGAGAGAGAGAGAGAGAGACTTGGCTGGTGGCAGTTGAAGGCCTATAAATAACTGCAAATAAATCAAAATCTATCAATGCGAACAATTCGATGTGTTACAATTGACTTCACCGATCAAAGCCGTGGCTGCTGTTGCTGTTGTTGTATTTCATCCTCTTTTTCATACCTTTTGTATGAAGTGCACGACCAGAAAGTATCCTTTGTGTCAATATTATTAGCAACAGCAGCAGCAGCAATCGAACGGATGAAAGGGTGAAACGGACACGGACACGGACAAACGGGACGATGCGAAACGGGAGGCAACTACAACCACTGTGCGTGAGTGTGCGAAATTTTACAGTAATTTAAAAAAAAAAAAAAAAAGAAATGAGAGAGAGTGAAGCGAAGAAGCAGTTTCACCAATTTAATCAATATTACACAACCCATTCAGATGCGCCATAGATACAGCTACAGCTACAGATACGGATACATTTACACAGACACCAGGCGTATCTGATAGGACGCGCATGGCCTAATGGACAGCGGAGAGGGAGAGGGAGAGGGAGAGAGTTGAGTGTAGAGCGCAGTGCGGAGAGCGGAGGCTGAGGCAGCGCTGCTCTAATTTTATTTATGATCTAATGTGCTGCCAATAATGACGGACAGACAACGAGAGCAGCATGAGAATGAGGACAGGGACGGGGACGATGGCAGGACAATGAAGGGGCGCTCTGATAACGCGGTGTGAAAGGGCATGTTTCTGCGGATTGATATCCCGTTGTCCTCTCTCACAACAACAACAACCCAAAACAGAAACAGAGACAGTTGCAATGTTGTTGCAATTTCTATTTAATTCATTTTTTGACACAATTTATGCGCTACGTGTCTGCTTTTTGCCATTTGGCAGTCCTCACACTCCACACATATCGTGGCAATTTTTTAAAATTTTCTTCTGGGCGTTTACCGCAAATGCATCGCCGTGCAAACAAAACGACAAACTCAACAGCGGCAATTAAATTTTGGCAAATGCAGCTATAAAGGGATGACAACACCAGAACACCAGAACACCAGAACATCCACAACTTGCAACGACTTTGGCATTTCAAAGCGATGCCAAATGGGGGCCACTCAAAGGTCAAATGTATTAAATAACTTTAGAGTCACTCGCTCAAGTTGATTCAGTTTACTGAAACAGTTCAAGAGGAGGGAATATGACAGTTTAACGATACTAGATCAATCAGAGATATCAACTTATTATTAATAATTCAATTTGAGTCTACATTTTGTATTAATTACAATAAATGTAAATTTTGAAAAAAGAATATATATTCATTTATTTATGTAACATAGATTACAAACAGTTAACAGCTTAAAAATGCAAATTCAAGAATTTTGCAAAATTAAATGTGAAGAATAGTCTTAAACATACTTTAGAATTAGCTCGCGCATGTGTTTAAGATTATTTCAAATGCTGCAATTTTATATAAAATCAATTTCACGTTCAAATAAGTAAGAAAACTACAGTCGAGTGTGCTCGACTTTGAGATACCCGATTCCCATATTTAATAAATGAAAACAACGTGATATTAATTTTAAAATATACTGCAAAAATACTAAAATTATACCATATGTTACATTTGATATAACACTTCATTCAAAATATTACCATAGAGTGCAAAATATACTACATTGTTAGCCAAAGGAACTAAAACACGTAGGCGTTTTTTCCATTCAAAATAATTTCTTAAATAACTTCTACAATTTTTTCTGATCACAGCAAAATTTTCAGGAATCATAAAAACTATAATTCTTCGTGTATGTTCCAAATATCGATATCATCAAAATAGCGCTTGTAGTTCGAAAATATACTAACCGCAGATCGCAAATGGGGAATACAAATTTAAAGTAAATTTTTAAAAATATTCATTTTGGAAATACTCATAAAATTCACTTCAATGTTTTTAAAATAATGTTCATATAAAATTCAACAAGCAAGAAAGCTACAGTACAGTATTATTCTTAAAATATACCGAATTTATATACTGAAAAAATACTAGAAAATAACGAAAGGCTATATTTCGTATATTCATACGAAAGAATTGCTATACAAAGTAACATATACTTAAAGTTTTGCATTATTAAGTTTAATTAACAATAAATGTTTATCGCAGGAATTTAAGAACAAAAATCATTTACAAAATATGTAGAATCTGACTTTTTTATATTGGGTGTAGAAATATGTATCAATAAACCAAATATAGCCTTCGGTATATTTTAGTATATTTCCGGTATATTAGTTTTGGATAAAACCGATCTGTTAGGCTTTTATTGAAAATGAGTAGCATGTATCTTAGTATATTCGATATAATTTAGTATATTCTGTGCATCTAAGTATATTTTCGGTATGTTAATTTGGTCTAATACTACTCTGGGTAGCGTGTATCTCAGAGTGAATCGCACTCGAGTTTATATTTCCCAATTGTTTGGATAAGGGAACAATTTATTATTCATACCAAATATATCGCAAATCATCGCAAATTCAGCTACCATAAATATCACAAGCTCGAAAAAGTCCGACTCGCATAGGAATGACTGCTGATTTGTGGTTATTCTTACCGTGTACAGTTGACCACTCGGCAATCAGTTTAACTCTTTAATCAAAAGCCATCTAAGGATACAGCAGCACCCAGAAGGTAAAGGATGAGAAGGGGAAGGTAAAGGGAAAGGACCACGAAACGGACTTGAGACAGTCCCCCAAGGGCCGTTTTGCACTAATTAATAAGAGCAAATTCCCCAAACGAGCGTCTGAGACAAGCGTAGAGCAGAAGTAGTCGAATCACTCCGGGTGTGGTCTGCACATCCTGTGGCATCCTTCACACCCACACACACACACACAGACACACACGTACACGTACACGTACACATAGAGTAGTATTTATGGGCGAACAACTTCTGGCGAGTGCACAAAACTGACAGTTAAAAATGTTGCATAGTTTTTTACGTCTTTACGAGTGTCAACCACCCAGTTAGCAGTTTACCAGTTAGCAGTTACCATCTACCCGATACAAGTTGGCCTGGCCAGAGAGCTGTCGCTTGACTCACGTGGCCAGCTGCTGTTTAGATCCTTAAGTATGTGTGTGGCTGTGTGGTCCACTGCTGAGATACAATCGCAACGTTTCCCTTTTTGCTAAATTGGCAAAATTCTTGTCTATTCTTCCCATTCAGCCAAGTTGTCCTTTGAATGACCCCCCACTCACACACCCACATACACACCCACATACGCACACACACTCCCATCGAGACAACATCGAAACGAATGTGGCCCATTTTGGACATTCAAATACGAAACGAAGCTAATTCATATTCAAATGAATGCGAAATAAACCCCAATCACAATTATTATGAGACATGTTAAATGGACCAAAAGTCCTGTATAGCGACAACAACAATGCATTCACATTCACATATATACACTCACACACACGCACACACACACACATATGTGTTCGTACATATGTATATATTCTTATGTATGAAGATGGGCGCTGGGCAAATGGTCGCATTCTACCAAAGGATAAGAGCTCGCACAACCTCATGAGTGTGTATGTGTGTGTGCGTGTGTGTGTCAGAGTGTGTTTGTGTGTCTGAGTGCAATATCGCGCATGTCCCAAAAGCGGACATATGGCGGACAAGTGAGTGGACGGGTGGACATATGAGTGTCTCTCTCTCCCTTCCTTTTCTATATCTCTCTTTCTGTTGTGAATGTACTCGAAGCTGGACGCAGCGCAATATTGTCCATCTGCTTAGAAACACTCACTTTTTCTAATGAATATATCGAATCCATTTGCAATGCATTGGTTGTTAAAAAATGGCAAAGAGCTACGATCACAAAAATTATATCTAAATTGAACACAGAAGATAACTTATTAAATCAAATTATAAATTCTTCAATAATTCCATATTTTTCATTCTTGATATTCAAGAAAACATTTCACACATTTCCCATTGAGTGCAAAATATACATAGTACAAAACACAATATTCTTCAATTAAAGATTTTGTCAATCTTAAAACAAGATTTTTCTCTCTCAGTACAATGATTGAAAATCGAATCTTTGTTTCGAGAATATCTCAATCTGGAATTCTTATGGCATAACATCGAAAGTTCTTAACTTTGGATTTTTATTTAAGTCCGCAATTCTTTTTTCATAAGTTCGAAAAGTTGTTATCTTTTATTCGAGTCTTTAAAACGCCTTTAATTTATATTTATTTTTTATATGATTTACTCTACATAAAACTAGAACTCAGTGTGTATTGAATAAAATGCTGATTAAAAAATCAACTAAATTTCATAAATTGTGTATTTATACGGTTATCATATTTCTATTACATATTTGTGAACTTATTCAATTTACTCAAATGTATGTTACATTGGGAAAAATTCAATGTGCCCTAAAGTTGAGTTTTAAAGAAGCGAATTAAAATATTCACCGTGCTTAAATGCTAATTGAAGTTGGATTATAATCAAAAAAAATATAATTAGCGCTGTAAGTGAATATGAATGAGTGAGTGTATTCATGAATGCCGGGCATACATATTCACATTCTCGGCATCGTTATCAACTGGCTCCATAATGAGCCCAAACAAAACAAAAAAAAAAACAGGAAGCCCGAAAGGTGGCCCCAAGTTGGACGCTCAGATTGACACCGGCTACGCTCGCACTCACTGGGGGAGGAGGGACAGGAGCGGGGGAAGGGTAAAAGAGAGGGCAGGGGGCTGGGGACAGAGGAAAACAAATAAACATGCTGTCAACTGCCGTCTGACACCACACGTCACAACGCCGAGTCGAGTCGAGTCGAGTTGGGCCGATAAAAGCAAAGCTCAGTCGAGCTGAGGCTCGAGGACAACAGACAGAGAGGCGAGCTGTGTTTCTGCCCCCAGACGCAACTCTGCAACGAAGCCACATTTGCATACGTGCGGCCAATGTCCCAGGACACACACACACACACACACCCACATAGAGATACACACACGCACACACACACACGAAGTAGTATGCCGGCCTGCGTTATGTGTGCAAAAGCCGTAGGAAAAGTTTTTCGGGAAAGAACTTTCATTAAACAATGCGACCAACTCGGTACATTTGTGCCCGGCCCATTCATCTCTCCAGTCCAGTTGAGTATGTGTGTGTGTGTGTGCGAGTGTGTGTGAGTGCGTGATTGTTGGTTGTTTCTGTCGCCGTCGTCGGAGGGTCTGGGTCTGGGTCTGTGGGGCGTGGTTTGGAGGTTTGAGTTTTTGGCTGTGGCTGCGGCTGCGGCTGTGGCATCAACATCGGGGGTTTTGTACAGCAGCCATTCAGTCTGCAAAAAATGATTTTAATATAAGCTAATGGATAACGCGCCAACACAAACACAACTCACACGAGTGAGTGTGTGTTTGTGTGTGTGTGTGTGTGTGTCCCGCATCATGGTATGATATTTCAAATGCTTAATAATAGCACTCAAAAATAAGAAATGACACAGCTATTTTATTCCATTTTATTTTCCACTCTCTCTCTCTCTCTCTCTCTCTCTCTCCCTTCTCTCTGTTTGCAGATTGTCTTTCTTTTTTTTTGTGCTGTGTATTTTTGTTATTCCACAGTTTGGGGCTTTGAGTACTCATATGTATTCGCATTAGTTACTTGTTATTACTTATTTTTCATTTCCAACTTTTTTTGTATTTCTATTTTCCCTCTCCCTCGCACTCAGCACGTTGCCAATTTGGTATCCCAATGTGGGCCAATTAAGTTGAAATTGTCTGCGAAATGTAAACGTTTATTTTTAATGAGTGCGCGCCTCATTCATGATACACACACCCATTCACCCATTCACTCACAAGTGGGTGGTGTCAGCCAGTTAACAAACATTAGAGCATTCATTCTCTCTGGCATGCAACTCAGATGTTTATGAATATTTACTGAATAGTCGCGAGTATATCATTTTGCTGTGAATGTGTTTGGTCAATCGATACTCGAGGCATCGCATTTAATGACTTCACAACTTTGATTCATTTTGGCATACAAGGTGCAGTTGACTGAACATTGATAATAAAAAGACACAAATAAAACAATATCTTTCATTAAATGTGACAAATATGAGATCTTGGAAGTAAGGCTAATCTCCTTCCCAAAATTTACGACACCTCTTAAAGTTTCGTTTCGACACTCGCAGCAGAATGGGAAAACGAAAAAGAGCGAAATAAAGTATGAAGAAAAATAGCGGTGAAAAATAACATACCCTACACTATCACGTATCACAATCACATATTCTTTTAGCTCCAAAGCCCAAGCTTGACTTGCATATCTCGTCTAGCTATAGACGTGTCTTTGGCATACTCGAGTTTATTAAGGGTTCTTCTTAAGAATTTAATGATCCTTACATTACAAAACTTCTCTATACTTCACTTGTTCATCCGATTCTTGAATATGGGTCTTGTAGTTGGAGTCCCCAATATAATGTTCATTAAATTAAATCACTTCTTCCCTCTCCCTCCGATCATAGAGTCATGCTTGGAGGTGTATTTATGCATAAATTAATTAATAGTGAAATCAATTCCTCTGAATTGACAAGCCAAATGAGTTTTAGGATTCCGATTAGAAACACTAGAAAGTTCTTACCTATTTCTCGTTTGCGTTGTAGTAAAAATAATACCATGCATAACCCTTTCCGTATTCTTTTCTCAATATTCAATTATTAGTAGTGTTTGTGTATCTTATAATCTTTGTAATTTATCTTAATATAGTTTTATAGATGTTATGTGTGGGCCCCTCGATCGGTTGGGCGAAGCTCTAGCTTGGCGTCGTTGGGCCGCATAATTATGCTGTCAGTTACCATGTGAACATCCAAAAAAATAAATTAATTAAGATAAAGACGGTACAGTGCTCCGAGTTGGTCTAAAATATCTCCTTAAATTTGGGGGTATTTCATAAATCATTTAATCCGCTCAAAAATAAGATCACCAATGCATCTCACGAATATATTGAAGTTCATCTTATACAAAATTGGAAGAGATATTAAACTCATATTCACATATAGTTGTGTCCTAGATACCCCAAGAAAGTATAAAGTGTTCATTAGCTGCGACACAATGTATACTAAAATAGAAAGTGTTCCTCTATGCTTGGGAGCTTCCTTAGAAATAAGGAACTATTGTTACCTATATAACATCTAGGATTTTAAGAAATAAACGTTAGTTTTCCAACAGAAATCGCAATTTGATTTCAACAAATTTCATTGATCTGTTTTGTAGACTCCGACTAATCTTCACAAAAAGGAAATCTATATGAATGCACTAGCAAATCACATAAAAATATTACTTCCCACACTCAGTTATTGGCCACTTGAACCTTAAGTGCAGTTCCCGTAATTTGTTTGACGTTCAACTCCAAGCAAAGTATGTTGACTACAATCCAATATTTGCATTATGTGAATAGCTCAACCTAAACTCAATAACAAAACCGGAAGAACAAAAAAAGAGGAAGAGACTGAGGCAAAGTTGATAAACTTTGACACCTGCACATTGACCCGGCATGGACCGAGGACGAGGACCGACCGTAAATAATCCTCCGGAAATGTGTGCAAGCCAATCGACCGTATGAATTCTGGGCAGTCTAGGCCAAGAAATGGAGCTGTTGGCAATGAGGGGAGTGTGGGGAATGGGGAAAGAGGAAAGGCAAACACTCAATCATGGTCAAATCTTGAGAAAACTATTTACTCGCATGCCCGGAATTATGTTTATCCGCATGCATATTTTATGAATCTAATGGTCGAGGGTATCAGGTATGAATAGTACAAACAAAGCAGACGACACCAGCACACACATACATATACACATATGTGTGTGGAGAAGCCATAGGACAATGGGGCATGGCCCCAACTTATTTCGAATGCTAAATCGTTTGAATCCTTTTGCCCGACACACTTGAGCGGACCAGAGACACCACGCTCAATAGCACCAGGACAAGAGCACAGAGCGCGCAAGGACTTTCAAGGACCTCAGGCCAGTTGTGTCGCAGGCCTTTCAACAACAGCCATTCTCTATCGGCATTTGAGGTAGCCTAAGCTCCTGCTAAAGTCCCTGGGCACATGTCCCATCCATCATCACACAATCGCAAAATGAGTATCATGTAGCTAGTCGCAAGTCCTGGCTGCCAAGGACTCTCTCGTTCTCTTCTCTCTGGCCATGGCCAGCTACACGTAGCATTCGACAGGCATCAAACGTACTTATCAGCTTTTCCCCCATGAGCTCAGACTTACGACGACGATGACGAAGACCCCGAACTAAACTGAACTGAACAGAACAGAACAGAACTAAGAGCTGAGCTGCTTAAAATACCAAAACCAAAATCTCTAATGTCCATTAGCATACGTATCCTTGTTCGCAGTTCGCAGTTCCCAATCGCCAGCCAGGTTCTCTGCTCTGCTGCTGCTTTCTGGCCACGTCTCTGGCCTTTCTTTGGCTTTTATTCTTTCGACACACTCACACACGTTTTCACCGAGCGAGAGACAATGGAAGCAACCACGCAGGACAAGACCGAGTTGAGTCGACTTACAGACCCAACAGCTCCCAGTTCCCAACCCTTTTGTTTTTCACAACGCACTCCTCATCATCTTCTTCTTCTTCGTTTTCATACACACACACACGGCCAGGCCAAAATCCACACCATCTGCTACACCTTACGCCTAACAATCCAATTCCGAGCCAACAATATGCTTGGAGGCGCACTCCTGAGCCTGTCGGAGCGAGCGAGCGAAAGCAGCACACACTAAAAGAGAGAGAGAGAGAGAGACAGATAGATGGATTGGGGAGCAAGAGGTCTCCTTTGGCCAGCCACATTGCAATGTATGACCAAGGCACATGGAGCACGCATAGAGAACGTGATGCTCAACGCGGCCTCCCCTGCTGCCTTCTCCTTCTCCGTCTCCGTCTCCGCCTCCCTTTGCGTTTCAAATTTAAATTTAACCTTTTGTCTTAATACGCCAATGGGGTTGCATGAGTAGAGATGAGCAGAGTTGAGGAGCAGAGGACCAAAGGATTGCCTCTATCAAGACATAGGACATTCGTGCTCATTCTCCCTTTCTTTTCTCTTTTCTCTTTCCCCCTCTCTCTCTCTCTCTCTTTCTTGCTGTCTCTGTCTCTGGGGCAGCATGTGTGGCAGCAGCATTTGATGCGTGTAATGGATGTGGACACCGACTTAGCCCGGCTTATTAGAGCTACACATGTCTGTGGCAATGCGGCAAGCAGCAAGCAGTAAGCAGCAAGTGGCAAGCGGACCAGGTGAAGCAGCCGCAGTGGCTTAGGAATTGACCCCGGCTAACTGTCGAATTAGTGCAATTTGCTGACTTGTCAATTGTTAAATTGACCTCATACACTTACCGACTAATGCGCCATGGTCGACCGAAGCAATAAAACGTAATCCGCACAGATGGAAAGTAGATGGAGTAGAATCATCAGCTTATGCTCTCAGCACATTTAGTAAGAACTTCTTAAGTTTAACTGAAACGTCCTTTAACTTTTATAAGACTACTTTTGTGACTCTTGTAATATAACTTCATTTTTTTTGTTTATAAATTAAAACTATTTCAAATTTGAGAAGTGAAAGTGTTATAAAATAAAATAAGTAAAAATTCTAAAGTCAAATTGTCTCGACTGGGAGATTTTTAATATAAGCAAAGCGGTATATTCGCAATAACGATATACTACACACATATGAATTAATATTCTATTGCATTTAAAATATACCATAGAGTATAAAAAGTACCATATATTATATTTACCTAAAACAATTAAAACCCGACTATCAGACAGACAGACAGGCATAGCTACAACGTCTTGGCTGCTGACGCTGATCTATAACGTATAGGTTTCATAGAGTGGGAGATGATTTCTGCTGCCTGTCACACACATTTGATGTAGACACAGCCTCGAAGGGTAGCGGGTATAAAATTAAAATGAATTAATTCAAAGAAATATAATGTACGATCTAAAAATAGAACATATGAATAATTATTTACGTAAACCTCGTAAATAATATAAATTTCTTGCAATCAAATTTATATTTACTACAATGTTATTTTGCATTTGCCGGGAATTCTCTAGGAGTAAGTTCGCCACATTAATTATAAATATATTCTTATATGAGACACACTTCCTGTACAGAATATGTGATGATGATGAGCTATGTAGAAAAGCCACTGCAAACATTAAGGTGTCTCATTAAAATGAAATGTTATCCAACTTTAGCCAATACTTTAGTAAATAAGTAAATAAATTAGCTTGGTTCCCGATGAAGTTGACGTTACGTTGTTGAGAACTGTACCGGAAGCAGCATCCTCACTATATTTTCAGCTGTTTATGCGTCTCAACTTTTGGCTTGTTGCTTAAGAACTTGGTCAAATGCCTTAGCTGAGTTATCAAAATCAATTGTTGAGCCATGGAAGAAGGTGTAACACGCAGTCACTGGCCAAAATTCAAAATGGCTTCTCAAGTGAAGGGGTGGGAAGTTGAACTGCGTCATACTGGACACACAAACAAAATGCGGACACAATTCGCAAGCCAAACGGTTAAATGCGGCAGCAAAACGAGGTGGAAGAGAAGCTTACACTCACACACACACACAAACACATAGAGAGAGAGCTAGCTATCAACATAAAAGTCAATCTGTCCGAGGGGTTGAATGTATACAGAACAGCGACAGAAGAAGCAGCACAGACCTGAGCTGCTGCTGTACGCATTGACCCTTTTGTTTGGAGCGAGAATCGGACAGCAGCAGAGCAGGAAGAATGGGAAGGAGGGGGAAGGAGGAGAAGGAGGCTAACCACCCTCACACCGAGCTCTATGCTGTCCAAGCTCTGAGCTTTGGCTCGATTGTGCCATTGCGTCTAAACTGGCTGCTCGTTAGTCCTTGTGATGGAGGGCACTCTGTGTCCTGTGTCCTGTGTCCTGAAGTGGCTGCTGCTGATGCTGCTCGGACTGCGACTCTTTATTGAGAGTCAACATTGGTGGTGGGAGTGTCGACGGTGTTTCGGGTTGTGAAGTGGATTGAAATTGTTCAATATTTGCTCTCTCTCGCTCTCTCAGCCACAATAGTCCTGGTCATATTTTTATTGCGATTCAAATCGAATCGAAAGTCTACCCCCCTAATGGCTAACGGACAGCGCAACAGCGGCCATTAGCCATTCAACCCTATGATGGCACAACGGACTTAACCCACTCTCTGCTCCCCTTTTGTGGGTCGACGACTATTGGCATAAGCAGCCCACTTAAACAATTACATTTCAAAATGTTTCGCTCTGATATCAAACAGACAAACGACCCACAGTCGGATGAAGCACATTCACTATATTATTAAACAAATACCCAAACCAAAAGAGCACAATTGAATTTCACGAATGTCCTTTGACAGCGCATTATTCTCTCTCCCAGCCAAACTCCCCCATTCGCTTAGAGCCGAAAGCTGTTGAATCACCTTGACAAAGCAGTAACATTGTCATGGCTAAGGCTTCGCCACATAATGAGATAATACTGGAATTGAAAGAGATGCTAAGGTCGCGATAAATTGGCCTTAGAAATGTCCTAGGCTCAATAAAGAAAACTCACTTCGAAATCATTAACTAACTTCATCAGTTCATCTGACACTTCTTGTATTATCGTTCGATCTGCCGTGAAAAGCGCATTCGGCTAGCAAATTAATGGCACTTTTGTGGCGATCACTTGACTTGATCGCTGCGTCCGATCCGATCCGATCGGATCATCAAAGTTGCTCGGCCGTAAAACAAGCCGAGTGCCCAAGGACTTGAGTGCCAACTGTGAAATGCACAGATTTGATGGGGCAGAGCGATAAGAGTGAATGAAGTAAGTGCAAATGATAATTGACGAGTGCTGATTAGAGCGATCGGCAGGAGTTTTGCACGTTTTGATCGTGACGCAACACATTTGCCTACTATATGCTAGGGTTAAATTCAGTTTTCAGTTTTGCGTAATTTGTAAGCACTTCTCCAACCCCAAGCTTCGCTTTGTGCACGTTCATTCCGCATTATTCACATTCCCAAACAGGACATGACAGAGCGACTACCTGGGACACTACTCGAAACGGGAACAAGAATGGAAATACACAAGGGGTGGAGCGGTGGAATCGGCAACTGCACATTAAACACTCTGGCACTATTTTGTTATTGGGATGCATACGTAACCCTTTCGTAAATCGCGTTAATCCCGTAAACGCAATGCATATGCCAATGACGATCCTCATCCCAAAATGAAAAAAAAAATACCGATTCAGGTAAGCAACAACTCACACACAGCACGTTAATAATTGCGTCAATGGAAATTATCATTTTTCATTTATACTTTTTAGTCTTGGGGTTGAGTTGCTCCTGGGTCGAGGTTGCGGCTATCGTCTGACGTCTAAGATCGTTTGTCCGACTCTCTCTCTCTCTCTCTCTCTCTCTCTCTCTCTTTTTCTCTGTATGTTTCTGGGCTGGCTTTCTGAAGTGAAGTGGCACTGACAAGTTGTCAAAAGACGGCATTAGGGTCGCCCCGTAGATCGCGAACAATAACCCGAAATGTCACCGCGAGTACGAAATGGAAATGCTAAGAGAAGTAAGAGCTACCTAAATCAGTTCCAAGTTCCAAGAGGCCAAATAACAAGGTGAGTATGTCAATGCCAGAAATGCCCGAGACTGACTTTATCCATTAACTCAAGGAGCCGAGGCTACAATTGAATAATTAAATGACATACTTTGCTACTCCTTAGAGGTCTAGAGGGTATGCCAAGTTCGTTGTGATTAAAGCAGCTGCAATGCAGTTTTTTGTTGTATTAATTGACGAACAGAGAACGTGACTTGTTTGCGGAGCTTTTGTTAGTTGCCGGACATGATTGGAGGGAAACCTCACAATCGCCCTCGCTATCATTGTTCTTTATTTTACCTTCAACCATGTGTTGAGGGAGGGGACAAAAGCACGGCGTGCCAATATTGGGAAGTACCGGGAAGGCCTGTCACATGTCACCAAACATACACACAATGGAACCCCGAAGGAAGTGCTCGAGTCAAAGGCAATCAGCGCCAGAGATTTTTCGACAATTGCTCGAAGTAGGCGAGTGACAAAGCCATCGACTCGGGTTCATTAGCCTTGTGCGTCGTTTAGTCAGTTTTGTTCTAGTCCTCAAAACAGTTTTTCATTTTTTTCTTTTTTCTTTTTTGTTAATCAAACTCGTATTTTTTTTAGAAATATATTTTTTTTTAATCCAAATTTGTGTTAAAAGTTATGGCTAACGACTTGCAGCAAAATTCTCAATTGCATTTCGCCCCAATCATCGAAGAACATCACGATAACATCTCATTAGAAATTAAAGATATCTACGAAACAATTAATGTAACAGTGAACGCAATGTTTGAGCATAAAATACGCGCCCTCAAGCTGGACAAACTCGACGAACTCATTGAACAGAAGATTTCCGAAATTCAGAAACGGAGCAATTTGAAAAAAAGATGCAAGAAAATCATCATCATCGATAAATACGCTTTCTGATTTTGGATGTGTTCGCAACAGAAGTAATACTCCAACAATTTATTCGAACAGCTCCAAGAAATTGCAGAAAAAGTTTGGCTGTGATTATTTAAAGAAACAATCAAACAATAATCGCAAATCAGTCACCAAAAATACTAAGGAAGTGATTAAGAATCGCAGACTGGTAAAAAACTGGCAAATAATGGAGAATCGAATTAGAATTTGAATGAAGATAATTTCAAGCAGGGACTTTGATTACGTTACTCAAGAATTTCTTAATAAATGGGCTCTGTTCTTTGTTAGTCAATGAACGGTATTTGATAGATTACTATCAAGGAGTTCCTTTCTATCTATGTTCATAGAAAACTATTGCAACAGTTTATTATTACTATATGGACTATATATAATATTAGTATATACTTTTGTTGAATAATATTTGTGAATTAATGAAATAAATAATTTGTTTAGATTTTATTAATTGAAACAAGTCCTCAGACTCTTTTTTCGCGTAACTGTTCCGATTGAATTAAATGAATATGTGGACTCACACCTCAATCGAATCGGAAACAAACACAACAGTTGTGCTTCCGTCAGGCTCAATGAACTGCACATTCTCCCCTTTAACCAAACGGGAAGAAGAAGTGTTATCCTGACTGTGTATCAAAACGTCTGAGTCTGGGTCATATGAATATATTTATTGCAGTTTCAAAATACGACACAATTGGCCTCTTGTTGTTGCTGTTGTTGTTGTCGTCATCTAATCCCTGAAATATGTAAAAAACTGAAATGAAAAATTGAAAAATGAAAAAAAAGCGAACTTACAACGCAGCAGTTATAAAAATGCGAGCATTGCAAATGAGACAGCGACTGAGGCTGAAGCGTAGTTTGAGCTGGCGGGGAGTCTCGATTCGGGAGATGGAAGAAGCCGGAGCCACAGTCTTTGCGGGCTTATCACCAGGCTGCAGACAAGGGCAGAGCATCAATCAAGAGTTTCCAATGAATGGCTATCGAGTGAATTAGAAGGCCAGTGCCATTTTTTTTTTCTTTCTTTCGCTTCAGCCACTCGCTGCTGTCTCTCGCCCCCTTTTGGGCATGTTTTGCGAATTTCTCTCTTGCTTGCTTGCTTTCTTGCTTTCTTTTTGCATGTCGACCACCACTGTACGGTAGAACAGTTCGACGTACCCGGCAATATTTTTGCGGCTTAATATGTGTTAAGGAAACCCAGCGAGAGAGAGAGAGCGAGAGAGGTGGGGATCGGAGGGGGGGAAAAAAACAAGAAACATTGCCGAACTCAAGCGAAACGCAATGCTAAAAAAATATATATATGCGAGAGTTTAGTAGCAACTAGGAGAAGGGGCAGGAGAGTGTGGGAGTGTGGGTCGCTTGACTGTCTGGCTTATCGTTGCGACTGTGTAGTCAGTGACAGGACATAACATTACCCTCGGTATCTGCGCAGTGCCATGCGTGGGTCCTTCTGCCGCTGCTGACTGCTGGCTGCTGACGAACGGTCACCCCGGGCCACCTTCAAAGGCCAACCGAGCGGAGTGAAGAAATGGGTGGCGGGAGAGAGAGAACACTCAAGGCAAGGGGTAAAAAGATGCTGACTAAGTACTTTGCGAAATTGCTTACATGCGTTGCGCCTGGTCTCGGGTTCACGTCGAGCTCGAGCTCGAGCCCTCAGCTTCGTCTTGGCCATCGGCTTCAACTACAACTTCAGCCTCGGCTTTGGCTTCGGCTTCGGCTTTTAGCGGTAATACATTGTCATATGCAACGGATGGCGACTGCCAGAGTCAAACCCAGCGCCAGTCCTGGAGTCCTATTCCTAGTCGCATTCCCTGTTCCATTCCCATTCCCATTCCCGTTCCCATTCTTTTTGTTCCAATCCCGACGCGCAGTGGACGTTGCCAGGCGAAGGATAAGCGACAAGCGTCGAAGGACGGACACGAAAACAAGTGTTGGGTGCCATGTTTATGTTTTTGCTCTGCTTCCCTTCTCGTTCTGCTGCTTCATGCTTTTGTTGTTATCGTTATCATTGTTCTTGCTGTTGTTGTTGTTGTTGTTGTTGTGATGTCTTTCATTTCATTTCGTTTCGCTACATTCCTCTCTCTCTCTCTCTCTCTCTCTCTCTCTGTCTTTCTCTTTAGCATCTCTGTCCTTTCTTTTTGAAGACAAGTCCGCGTGTTTTCCTTTACATTTTTTTTCTTTCTTATTTTCTTTAATCTTTGTGCCTGTTGTTGTTGTAGCTGTTGCTGCTGTGCACGTAATATAAAAATTCAGCAACGCGCAAAACTTCACATATGACAACTCGCGTGGCCAAGAACAGCGGCAACGGCAGCAACAACATCGAGCAGACGCAGACACAACACACAGTGTCACTGAGGTAGCTGCCACAACACACACACACATACTCATCATCATCATCGTCATCATCTTCATCATTATCAGCTTGTTTATCATCGTGTACGTCCAAGACGCAGCTCTGATGTTTCTGATTTTTTTGAAGCAGAAAATCAAACATCTTGCGTTGTTTACACTGTGCCGCAACATTGCAGCAAGTTGCGACCGCAACAAACAATAGTTGGACTAAAGCTTTGAATCTCTTTTGTATCAATATACGATTTCAAACGGTTTGCCCACAAATTTGAGTTAGATATCGGTATTGCTATTCTTAAGAAGATTGTTACTGCTGCTGTAATTGCAGCTTTCATCTGCAACTGATCTTTCAATTGCTGTTGCTGCTAAAGTTGTTAATATTACACTTAATTCTATGACCGATGAAACAGCTGCGCAAAAAAACAACAACATTTTTAAATATTCTTCACCTAAAAGCAATTTCACCAAAATTAGGCTAAGCAAAACATACAAATCTAACTTTTATAACATTAATGAATAACTAAACGATATTTGGGTAATTCTCTGGCAAATATGACGAGTGAAAAAACATATAGCAAAACATTTCTTTATATTAAGTAAAAATGAATCGTAGAACTTTAATTATAGCTAAGAATAATTTTGAAACTATTTTTGTTTTAAGATAATTGCAAAAATGAAAGAATTAAGAAATTTATATAATTTATCGTCAAATAGAAAAAAAATCCTAAAATCAATCTTAGCTCTAAATAGTATAGTTCTATCTCAGAGCTATAAGAACACCCTTTACTTCCTTTAAAAAATTATTGAACTATCTATTTTTTTATTTTCAATAGTACGCTACAAATTTAGTTAAAGAATTACCCATACACAAAAGATAAAATAAGTAACAAAAATTAAAATTGATGTTATTTTCAATTTCGCATCTGTGGTTTATGTTGCTGCTGATGTTTCTTACTGTTATATTTTCATTTCATTTTATATTTTAATTCTTGGTTTTGTAAGCACTGCTACTGTAGTCAATAATGTTCTTTTGCATCCCTGTTGCTCTATTGTTCTTCCCATCTCGTTGTTTCTACTAATAAATTAACTAGCTTCTACCACGATTTAATCTGTTGCAGCAGTTGTTGCTGTTTATAATTGTTGTCATACAATTCATATTTACTTTATGTTCATCTCATTACCAAATTGACTTGTACTTTTTATCGAGACCTTCTTATATTCTAACAAAAAGAAAAAAAAAATGGGAAAAACTGCAATAACTTATATTTTAAACTATTTATTAACTGGCTGAAGATGCTTTAGCTTTAGCTTTAGCTGTTACTATTTAATTTAGCTTTATTATCTGCAAGCAGTCTTACCAGCAACAGTTGCTGTCACAATCTCTGCTGCTTATTTAGTTGCTGTCATTGCAACTATTACTACTTAGTTAGTACTATCACTTGAAATGCAACTGGCTACTGATGTTGCTACTCCCACTGCAGTTAGCACTTCTTTTTCCAGCTTGTTGTGTTGCTGCTGTTGGTTGTTGCTACTACTTTTCCTTCATGGCTGCTTGCCATCGTTACTTTTGTTGTTGTTGCTGTTGTTGTGTTGTTTGCTGCTACTATTTCAACTTCCTTTACTGCTGCTGAACCAAATTGCTGCCTGCTTCAGTTGCTTTTACTGTTCCTTTCTTCATATTCTATTCTCTTTTTTTGTTGCGCAGTGTAAATGGGGTCTAAAGGCGCCAACGCTTTAGCTACAGCTTCAGTGTTTCGCTGTTGTTGCTGTTGTTGTTGTTGCTGTTGTATGTGTGTGTTTGCTTGAATTTCAGAAAATTGCATTTTTTCATATCATTAGGTTTTATTGGTTTCTTCCTGTTAAATATTCTTGCCCTTCCTCCCTCTCCACCTACCCACCCACCACATCCACACATATGCCGCACATGTATTTTCTTTTGCGTATGTGTGTGTGTGTGTGTGTGTGCGTTGTGGCGCTGGTCGCATGTTGTCAAAACAACAACGCGCCGGTTGCGCTCCAAAAACAACAACCTGAAAGACAGACACACGAGACGCACGCATCATATCTCCGCATATTGTTTCGCCTTGTCTCCCCCTCTCACTCTTTCTCTCTCTCTCTCTCTCTCTCGCTCTAGCTCTCTTTCTCGCCTTGCTGGCTACGTCAGTCGGCCAGTGTCAAGCTGAGCCCAGAGACAAGAGCTTGGCAGCCACGTCTGGCCATGTCAGGCAGTTTCACACTGCCACCCAGTCGACCTCCCCTTCCCTCTTCCCCCTTCCCAGTCAATCGCCTGCCCCTCCCCCCTTATCCCCCTTGATATGAGGCGGTAAATGCAAGTTGACGATTTCCTTTGTTGTTCTTCCTAGAGAAACAACTTCAGTTCCACATTGAAGTCCATTACGTACGCTTTACCTGCCACGATTTCGACTATTCGACTACGAATAGCAACTAGGAGGCAGGTGAACAAGAGAGAGAGAGAGAGAAAGAGTGTGGACAACGGAGCAAACTGAGGCTGAGTAGGGCAAGAACAATGCGCATCGATTTGCCGGCTACGAGCTCCAATTAAATGCCACGGCAAATGGGTTATCAAAGAACTGAGAAATCTGAGAATGCTTGGATGGCCAACCAACCGTAAAGCTGCTCAGTTTACCATGCGATTTTTAGAACACTCTCTCTCTCTATCGCTCTCTCCGGCTGGAGAAAACTTTTCATATTTATTTATTGTACCTAATCTCGGGCAAAGCTAATTTCTCAATTTTATGCATACAGAAATATCATGTAAGAACAATATAAATAAAGTTAAAAATCAGAGGAATAAATAAAAATAATTTTTATAAGTATGTTAATGAAATTAATGAGTTAAACCATTTCAATCTAGAAAATCCATAAAAATAAAATATAAAAGTTATTCAATAAATATTTTAAATGGTACATAACGGCTACGGTAGACGGTTTTTGTTTACATGCGTTGACAATCTGGTATATTTTGTACGATATGGTATATTTTAAATATGATAGTATATCGAAATACCTAATATAGCGTTCAGTATATTTCTGTATATTAATTTTATATATTTTTAAAAGAATACTGCACTGTTTTGATTATATTTCTATTGTATATTTTAAACATGATAGTAGATTTAGTTGCGATATACGGAATATAGCTTTCAGTATATAAGTATATTTTTTCAGTATATTAATTTTGTATATATTTTAGAATAATACTGCACTATTTTTTCTATTTCTATGGTATTTTCTAAACTTAATAGTATATGGATATACCAAATATACATAGCTCTCAGTAAATCTTCAGTATATTAATTATGTATAGTTTTGAAACAATTCTGCACTATTGATATGTTTTGTGAAACATGATTGATATACCAAACAAAGCCATCAGTATTTTTAAGTATTTTAATTTTTATATATTTTTAATATAATATTGAGCTACTATTTTGCTTATATTTCTTAGTCAAGCACCATGGACTTAAAAATGAATTTTAGATTAGTTTTAGCTAAATTAAAACGCACAATTAATAAGCGACAATTTGCGAAGAGTTAGGAAAACATTCCGTATTGGGGATGGAAACTTAGTTAAATGGTTTTCATATTTTATGGATATAATCAAATTGAATTGAATCTCGGTCTATCCAATCATTTCTGTTGACCAAGCATGCCAAAAAAGAAGCTGGGAACCCAAACCAAACCCAAGCAAACATATTATTATCGAAAGGGGATTTCGTTAAGGCCGCCCCAACTAATGCACTGACATCAATCTACATTTCCAACAACAACTACCCTCTAAGGATGTTGTGAATGTGTGTGTGTGTGTGTGAGTGTACTGTCCTGCCCACAACAATACAAACACACCCACAAATGGAGTGAACGCTGACGTTACCTGCGTAAATCAGGAAATGTGGCAAGCAGCAAGTAGCAACTTCTGATTGACTGCCTGACGTATGGATGGATGCTTGAATGGATGAATGGGGAAGCAGACAGGGAGAGGACTTTGACGTCTGTTGTTGCTGTTGCTGTTGTTGCTGCTGTGGTTGCTGTTGTTGCTGGTCAAGAGAATGTCTCAAGAGCTTGGGCTCGTTTCGAGGCTAAGTCGCCCTAATGCAAATGGAAAACTGAAAACTGAAAACGCTTGCACACATAATTTCAATATGCCAGCGAGACACCGCCTCACTCTCCTCTCTCAGTCCGGGGACAAGGACCCAGTTACAGTTACATTTACAGTTAGAGCTCGAGCTCGGGCTCGAGCTGGAGTTGGAGTTGGAGTTAGAGTTGTGCCACCTGCAGTGAGTGACGGTCGGTTAGACTTGGCTCTGGTCTGGCCCCCGGGGTCGTTTTGCGTACGCCCTTGTGTGCTTCTACCTCACATGTGTGTGTATGTGTGGGTGGGTGGCATGTTGTTGTGTGTGCGTGTGTGTGCGCCGTGTGGATGCCCTCGCTGGTCGCAGTGCCTTGTTGCTGCTTGATGCGCTTCGGTGGTCGCCGCCTGCCAACGGAAAAGGAAATGAAAAAAGGCGAACGAAATACCGCCTCATCGCTCGGACGGGTTCTTAGCCTCAGCCTCAGCCTCAGCCTCAGCCTCAGTCCCAGCTACAGCAACAGCAACAGCTACAGTCTTTAGTCTCCATCTCAACCTTAGATTGTTCCTGCTGCTTCCCTTCCTTTGCCAATTCCGCTCGGTTGCTTTGCAAAATTTTTGAATTGGATACTCTGGCGACCAAAAAACGCCCACGCGCTGGGCATGCCAACTGCCTAGCCTTCTTCCTACTACTGTCTTGCCTCCCCAAGCAAACCCATTCCAATTCCGATTCCCATTCGCAGTCGTTGCCTCCCCCTTGCCACACGTCCAACAACGTCCGTCCTACACATGACCAAAAGAATCAACGAGTATGTGTGTGTGTGTGTGTGTGTGTGTGTGTGTGTGTGTGTGTGTGCGAGGACTATTTGAAATTTTGCATATTAAAGTATCGTCGTGGATGCAAAAGGTCGCCACGTCTTAGTCGAAAGGCAGAAAGGTGGCCGGCGCCGTGTGCCGTGAGTTGCTGCTGTTCTTCTCCCTGCCGCACATCGAAGCTGCTTGTCGATGTTGCACATTGGGCGCAACGCAGCATTTTTTTCTTTGTCTATTTTGGATTATTAAAGAATACTTAAGATGTCAATGCACAAGATGTTACATGAGTAATTCTCAATTTATATTAAAATAGCGATTAAAATATTTAAGAAAAAAGAAAAGAAAATTTATATTGTTTTGACCCTCTGACAAAAATCATTAACATATCATTATCATTTTTAGAATGTAAACAAGTCGCAGGCGAATGTGCTGAACTGTGAGATACCCGCTACCCATTTACAATAAAACCCATATTCTAAAAATATACCGAATTACTATTCTGAAAAAATACTGAAAATATACCGAATGTTATATTTTGTATAGTATATCGATATAGTACTAAATTTAAAATATACAATTTTCTAAAAATATACCAAATTAGTATACCGAAAAATACTAATACTGCTACTATTTGGTATATCAATATAGTACTACATATAGTACTATATACTACTATAGAGTACAAAATATACCAGAGCCGTCTAAGCAACTAAGACCTCAGAAACGAAATGCTTCCTTCTGCCTTTTACATTTCCTGCACGCATACCACAAAGTTATAATATAATTATTGTAAATTGAAATTCAAAGTTAAAAATAAAAATATAAAAATTTAAATTTAAAAATTGTAATTGCATAACTATTTATACAGAATTGAATTAATAACTTTAATTTATTATTTTAGTAGAAAACATACGTATGTACAGCTGTTATTATTTTAAATAGATATCAAATATACCACACTAAAATCTGATATTTCACAAATTTCACAACAACTGTTGTCCCACTGTGCGTATCGGCAACTGCTGTCGTTGTTGCTATTGCTGTTGCTGTTGTTATTGGACTGTCGCTGAAGCAGTGGATGGAGAATGTCGCCGCACCGTCACTGGCAACTGGCAACTGGCAACTGGCAACTGGCAACATAACATTGGGACACAGACACATCGCCTGTGGTAACACAATAACGAATTTCCGTAGCAACTTCATCACCAGCTCCTGACGATGTTGCTGCTGTTACTGTTGCTGTTGCCGTTGCCGTTGCCGTTGCGATGTTGTTGCTTTTTGCCTTTACTCTGAAATGTTATTCGCTTTACATGAGGCTTTGGTCTGCGTTGTACTGTTTCGTTTGGGCCACGTTATTTCGATTTCTTTTGCTGTTTTCATTTTCATTTTTCCTGTTTTGCTTATATTCTTCTCTTTTTTCTGCATCTTTTGGCAACGTATATAAATGAAATTATACACTTTTCAGCGCACAGACAACAGACACACACACACACACACACACACATGCCAATAGCCATTATAATAATAATAATAGCAATAATAATGTAAACAAATACGATAAACAAACAGACTGAAAATAGGAAAAGTTTCGAAATAAACGACGCCGAAATGCGAGCTCAACATACATAGAAGTGAGTGCCTTGGTTTGACAATCGCATCTTGCCACAACTTGTCTGACAACTTGCAACTGGACGTTGCAATATTCGTGCTATATTTGCACAGCTGTCTTGGCATTTCTCACAAGGCGGAAACCCTTCTCACAAATATTTTGAAACTCTCGAGCGCTCAAGGAATTCCCTTCCCTCCTTTGACAGACAAACAATTGCATTTAATCAGTTATCCAGGAGCAAACACTTTTCCTCTCCTGAATCATCGATCGATCTGCCAAAAAAAAAAGATCACAATGAACCCGTTACATGCCAATAAAGAATATCGAAAGGATCGCATGAGTTATGCCAAAGTAAAGGAAGACTTTTCCCTTTTCCTATTTCGTTTTACGTTTTATGGATTTCCATTTTTTATTTCGATTTTTGAAGATCGTGAGAAAGTTTAACCCCTTCGCAGAGGCTGCTGCGTCTTTCCACAAAGATGCCACTCTGTCTGAAGATGACGCCGGCCCATTGCCACATAATTTATAATGATTACGTACCGTTGCGTTGCACAATGCCAGCCCAAATCGGAAATCGACAAAAGGAAATCGGAAAGGGGCCAACGAAACTGAAACAGTTGCAGGCAACGGCAAAGGCGCCTCCTTGAGCCGCAGCGAAAAGAACAGAGAAAAAGGCAGAGCGCAGACCGCGATCGAGGCGTCATCCCTCAGCGAGGGGCCACATCTTAGGGTGCCTCACCCTCTCCCTCTCCTTCTACCTCTGTCTTATTAACCTCCTGCTAGGAGCATTCAAAATTTGCCAGCTGTGCTCAATAGAAGATACAAATTCTGGAAAATTGCTTACGCAGCATTACGTAGACAATAATCTAAGCCCAAGATTATGATATTATTAAGGAATTTTTTACTTAAACTAATGATGGTCGACTACAGAGAATCAAATTAAATAAAAAGTTGCATAAATCAATCACGATTTAATATCAAACACAACTAACAAGAAAAAACAAAATATGAAAATATATTGTTGAAGAATCCGTAAAAATAGATAAGCATACAACATGAAAGTTTAATAATTCAATTAAAATACTAGATATAATTATTTACACAAATCTATTTAGCTCACAAAAGTAATACAAATAAATAAATGTAAAGCAAGATTTTACCATTTGTTTTGCATTACTTAAATAATAAATTTAAACTAATGGAAAATTAAAAAGCTATAAAATTAGAAGTACATGTAAAAAAACAAAAGAAAGAAAGCTAGAGTCGAATGTGATCGGCAAAAGTGTGCTCAATAATAACAAAACAATGCGTAAATATATTTAAAATACACTAAATTTATATACTGAAAACTACTAAACTACACATACAATAATTTTTAAAATATACTGAAAATTACTTAAGTATACCAAAGGCTATTTTTGGGATATTATCCATGCAAGAATTTGCAAAATATACCAAACTAATATACTGAAACTACTAATATATACCAACGACTATATATGGTATATTATTATTATTTGTTTTACATGCAAGAATTACAAATAAATTTAAGACAATAAAAAAAAATTAAAATTAAATTCACATATGAAATAAATGTTGTATAATTCTATTTAAATACAAGAAATTAATCATAGTCATAGCTAATACGTAAAGAAATAATTAGGAAATTATATATTATAAAAGATTATGTCAAATAGATTTAGACTAAAACATGCTATTAACAATCATTCCATTCCATTGCAATAACCTCTCTGTTAAGCTGATTAACGAAACCTTAGCTGATCAATAAAAGACAGCAACACCCACCATCATCGTCATGAGATGAAGAGCATCAAGAGGTCACCTGAACGTGACCCCACGCAGATCGAATGACCACCAGCAGCTAGTTGTTTGTGCCATTAATCTGGCAATTAGTCAACTTTGATTAGCCCCTGACAAAACACAGGCGCAATGCGAGAGCGTTTGAGTATAAATATCAATTTGATCTGTCAAATATTGACACATCAAACCCTAAACAAACCAATGACAGGCAACAAGACCCTGACCCTGCACCATTCTCCCCCCTCTCGACCATTTAGCGGCAATTTATGAGCAACAAAACACCAAAAAAAAATGCCTAGAAAATGGGAGAAATAATAAATGAAAACAAAAAAGCAACAAAAAAAGGGATGCTGTGGTTGTTGTTGTTGCTGTTGCTGCTGTTGTTGTTGTTGAGATCATTTCAAGGGTCCTTGACTTTGTGCCGGCAATGAGCCAATTGAGTGATGCTGCCATCCTCTGAGAGCAATTATGTGTTATGTGTTATTATATCATGTGATATAATGTCGAAAATGTAGTTTTTTACACCAAAAAACGTGAACGAGAGCAACAGCGAGAGGCATTAGATCATGCTTAGGGTTTGCTTCGGTTTCCCTTTCCCGGTTTAGGGGATGCTGAACGAATCCTGGCGCAAAAGGTTCAAAGTGCGTGTGAAAATGAGGATATTTGTTGTAGTTCCTGTTGTTCCTGTTACGGATGCTGGCAAAACTTTTGCGGTGTTTTTAAGGTGTGAAGCCGATGATTATGAGGGACAAAAGGATGCTGCTTACACAAAACGAGAACAGTAGCTGGACAATTACTTGTTTCCCCGAGTCCATCATGCCGTGTAATGCGATAAAGGCGCCAAACTTGATACCCGATTCACAATTATCCACATGATCTTCCATTGTTCGGTGAGTTATTCTCTTGTTTTTTTTTGGGTCAAAAGGTGCCGTTTTGTGCCCGGGTTTCTGTCTGTGTCCCAGGGGCCAATTAGTCAAGTGGTTAATGAGTTGAGTCCAAATCGGATAAGGATGAATCAGACGCAGACGCTGAGGCAGACGCATAGAGCACAGCTGACTGAACGATAACTGTACGACGCTTCGTGTTTGTGCATTTTCCATTTGCAATTTTCCAAATCGAATTCAAAATCGACATCAACTCAACTAAAAAATGGGAAGGGTTAAGGGGCTTAAAGGGTTGTCAAGCCGAGGATCTGCGGCTGCTGCAGTTGCAAAAATCGATGTAAAAAATGCGAATGCGAATTTACAGCAGGCAAATTTATTTTTCATCTGCAACAACAGCCCAAAAGGGGGTTGTTGGGCGGAAAAACAATGGAAAGCGCAGCAGCATTGCAAAATGTTTTTAAAATAATTCAATGACAGCGATGTCATTGCAAATGCTCATTACACTTGGCGAAAAAGTCGAGGCTGTTTAGAAAAACAAAATTTACAAAATAAAATTCCATCTTTTATTTAGAAACATATTTGAAAAAGGCAAATGAAATAAAATTTTTAAATTTTGCTTTGATAAATTCCATTTGAGATGAATATTCTGTCTGTTGTCTCCGATAATAGTAGAGCTTAACTTTATTATTTTATAGGAATCAGAATCAGAATTTGGGTTCTTTATTGTTTTTATAGAAGCTCTTCTTTTTAGCATTTGCCTTTTATTTTGACTACAATTTTCTTGTATACTTTTAGAGATTGCTCAGCACATCTTATTCAGTTTCAAAGTAAACTGAAACAAAAATTAGGAGAATCAAAATGTATATTTTATTCAAAAAAAAATTTTGAAATAAACAAATAAAACTTAATTGAGATGGAAATATTGTCTGTAGTCTCTGATAATAATCAAATATAAAACATTGATTTCATTATTTAATAGAAATCGGAATCTGAATTTCTTATTGTTTTTGATATACTTAACTTCTAAGCTTTTGTCTTATAATTTGTCTACAATTTTCTACCTCTAGCACTTGCTTAGCACATATTTTCTATCTTTAAAGCAAGCAGAAAAAAAACATTCCATATTCAATTTACGAAAAAGATAAAAATTTCCAAAACTCAATTTGATGCATCGCAATTCAGATGGAATTGTTTTCGATAATAATTAAATATAAAACATTGATTTCATTATTTAATGGAAATCGGAATCTGAATTTCTAATTGTTTTTGATGAGCTTTTGTGCTTAGTAATACAATTGTTCTTCGTCTACGATTTTCATTTATATTTCCAGCACTTCTGGCAGATATTTTCCGTCTGTTTCATCTCGAAGTTCTTCTCCATCACGATTCGTTTTGCCATCGACTCGTTTGAATATTCAATTTGGCATCGTTTAAAGTTGTGTTGTGGCAAGTATATGAATCGAATTGAGTTCGATTTCGATTCGTTTCGTTTCGTTTCGATTGCGAGTGTGCGTTGGCCAGGTGTTGCTTTGATGTTGCAAAATCCGCTGAGGTCCGCCCCTGTCCCCCACTCCCCGATGCCCCTGCCCCTACCCCAGTGACTGTCCCTTGCCACACGGCAACGGCAACAGCAACAGCAACAGACATACACACATACATGCTGTTGCCACATGCGGGCTTTGCATTTGCATGGCCTCCTTTTTTCCAGCATAGCATAATTTCAAATTGCGAGCAAATTTTCCCGCTCAACAGCGCGCACTCACACACACACACACGTGGATCTGGCATAGTTTTTCCACACGGAAAGGATTATTTATTTATTACGAAAATTTTCGTCATTCGATGCGCGGCTGGCGCGTGGAAAGCTGCAACACAAAAAAAAAGGTGGAAAGGTAGACGACTCGACCAGGATAACAAACTGGAGGAGGAGAGGCAAGCCAGAAGGCAGGCAGGCAGGCAGAGAGACAGGACGCGTCCAGGCAGCCGCAAATGTCGAATTATTCAAATGATGATTCAACCCCCTCCTCGTGAACCCCTCTCACACTCGCTCGCTGTGGCATGTGATATGCAAAAAAAGAAAAAAAAATGAAAAAAGAAATGAAAGAGGAAAAAGAGTTTGAACGGAGGAGGAATACGCACAGGACAACATGGCTCACGGGACGCAGGACACGGGACACGGGACACACGCCAAAGAGAGATACAACGACGCGGCGTCGATTTTGTGTGCACTTTTTTTTTCGTGCTCTCTCCATGTGAAGAGTATTCCATACCACGCTCGTAGCTAGCGGCAATCTGGCGGCACTCACACACACACACACACACACACACACATGCAGACATCCTTTGTTGTTGTTGTTGCTGTTTGGTCCTTTGTAGTTTGCATGTCCCGTTTCGTCATATGAGATCGCGAGCGCTTACAAATTTTTCATATAATTTGAAAATAAAAGGTAAACGCACAGACAGGACAACACAGGAACAGGACTTGCCTATAGGCCTACTCCACACACACACACACACATGTAAGAGTGAGTACTTTGTGTGTGTGTGTCTGTGTTTGATAAAAAAGTCGCATTTAAGGACATCTGCGTGTTTTCCCTATACACAATATGCAAACCTTCCACTGATTCTTCTTCTCTTGTATTCCAACTGAAGTGGCCTCTCTCTCTCTCTTTTTCTCGTTCTATCTCGCTCTATCGCTCACTCTTTTTAGCGACCACATTTGAATTCATTTAATTTACACCTTGTCCGCGCAGCTCGGTAATATTATATAGTAGCATTGTGTGTACAGAAAGAATTATGCTGGTTGCTTGGTTGGTTGGCAACATCTGCTTCGTGAGCTCATCCTCATACCGATTGCGATCCCAATCCAGATCCTTGTGATCCTTGTGACCACTTGACAGTTGGCTGCGACAGCAGCATATGCATGCTGGTTACATCTCAGTTGCCGAGTGATTTATCAACCACTCAAGCTCAGTGTCTAGGTGAGAAAACTATCAGATGACACTCAATTAACTTGACAATTTTATTATATTCTAAGCCAGAGATACTATCAACCAGCCACATTTGAGGCTTTTGATATTTTCTTTAAATTATTTTGATAATTATATATATATATATATATATATATATATATATATATATATATATATATATATATATATATATATATATATATATATATATATATATATATATATATATATATATATATATATATATATATATATATATATATTATATATATATATATATATATATTATTATTATTATATATATATTATTATATATTATATATATATTATTATATTATTATTATTATTATTATTATTATTATTATTATTACTATTAGTATTATTATTATTATTATTATTATTATTATTATTATTATATTATTATTTATTATTATTATTATTATTATTATTTTTATTATTATTATTATTAATATTATTATTACTTATAAAAATACAACACTTATGAAAAAACGCGCTCAAATTATGTTAGTTTAAGTGAATGATTTCCTAGTAATACTTATTAGAATTGAGGGTGCTTAACATATTTTGTTTACACTCAATATTAAATATATATATTCATTTTTTTCCCATATGAAGTAAATGAAGTGGATTGAACAACAAACAAACTGAATTGTGCATATTTGATTAAGGAGTAGAAATGTGAACATTATCGAATCTTTCTTCGTACTCTCTTTGCGAATTTCTGACCACATCATTTGTCTCTTTGTGCATTCCAGCGGGATTCTTGCTGTGCCCAACTATGTGGAGTCTATACATAAGTTCTGAGTACATTTACTATTTATTCTATGTACATATGTATGTACATATGTGGCAAGTCCAGAGCACAAGATGGACCCAAGCTGATGGCAATAGCCAAGCTAAATCTCATTGCCCATTCTCCATGCCAATTCCCCACTCCTCATTCCGAATTCGAATTCGCAATTCAAAGGCAGAAACGCAAACGAAGACGAAGACGAAGGCGGCAACCCACAATGAAAACTTTGCATAAATGTCCGCAAACATGTGTCCTTGTACCCACTGTGTGGCGACTGCCAACTGCCAACTGCCGATTGCCGGAGTATCGCAGTCTCAGTCTCAAGTAACCAGTTCCCCAATTGGGGCGGAGAAAGTCCTTGTGCCATTCTCTCATTGGCATCGTCAGCAGGAGGAGGAGAGGGAGAAGGAGACGACGGCGGCGACTTTATAAAAATGTTTGCCTTTCTGTTTGTTTGTTTGTCTATGTGTCGATTTGTTTGTTTGTTTGTTTGTTTGCCCGACTGCGTTTTGTGTCGTAAATTTAATGGACAACAGCAACAACAAGAACAACAACAGCAACAGCAGAAATCGAAAAGGAATCGAATCGAATTGAATGGCAAATGGGAGCCATGCATAAAAAATTGTCAAAGCCAGCCAAGGGTTAACTTCGATTAGCCCGAAATGTTGTCATGGCCTGTGGTCGCACATATGTGCGGGTGCCCAACAGCACAGGGGATAACACAAGGGGCAGACCGAGGAGGGTGTGTATCTGTGTGTGTGCGTGTGTGTTTGTGTGTGTGTGTGGTCATAAGGCCAAAGCACAAATAATAACAGTCACGCGTCGAGGAAAAAAGCAGCAAACGCGGCAAAAATAAATAATAAAATAAACATGAAAAAAAGAAAAACAAATAAAGTTTCCGATGCGATATATGACACTGCCTGATGCCCTATAAAATATATAAGTCGTAAACATTAATAAATAATTTAACTAAAAGTTGTGGTTAACAATCAAATTTGCAGCTTCACCAAAAATTGTGATTGCCTTTCTCCGTATGAGTTTGTCCTATATTTGAAACTAATTGTCAATCAATTCAAATACAATTATATTTCCTATTCATTGGTTTACTCAATAATATTTACTATTTATTCGATTTTTTGATTTCTCTAATTTTTCATTCTGAGCAATCAATTTTATTTTAGTGATTTAGTTTGAATACTTAATCAAAAATGTGTGCAATGTATAATATAAATACACAATGAGATAATAAGAAATTCAAAAAGTTTAATAATAATCAAGAATACACAATGGACTAATAAGATAGCAAAAGAAATTAAGATTTATCTAGGATTTTAATGATATCTTTAGTTTACACGATGCGCATTTCGTTCTTTTGTTATGTATTCATTTTAAAACATTTTGTTTCATAACAAAAATGACCCAACAATAAATGAAATTTGTAGATAAATGTGAATAATGAAATTAAGATTAATAGTAAAAAGTTAAGAAATATCAAGTATTTTTTTTCTTATTCAAGATTAGCGTTTTTGTCTTCTTACTTACTCATTTTTAGCATTTCTTATTATATTTAAAGAATATTATTATTCAAGTACCAATGAAGTTTTAACAAATTTGATATCTTTACAGATGAAACTGCACTTTATCGTTGTCAAAGCTGTTGAAGAAGTGATGATGCCCACAGGCGAGAGTGTGTGGCAAAAGCAAAAGCAGCAACACAACCAAAAAAGGACAAAGGACGATACCCAAAAAAAAAAAAAAATGGCAAAACATGCGAATGAATATGAGAGCGACGAGGCATTGGGTTCGATTGGGTTTGGAGTCGCTACTGGAGCAAAGCAGCGCAAAGCTTAGGCTTGAGGCTGGGGAGTTTTTGGGATGGCTTTAGTTGGGTTGCGATGTGGGTTTGGTATTGGTCTCGGGTATTGGACTCGTTTGGCGGACAGCGGACCAAATAGGGCCATTGATCAAAATTGTTACAATAATGGCGAAAAATCAACCCCGTGTACAAACCGAACGCCCACCAAGTGCCGCAGTTGACCGGGCGGGTGAGTGAGAGAGGGAGGGATGTGATGTGGCATGTGGCATGTGGCATACGACACAAGGCACAAGGCACACAGCAAAGGCAAAGGCAAAGGCAAAGGCAAATACTACGAGCATCGCCATTGCTGCTGTCGTGTCCGTCGTGTGGCAAACGGACACGGGCCACAGCTCACGGCAACATAGCAAAGGGATGGGAGAAAGGCAAGGAGCAGAAGAAGGAAGAAGGGGGAGTGTCGCACTGTTGGACTGTTGGACCGTCGGTCGAGCGAAAGCCCAATGTCTGCGTCTGCGTCTGCCATTGAAAGCCCTTTGATGGCAATGGCGGCGTTGGTGGTGGTCGAGGGGGCAGGAGGCAGGGGAGAGAGGAGAGGGGAGAGGGTAACTGGGCTCGAGAGTTGTGTTCTAGTTGCTGCGTTTTGGCTTGAGGATTGGCCTCGCAAGGTAGCAAATGTTGCTACGAATGTCCAAAAGGACCAAACACCGCCAGCGACTTGTGTATGTGTCCTATGTTTAAATGGGCGTACGTGTGTGTATGAGTGTGTGTGTTTCACATGCTCTCGCATCGTAATGGCCACAGATGTTGTTATGGCAAAAGTTCGTACGTGAGGGTCGAGCCGAGAACGACATCCTTTGGCTTTGGCTTTGCTTCGCGTCCTTTTTGCCAGCTAGCCGTTCGCTTGTTGTTGCTGTTGCTATTGCTGTTGCTGTTACTGTTGTTGGCCGTTGGTCCTGGGTCGTTTGTACATATTGCATCAAAGAAAAGTTGTGCTGTGAAAAATAAAGCATGAAAGACCTGCACAAGGACACACACACAGACGACCACACGCAGTCGCAATGCAAATAATAATAAAAACTGGGCTGACAAAATCGTTTCCTTGACTATGCCAGAGACGCCATGGACAACGCACAAGGATCTGACTGTCACACACACGTACACACACTCATACACATATACAAACACAAGTCTGTTTCACTGTGTGTGTGTATGCGTTGGGTATTTGGGCATAAGCATGCACACAATACTCTCAATCCCCCACGTGCAGAGCCCCAACTTCAGCCCCCCTTCCCTTTACCTCCCATCCCTCCCGTCCCTTTCCCCACCTTTGTCTCTGGCTCCGACTGCGTTGCCTCAGCTTCAGTTCCAGCTCAGACATTGGCGTTTATCAAGTCAAGACGCGGAAATTGGCTGCCATTTCGATCTGCCTCACAGAATCCTTTCGCTGACACACACACACACACACACACACACACACACACTCTGGCACACCCAAAGCGGAGCAGGATAATGTTGTTTAAGCATAACTGATAGCCTTGGTCAGAGTTTTGGTCATAGCAGCCAGCCAACATTAGAGTCGATGCCGAATAATATGCCCCATCAATTGAGATCATTTGCTTAAGCAGCGCTTTAAGAGCTGCGAGCTCAAAAATAAGTTCAATAAACCAAAGGGATTTATTTTACAGTTTAATTAAAGTTTCATACGTTCTTTTTTTTGTTATTTATTCGATAAGAGATTGCATCGAGATGTGCTGTTAAGGTACCGATTAAATCACATATAGAATACTTAAAATTTCTTTATTTTGGCACAATTTCAAGAACAATTAGAGAACTGCGATTGCATTTTTATAATAATTGTAATAAAGTTACTCTGTTCGATTGCAGTTTTCTGGTTACTATTCAGGGTCGAGTTTCAATCTTTCTTGAGGGCTGATGCTCAATCAAACTCAACGTCCAAGTGCTGCTCCAAACCCGCAAATTTCATTGAGGCGCAAAAACCGCAATCTCCAACCCAAAAGCACCGCAACACAACACACATCAGAGGGAGTAACAGGGGGTGTGTGTGTAGTTGGAGGGATCTGTGGAAAAATATTAGTTCTGTCAAAATAAATTTCTTTGAGTAATGTAATCCCATTTTGCGGTCTTGACACACATACGCATGCGATTCTTTAAAAAATTTTTAGCCACCAGGAAGTAACTCGACCGCACAGCAGCCCCCGCCCCGCTCCCAAGGAGGCCACCCTAGACAGTGCCACGCCTATTCATTCTTCACATTTGCCCAGCGTCTGACATCGTTTCATTTTTTCGCTTTTCGGTCACATATCGCATCAAGCTGAATATGAATGCGATAAATCTGCTCGTGATTGTTTTTGCCGTCGACGTCGACGTCGCCATCGTCGTCGTCGTCGCACATGTTGCGAGCAGAGACCAGAGAGCAGAGAAAGAGAGCTCAACCCCCCAGCCAAGGGCGCAGGCTGGTCTATCGTCTCTGGTCTACGACAAGGTGTCCAAACGCTGTTTTGCTTCGTGGAGTGCGTAAAAAATGCCAACGGAATTCGCTAATCCAGCCAAGAAGACGTCGAGATGACGAAGTTGGGTGCATAAATGAAGGGAAAGGGGGGAAAAGGGGAGAATGGGAAATTGGGTAGTTGCGCATTTCAGTTTCCCTTTATTACACTATATTCGCTGGGCTAGGCTCGATTACGGACACATGTATGCCGCTTTTTTTTTGGCTTGGGCTTGGGTTTGGGCTTGGGTTTGGCATGTAAACGCAATACACAAGCCTATGACCAGGTGGCTGTGGATGGGCAATAATGGGGGGGTTGAGGGTTGGAGTTGGGGATTTGTCGCTGGTCTTCTGGCTGCGCTGACTGCTGCTGTGACTGCTGATGATGACAATGTGTTCTGACAGCTTTGTGGCTGTGATTGCAAAAAATGAGAGACGATGACGAGAAAAGAACAAGAAATTGCAAATTTTTTGACACACACGCTGTGTGTGCGTTGAGTATAGTACAACAACAACAACAGCAATCGTGTAATGTAATATAGTCAAAGTCGTAGTCTGAGTCGGTTTCACTCCGAACGTGTCGATGCCAACAACGTTGATGCGTGTGCGTGCAATGGCCCTTGTGCAAAGCGAGGCGGGGAGGAGGAGTAGGGAAGTGTGTGTGTGTGTGTCACCGTGCCAAAGCTGGCTAAAGTTGAGTTGTGATTCGAGAACAAACATTGATGAGGCCAAATTTCTGTGATTCGTCATCTAAATAGGTTTTATTCCAGCACTGTGATGCGTGTAAGTGTAATACGCACACTACAAACGACCAACGACCCAACCACCCACCCACCCATTCACAATACACAAAACACTCATGTGAAATTACAACGCATTACATGCACACACACTTTCACACTGCAATTTCACGCAGCTGGCACATAAAATTAGTTCAAATACAAATTTTAAATCTGCAAAGAATTCAGCGGACTCAAAATTTATGGAAAAGTGGCCCAGCTCTTGAAATAAATATACGGTAAAGGAATATTTTTTTTTGGTAGTACACTCTACATACACAACAAAACTACAAAATCCGACTTTATATTTAATTAAGTAAAATATTTAATTAAGTAAAGAACAAATAAGAAAGCTACAGTTGAGTGTGGACTGTGAGATGCCCGCTATCCATTTTAAGTAAAAGCAAAATATTACGGTAATATTCTCAAAATATACCTAAACAATATATCACGAGATACTAAAATACATGTCAAATTTTATATTTGGTATATACATTTGGTACTACATTCAAGTGCAAAATATACCAGATTGTCAGCCAAAGCATAAACATGGAAAGTTGGCGTTTTTGCTGATACAAAAGTATTTCTTTAATAACTTCGACAATTTGTATATTATTATTATATATATTTTATTATATTATATTATTATATATTATTGTGTATAGTATACCAAAATTCATGACTCTAGCTTTTAAATTACCCTAGCTATTCGATTTGCGGGGCGGAAGTGGGCATGGCAAAAATTTTAAACAAACTTGGTCTGCGTGCCAACATTAGAAATGCTGTCGACAAAAACTTATAGCTCTATCTCTTATAGTCTCTGAGATCCAGTGTTTCTTACGGACAGACGGACCAACGGCCATGGCTAGATCGGCTCGGCTGATGACAGTGATAAAAAATAACTATACTTTATAGGGTAGGAGATGCATCCTTCTACCTGTAACATACATTTTCTTGCCGACAAAACGTTCCCAATGTTAAAGTAAATACTTAAAAATAAAAAATAAAACTAAATAAATAAATACAATAAAAAAATTCTACCTCTATCTCTTATTTAATATAATACCCTTCTACCCATAGTGGTTATAAAAAATGAAAGCCAGATGAGCTAAGCAATTACATCTGTACAATTGTGAGCCGAAGTACCGCAAGCATAGAAATAATTCAAAATACAAATTAAATCAGCCGTAATCAAGTAAGGTAATCTCGGTTGAGTGTTTGACTATACACATATACCCAATGCTATGCTTGGTATATCGATATACTATTGCACTGAACCTGATTCTCAACCACAGCCACTAAAACCTGATTGCAGCAGCCGCTATTTGCAATATGAAATTATCTCTTAAATAAGTTACAAAATTTTATAACAAAATCTGATCGTAACCAAAATTCTGTAGTCATTATTGAATATAAAAATCGTGACTATAGCTTAGAGCCGATAACGGCCGTAGCAAAAATCTGAAATATACACTGATCTAACATGTGCTCATATATTAGTCTCTTATGTGATCTAGTTGTTCATTCGGACGGATGTACAGACAGACAAACGGACGGACATTGCGAACGTTGCTTTTGGGGTCGGAGTGCCTCCTTCTGTCTATTATAAGCATTTGATGGAAACGCAAAAATATAATACCCTCATACGTTATGGTTACGTGTATCATATATTTAAGCATTAAAATAATTTGTTTAAATATTTGCTAAAATATTAAATGAACCAAACTGACACGAAATACTGGAAAAACTTTTATTTTTTCATAAATTTCATGATTATTTCTCGCAAAGACATACATACGAGATGTCACCAACTTAAAATTTGCACGTTATCCTATATTTATAAGAAATTCGCGCCTAGTTAGGGAAGACTTTAATTCGAACATCTTGCAAAAGTGTCAGCTCACGAAAGCATAAATACTTATCCAGACATTATTATATTTCCCCCGTTAAAATCGAATCTTTACTACTTTCACAAATTTAGTGGGAAAAGTATTACAAACACAGACGCAAAATGTTTGTTTTTAATATATTGATAAATTTAAATGTGCCACTTCTTAACGCGATAAATTGCCATGCTCAGCTGACAAAAAATGAGTGCAAAGACGATAAGAGCTATCGACATAAACAGCTGTGACTTTGAATTGTGAAGCCATCTTAGTTCTCGAGATTTTTCTTCGAAACTCGAAATCAGCTGAATGCTTTGGGTTCAAGTCCCTGCTTGTAACATTTTTCGTTAATATTGATTGTCAGTGAACTCAACATTTGCACTGCTTGACATATTCGAATATGTGTCTTGGTCAAAAACCCACCCTTGCAACTGAACGAAGAAACTCAACGAACAAAAAAGTCCTGGCTAAAATCAACCCCAAAAAATGTCCGTTTCTTTCAAAACGACGACGGTCTATAAAGAAAAGCCAGACTGAGTGCATCATTTCAAATTATTTTTAACAGTAAATTAATAATTCTTGTCATCACACAATCACTGAAAATAAATTAAAAATAAACTTTTAAGAAACTACGCAAACAATACAAATTATATTTTTTAAGTAGTGTTTTTTAGCTGAAATCTGAGTAACGATTAAGAAATTCTTATCCATGAATATTCCATTGACTACGAATCGAAATTTTGATGACGGAAATTTTATTGAAAGTTGATCGATGCATTTGGAGTATTGAAGAGAAATGGATCGCTTGATATGACTTTACTAGCATACTTTTCAGCCACATTCTTTTAAACTTGGAATTGCGTTGCATCCTTTTCGTTTAAATTAAAGTTATTGAGGAAGAGGTCAGACTTTATAGCCGCGTCGAATATATCCATGTTTATCTTCGTCTTCCATTCTGATCTCGTCCGAGAATATTCGCCAGCCGCAATCGTACCATTGCCTAATAAAATGATAACGTAGCTCCGCCTGGCACTCGACGCACAAAAAAAAAAAGTCTGCATGATAACAGCTGGATATTCAGTCTCGATGTTTAGATAATCGGGCAATGTAACCTGGATTTGGCGAATTTTATCGGGGTAGAGGCTAAAGAAATTAGGAACCAAAGTCCGGACGATGAATAAGGATGCCACCAAATCCATCCACAACTTCTACGAATCCAGCCCAGCGTCCATAGATAATTCAACTAAGTCTATGAATGGATTTAAATGGTTCAAATTTGCGTATTTGGTAAGCATCGCAAAGAGGTTGTCATATTCAATTTTATGATCGGACTCCGTTGAGTTGCACTTGGGAGGATTTTCGCTATAACGGCAGCCCTGGAAGAAGATTTCCATAAGACTTGGAACAAGTGTTACAGTGCCAAAGTTGGTTAAGGAAGCTGTAATAGTGCTAAAAGTTGTAAAAAAAAAAGAGAGTATTTTGTAGCAAAAGGTCCACCCTCCGACAGCTTATGGCACTTCAGGACTCAGACACCTGCAAACACACTTCATAAAGTAAAAGACTGCAGCACGGCGGTGGCTCTTGTGGGCAACGGTACTTTGCAGCAGCCCGCATAGAGGAGAGCCTTCACCTTGGCATTGAGTAATGCATTCTGTTGCACATACTGCATCCAACCCAAATTGGCCTCGTTGGCCTCCTGTTGCAGTTCTCTTCAGCAACATTGCATTATTGATGAGCGAAAACGTGCGACACAGGATGATCCAACATTTGCTCAAAGGCGCAAACACGCAGGCAGTTGCGATGTACACATGTAGATGTTAAGCGGTGAAATATATACATATTTGTATAATTGCTGACAGCCAGTTGGTTGATCAAATTGGGTATTTCACACAGCAGATGCGCCTCCTCATTCAGCAGCCTTCACGGATCGCACCTAGAGATAAGCATGTTCCGACTGCTCGATCAGATTGGCAATCGGTATTTTGGTCGCACACAAGCAAGCAATGTCGGGTTTCAAGGACCATCAAGATCGACACGGGATCGTTCATTAAATTAAAGAAAACGCAAAGAAAAATCTTTGATTTGACTGTGATTGTAAGTAAAAATAAATCAATTGTTTACAATCGATAATATGTTTGGCTGTTAAAAAAGTTTTCGAGTTATAACTACATATGAAATACGGAAAGAAAGAGTGACCAAAGTAAAAACTAAAATACAGGCTGAGAAATCTAGTCAATATATTTAAACTATTGAAAGTATACTATCGTTTGTTACAAAAATCGTCTTTCTTCGATGAACTAAATCACATTATTTCTTGTGAACTATATAAAAAATAAATTGTCTTGGAAAATATTTTAAACACGAGTTCGTTTTTTCAGGCTTAGCTGTATAAAAAATATCGATACTATCGATTGAGGAAGGTGAGTGAACCTCAAGTCTGCGGTTTTTATATACGATCAAATATGAGTAGTATTCAACCTTGAAGAAGGGAATTTCTTAACCATTTTCTAAACTACCTGATTGATAGTATAATCAGTATAATCTGGCAATACTATTAACAAAATTAGTATTGAATTAGCAAAACTAATTAATCGATATCGATGAACTACGAAGGCTGAAGTTCTATGTGACAATTTATGGAAGAAAATATATTCCTATATTATACATTGATGTACATATTTACAATTTAATCTGCAGTTCAGATCAATTATCTCGTAGGATTACAAATTACAGATAAATACACATGAATATATCGTGTATATATAAAATAAAATAAAAAAAATAAGCACGAGGTCTTTTGGCGTTGAATTATCTAATTGAGTACTCGCGAAAACTATTCTTAAAAATTGTTTGGATGAAAATTGTAATAAATCAACAGCAGCAATTAGTTAAATTTAAATGAAATATCAAAAGAAACTACGTGAATTTCATCGAACAGTGTTACCACATCTCTTTGCGAGTGAATAAACTGCACTTGTCCAACAAATTTAACGATGAAATTAACGCTATCTAACACTAGGACACGCTTTACAACACTGATCAAGTGGCATATTTCAAATTTCCGCAGCTTTTCTGCGTAACAAGCGTGCAAAATAGAACACAATAAGTACCCAAATGTAAAAGCGTTGGATTATTATAAAAATGTCGCAAAATGCATTAGACAAATATCCAAAAACGACAATTGCTCAGCTCTTTGACATGAGCATCAAACCATATCTGTGCTGGCAAAATTTTCAAACCGTTTTCAGCCTTTCTCCGTTGAGAAAACGTGTGCGCATTGATATTGAAAAATATCCAGCATATGTGGTATGAGTTACATGTGTGAATAGGTATTTGTAATAATAATAAACTGTTTATTCATAGGTTTATTGTTTTTTGGGCCATGCTAGCCTCAAGAATCTGAGTGCCGAGGAAATGGCGACACTACAAACTTTGGCCTGTATGGTATATATGTTGCCCGATATTGACCCCGATATACGCATATCACGCAATAATCTGATGTATAGAGCTTTCCAGTCGAGTTCTTCGCTCGAACCGATGCTCATCCATTACTTCACCGACAATCTAGTGAATCTCTTCCAGCAGATAAGTAACAGCACTGAATGCATGTTGAACATTGCCACCTTCATCTCTCGCAAGACTTCCTTAGGACTCGCGGTGGCCGTTTGTTTGATGTGGAGCATTATCTTTCGCAGCAACGGAAGCGACGTGGAAATACATCAATTCCACGATGTAAGTTTCCATAATTGAAGTTTGTCACTCCAATCGAATAGTTATTCCTCGCCTTCTCGCAGTTGAGTGAACTTATCGGGATACTGTCAACGCTACGCATCGAAGACGTTGAGCCGCGCATGTTCTATAATTTAATGCACTCAATTGGCTCTCTGCTGCACTTGACGCTGTGCAACAAGTGGCAGGAATTGTTCAGGGCACACGGATATCCAGCCAACTACTTTCGATTGCGGACACAGGACGGACGCATGTTGCATGCATGGGTGGAGAAAGCAGATCACTACTATCGCGGACACACCAAGCTAATTGGCCGTCGCATCCGCATTGTGGCAACCAAGGTGATGGGCTCTCTGCAGTATCTGGAGTCAAACTCCTCTGAATGGTGCCTCATCTGTCACAGTCGCTCTACCTATGGTGTCTGTGTGCTGGGACAGATCAACAATCGCTTCGACTGCTCCAAAGTGTAGAAAGTATGTAGTTGTATTACCAAAAGCACAAAAAATAAACATCGACTAGGCATTGTCGCCGGGTCCAATTTGAAATCTGAACTTTTGAGTTGGGTTCACTTCAAACTGAAAATACGTAAAACTGTATACTTAACAATTAGGTATTTAAGTAAAACGTGCTTATTTTGAAAACATCTAGGGCAATAAGCCGTAGATATTAAATTGCAGTGCAAGTGATCATTGCAAGCGCTCACAACATGGATGGTGTCCAGGACAACGACTCTGCAAAGGAGCGAAACCCAGATGAAAAGAAGTCAATCCTTGACTCCTCTGTCTCAATTGTTGAACTCATAAAGTTCATAAGCCACGCCAAGATTGAGTCATGTGATCAAACCACAAACAGTGAGGAACCAATGGCCAGCTCCTCGTTCGGCATTTCATCGTCGGTTGCAAGCATCGACGAAAGTTCCTGCAGCTTGGTAGCTGTGAGCCAGCGCAACGAATTAGCTAAGCTGCTGATGCGACTGGGAGGTGAAGAAGGCGACGGCGATGCCAACCAAATAGTCATAGAGCTTCTGAACTCAAAGAAACAAGCTGAACGGGCCACCTCGGTGACCGAGCGCGTCTCCGAAAATCTGCTCCTCGTGCTGCGCAGCCAGACTCTCGCCGAGGCTGGCATCATTACCGGCAACGAGCGCTATCGCTCCTTCAAGTGTGTCCTGCAGAACTATGCAAAGCTGTATGCGGCAAAGAGGTTCATTGAGAAGCTTCCCATGCTGGGAATATCCCCTCAATCACAATCACAGTCGCAGTTGCAGTCGTCAGATCAGTCTCAATTCCTGTTTCCATTACAGCCACAGGCACACGAGATAAAAAACAATGATGATCAGAACAAACAGACGCAGGCATTGACTCGTATGGTCGCTGATGAGGTGCTGCAGATTCCAGAACTACTGCGCCAACTCTGGGACTCGCTAGAGAAAATGGAGTTCTTCAACGAGGACACTGCCTACAAAGTCTACTTGGAGGCGCGTCGTCATCCACAAGCCAAGATCCTACGCGAACTGATGCTCACTCGCATATCGCGTGTCTACCTCTGCATTGTCAGCTCCGCTTCCTTTCTGGATTTCAGCGAGCACGAACTAATCCACATGCTCAACAACTGCTACCTCAGTGTCAATTCCGAAATAGAGGTATTGGTAGTTGATCCCTCAATATCCCTTTCCCATTGTCAACTTTCCCTTCGCTTGCAGATATTCCTCTCTGTTATCCTTTGGCTGGAACATAATTGGTACGAGCGCAAAAACTGTGCAGAACGTGTCCTGGGTGGAGTTCGCTTCGGCCTGATGCCCACCTGGTATCTCCACACTCTTGACAGAACCAATCGCTGTAGTCACTTCGCCAGGGTTATCGCTTGTGCTGGCGTCAAAGCGGTGTTGGAAAAGGGACTTGAGTAAGCTAATAATAGTTCCCATCGGGATTCGGCTCATCTGGCGTCTATTCACAGCGATGCCTTAGCTCTGCGCTCCAAGCACTTACGCAATTCTAACTTGTCCGATCCGGAGAGTCCTTTGCCACGTGACTGGGTTGCTGATCCCGAGTGTGGTCATCATCATAAGTGCCATTGCGAGCGTTTCGTTTATCCCACATACGACGTATTCAAGGATTATTTGGCCAGGATCATCAGCTGTGCCCCCAACTACTGGCGCACTCTTCGGCCTGCTCAAGAAGTTTATCGCAAAGAACTCAAGTGTTGTGTGCCCCCCTACCACTCTTCCCGACGGAACTAAGCCTACCGTTGGTATCTGTTGACTAAAATTTGTTCAACAATCACAATAGATTCACTAAATTTAATGTCTTATATGTTTTTGGCACGAATCAACAAATCATTGAAAAGTCTTATTAAAGGTAAAAACCAAGTGCAGTTGTTCCCATTCAAACTGAAACTCAAATACTTAAGTTTCGTGGCGTAGAATAAACGAAAAATAATAAACTTGACCTAACAGTTTATAAGTAAATAACCAGATGATACCTTTTATTCATTACTTTATTCACAAATTACGATAAATACTAGTCTTAAGCAAATAAATGCTTCATAAGCATTATTGTTGTCTTCTGCTGCTACACAGAATATCCTTTATTATTTTGACAGTTGATGTAATAACAGAGATCGCTTTTAAGGCAGCAGAATGCTTGTTTAATAAATTTAACTTGAAATAAATTGGTAACATTATTATTGCACACTTTACGTCTGTTTAATAAAATGATCTGTTTGTAATATGGTATGATGATGAAAAGGCTTTTATTGTTAGCTACTTCTAGGTTCTTTATTCTTTTAAAGAACTCAAAAAATAAAATAAAAAATAAAATGAAATAAAATAGGGCTAGATTTTAGCTTCCATAAACTTGCATATTATAGAGTCTCTATAAAGAGCTTACACATTTTCCTCTTCTGTACATTTTGGAATGGAAGAAACTTTCAAAATAACTCAAATGGTTTCAAGTTTTAAAGTTATTACAAACAATCGATTATTAATTGGCCTGTTAGTACTGTTACCAAACTTCAAGATGGCAAATGTCAAACATATTAATTCATGTCGCAGTAGCATATGTGTCAAGGGTCATGAAAAGTTAATGATGAAAGTCAGCTCCTTTAACCTCAACTCAATTTACGACAAATAGCAAGTGTAAAAACATCAGCAAAAAAAGTAAATAAGAAAATAAATTCAAATTTAAACTTGCGAAGTAAAAAGTGCAGTGAAGAAAAAGAAAATAAAAAACTTGAATTATATGTGAAGTGCTAAGGAGTAAAAACAATTAGAGTGACACGTAAGTTACACACAAGACACATCATGCCAAAAATAAAAAGAAGTGTTATCGAGCCATTTGGATTTCAACCTGGAAGTTGTGTGGTGGAAGCCTGGAGACACGTGAGGAGTACTGTTGATGCCAGCCTGACAAGATATGTTTTCGGAATCTTCGTGGACTTCAAAAGAGCATTTGACCACGTGGAGTAAGATGCTGAGCTACGCAGACTTATCAACTCTGGCTGCCGAAAAACCAGCTTGTTGCGAAGCTTCTCCGACAGTAGTGCCTGCATTGTCATCAGATACGAGGAAGCATTTGTGCCGGTGACCAGAGGTTGCCCACAGGGTACCATCAGTCCATCTATTTGGAACCTCATAACGGATGTGCTTCTTCGGCGCTTGGAGCCTTTGTGCAAACTAAGCGTAACTCCCGAAACGATATAGAGTCGAGAGGAGCGGAATATATGTCCATCGTAGGAGCTGAGGCACCGAGGTAGGCGTGTCCTTCTCCACCAGTAAGGCGACTGTCATATTACTAAAAATCAAATTGTCTTCTGGGGAATCATTCCCCGTGCCAAGCGGACATTTACTCTGGACTCATGGTGCCTTGTGCGTTATTTGGTGCTTCAGTGTGGAATGGCACGGCGATGAGACAGGTGGTGGTCAGGTGGCGACTATTGACCTGCCAAAGGCCTATCCTTCTTTGATACCTGCCAGTGTGGCATACAGTGTCCACTGTGGCACTGCAAGTTCTTGCTGGTGCTCCCTCGTTTGATCTGGTTGCCAAGCAATTGGCAATCTTCTTGAAAGTATCGGACAGTTCTTCATCAAAAACGATCTTTAGCGCCGAGAGCTAGAAAAAATGTATAATTAAAATTTGTAAATATGCAGATAGGCAAATATTGCAATAGAAAACAAGAAGATTTAAAAAACTCAAAAGTTATAAGTTATACAAAAACAAAAAAAAAAAAAAACAAGTTTTGACGTGTATTTCCAAAACTATGTAAATCTTTTTTTATATTAGGTAATATCAATATTTGATTTATACTTACATTATTACCAACTCTAGGCACCATATCCGCTGTTTCGCCAGAATCGTGGTAAATTGCCAGATTGTAATCTGACTAAAGTTAGTCTTGATTTTGTATAAGATGCAGCTGCTGGTCGTTTTACTAGTATGCTTGGTACTGCTGCTGATGACGTTGTTGTGGTGGTTGATGTTGTTGATGTTCCCTTTTTTGTTGTGCCTTTTGTAGCAACAGTTTTTTGACTTTGGCTTCACAGCCTTCTAGATGGTGGGTCGCCCACGTCGCTTTGGATTTTCCTGTGAAACTGATTCATCGGACATATCTGATGTATCCGATGTGTCTGTTGTATCCGATGAAGCAGATTTTTTGTGTGCTTTCGTCGGTTTACGTCCTCGACAATTCAAGGGCGCTACAGCACGAAACTTCCATATGGCTCTTAACGCGTCGTAATTTTAAAGCTAAGGTTGTGAATTTTGGTATATATAATAATAACTATAGTAGTTATGATTCCTGAAAATTTGATTGCGATCAGATAAAAATTGTCGAAGTTATTAAAGAAATACTTTTGTATGGGCAAAAACCCCTTCTTACTAGGGGTCTGAGTTGCTTTGGCTGACAATCTGGTATATTGAGCCGTCCATGGTATATTTTGAATGCGGTACTATATCGATATACCACATATACCATTTGGTATATTTTTAGTGTATTTGCAGTATATTTGGTATATTTTGAGAATAATACCGCAAAATATATTGGCTTTAATCAAATTGGGTAGCGGGTATCTCACAGTCGAGTACACTCGACTGTAGCTTTCTTACTTGTTATTTTTGGCATGATGTGTCTTGTGTGTAACTTACGTGTCACGTATAATTTAAGTTTTTTATTTTCTTTTTCTTCACTGCACTTTTTACTTCGCAAGTTTAAATTCGAATTTATTTTCTTATTTACTTTTTTTTGCTGATGTTTCTACACTTGCTGTTTGTCGTAAATTGAGTTGAGGTTAAAGGAGCTGACTTTCATCATTAACTTTTGATGACCCTTGACACATATGCTACTGCGACATGAATTAATATGTTTGACATTTGCCATCTTGAAGTTTGGTAACAGTACTAACAGGCCAATTAATAATCGATTGTTTGTAATAACTTTAAAACTTGAAACCATTTGAGTTATTTTGAAAGTTTCTTGCATTCCAAAATGTACAGAAGAGGAAAATGTGGAAGCTCTTTATAGAGACTCTATAATATGCAAGTTTATGGAAGCTAAAATCTAGCCCTATTTTATTTCATTTTATTTTTTATTTTATTTTTTTTAGAGTTCTTTAAAAGAATAAAGAACCTAGAAGTAGCTAACAATAAAAGCCTTTTCATCATCATACCATATTACAAACAGATCATTTTATTAAACAGACGTAAAGTGTGCAATAATAATGTTACCAATTTATTTCAAGTTAAATTTATTAAACAAGCATTCTGCTGCCTTAAAAGCGATCTCTGTTATTACATCAACTGTCAAAATAATAAAGGATATTCTGTGTAGCAGCAGAAGACAACAATAATGCTTATGAAGCATTTATTTGCTTAAGACTAGTATTTATCGTAATTTGTGAATAAAGTAATGAATAAAAGGTATCATCTGGTTATTTACTTATAAACTGTTAGGTCAAGTTTATTATTTTTCGTTTATTCTACGCCACGAAACTTAAGTATTTGAGTTTCAGTTTGAATGGGAACAACTGCACTTGGTTTTTTTACCTTTAATAAGACTTTTCAATGATTTGTTGATTCGTGCCAAAAACATATAAGACATTAAATTTAGTGAATCTATTGTGATTGTTGAACAAATTTTAGTCAACAGATACCAACGGTAGGCTTAGTTCCGTCGGGAAGAGTGGTAGGGGGGCACACAACACTTGAGTTCTTTGCGATAAACTTCTTGAGCAGGCCGAAGAGTGCGCCAGTAGTTGGGGGCACAGCTGATGATCCTGGCCAAATAATCCTTGAATACGTCGTATGTGGGATAAACGAAACGCTCGCAATGGCACTTATGATGATGACCACACTCGGGATCAGCAACCCAGTCACGTGGCAAAGGACTCTCCGGATCGGACAAGTTAGAATTGCGTAAGTGCTTGGAGCGCAGAGCTAAGGCATCGCTGTGAATAGACGCCAGATGAGCCGAATCCCGATGGGAACTATTATTAGCTTACTCAAGTCCCTTTTCCAACACCGCTTTGACGCCAGCACAAGCGATAACCCTGGCGAAGTGACTACAGCGATTGGTTCTGTCAAGAGTGTGGAGATACCAGGTGGGCATCAGGCCGAAGCGAACTCCACCCAGGACACGTTCTGCACAGTTTTTGCGCTCGTACCAATTATGTTCCAGCCAAAGGATAACAGAGAGGAATATCTGCAAGCGAAGGGAAAGTTGACAATGGGAAAGGGATATTGAGGGATCAACTACCAATACCTCTATTTCAGAATTGACACTGAGGTAGCAGTTGTTAAGCATGTGGATTAGTTCGTGCTCGCTGAAATCCAGAAAGGAAGCGGAGCTGACAATGCAGAGGTAGACACGCGATATGCGAGTGAGCATCAGTTCGCGTAGGATCTTGGCTTGTGGATGACGACGCGCCTCCAAGTAGACTTTGTAGGCAGTGTCCTCGTTGAAGAACTCCATTTTCTCTAGCGAGTCCCAGAGTTGGCGCAGTAGTTCTGGAATCTGCAGCACCTCATCGGCGACCATACGAGTCAATGCCTGCGTCTGTTTGTTCTGATCATCATTGTTTTTTATCTCGTGTGCCTGTGGCTGTAATGGAAACATGAACTGAGACTGATCTGACGACTGCAACTGCGACTGTGATTGTGATTGAGGGGATAGTCCCAGCATGGGAAGCTTCTCAATGAACCTCTTTGCCGCATACAGCTTTGCATAGTTCTGCAGGACACACTTGAAGGAGCGATAGCGCTCGTTGCCGGTAATGATGCCAGCCTCGGCGAGAGTCTGGCTGCGCAGCACGAGGAGCAGGTTTTCGGAGACGCGCTCGGTCACCGAGGTGGCCCGTTCAGCTTGTTTCTTTGAGTTCAGAAGCTCTATGACTATTTGGTTGGCATCGCCGTCGCCTTCTTCACCTCCCAGTCGCACCAGCAGCTTGGCAAACTCGCTGCCAGCAGCCAACGATGGAATGGTAAACGAGGAGCTAGATATCGGCACCTCGATGTCCTGTATGCAAATGCTAATCCTCTGATTACTTGGACTGCCTAATGGCTCGTTTCGATTGACGTTGGGAATTTCTCGTAGAAATTCAAATAGATCTTCATCGCTGCTTAGCTCGTCGATAGATGGCATCGGTGCTGCTGGCTTGGGTGTATGGACGAGCGTCTTTTCGTCGTCTGTGGTGGGTTCTTTTCCGGGATCCTTGTTGCCACACTCCATGTTGTTATTCCGAGAGCTTAAAGTTAATGAATTATGCGGGAGATGTCCAATGTGGAAAACCTATTACTTATACTAACTTATTTGTTTCGAAATTAATTCGTATTTGGGAGACTAAGTTCTTTAGATATTTACTACACATGAGCACAATGACTACTAAGTTAATACAATACATAAATTAGTAATATTTTAAATTTGTTTTTATCTCGCTCGCTTTATTCTTACTGTCCAATTTATGCGCCATCAGAGGCATTGCTGAAGCTAATCTCGCTCATATGAAACTGTATTAGAATGATGAGATACGTTGTGGTAGCTCCTACGATCTGTAAGCAGTTTTCCATAAATTCAGAGTACTTAAGCGACCACGCCCACTTACCGTATAGAGCAGCGTGCAGTCGACATTGAAGAATCCAGCAGCGCTGAAGCAGAGACGTTGATGCAGCAGTTGCAGCGAAAACTGTGTGATCTGTAAAAGGAGCTTATTACGAACAAGTAAGAAAGCTACACTCGAGTGTGCTCGACTGCAAAGTAGTGCAGTATTATTCTCAAAATATACCAAAATAATATATCTAAAAAAGATACATAAAATCTTCTTGTGACTGAATTTAGTATAGCGATATACCATAGAGTACAAAATATACCAAACAGCCAACTACACATCACCAGATTGTATATCCATAGAGACTAGTGTTGTTATTACATGCACGAACAAGTAAAAAGGGTACACTCGAGCGTGCTCGACTGCGAGATACCCGATACAAATTTTGAATAAATACACTAACATTCAGAATTAATATACCAAAACAAGTAAGAAAGCTACAGTCGAGTGTGCTCGACTGTGAGATACCCGCTATCCATTTTGAATAAAAGCAAAATATTACGGTAATAATCTCAAAATATTAAAAATAAATATGCATCTCGATCGGAATTCGCATTGGTTATGAACCCTCTAAGCATACAGATACTAATATAGGCGAGCATTTATATACGTATACGCATACAACACATGCATGAAACACATGCCCATACAAAACTATTTCATTAATAACTTAAACAAGTTTTATCTGATCGCAACCAAACTATCAGGAATCACAAACACCATTGTTACATAACTCTTGTTATAATTGATTTGCAGGAACGGGAGTGGGCGTGGCAAAAATTTCAAACTAACTTGATCTGCGTGCAAACATTACTAATACTGTCGAACAAAAATTATAGCTCTATCTCTTATAGTCTCTGAGATCTAGGTGTTCATACTTTATAGGGTCGAAGATGAATCTATCTGCCTGTTAAATTAATTTATTTTATTTCATTCTAATAAATTTCTACTCTATGAGCTGTGGCTATAAAAAGACAGAAGATGAAGCTTACAAGTGCATTGTGACTGTCGTTCTGCAGATCGACACGAATGTGATGCAGACTCAAGGCCAAACGCGTGGTCTGCAAATTACAAAATTTTCTATTAAGCAATCACAATTTGCTACGTTTGTTACTCACAAAGTACGCGGCACGTTCACACATTAGAGCCAAGGCCAGCACATTGCCCAGATGCGGAGTTGTCCAAAGAGTGCTGCCCAGAATCTGCATGAAATCATATGGTGAGGCAGCGAATTGGCGAAAATTCAAGAAAATCCAATAACAATTCGAGGTGATGGCCAGAAAATCATTGCCCAGATTGAACAGCATCGAAAGGCCATAGCAGCGATTCAAGAGTCCCACCAATAGCCAAAGGCGTTGATACAGAATTCTGGCGGTGATCAGACGTTGCATGCATGCTGCGGCTGCCACCTGCATTTGCAGCGCCTCCTTGATGCACATGCAGGCATAGGGTTTCTGTGGATCCGCCTCATTCAGTTGCAGCGACTCCAACAGCTTGTGCAGCAGCTCCAGACGCTGGTGGACAATTAGTACGGCCGTATAGATCTGAAAATAACGCAGCCCGCACACAAGCAAGGGCAGCAGATAGCAGATCCAGTAGATGGGAAACTTGTGATCGGGTGAAAACATTTTCGTTACTATGATAAAGCTCTGACTGATAATATAACCAGCAAGCATCCAAAAGCCACGACGTGTCATTTGCTGACGCAACTTGGCGTTGTCCACATCGATGTGCAGCATGCTGGCAAAATCACGATCAATTTCCCGCAGCTGGGCAAAGAAACGTTGCTGCGTCTGACGCTGCCACAGCGCCTCCAGTAGTGATGTGATGTGTGCCACACGTATCCCCACCAGCTGTATGTAGTCGACGGTGTGGCCAATGTTGCTCGTCTCATTGCCGCCCTCGTCACTCTCATCGCGACTCTCATCGAACAGGCCGTACAAAAGGTAGCCACTGGAGACGAAGAGAATTACCAGACTGTAGAGCTCGAGCCAACGGGAACGTTGCAGCAGACGAGCAGAGGGGTCCACGCGCCACTGCCACAGGTTGCACAGCTGCGAGACACGCAACATCGGCGCCACCGCATCCAAAATATCCATGGCCACTGCGTGCAAATGATGCAACGCGTATTGTTTTATATTTATGGCGTGTAGATAATGCGTTAATCTAATCAGCTAATTACAATTAAATGTTCATCGATTGGGCCAATTTAGATACTGCAATACAAAGTTGTTCAACTAGTAGTAGTATTCAGTAAGCAGCGTTTGATAGTGACCTGAATATGCCAAGGTCTAATTGCGAACTTGACCTGCGTAGCCAACTCTGGCCAGAAACGTGTATTCCTGTCAACTGTTTACCGTCTACTGGTGGCACCTTGCAGACCAGACACAATCATCATCATCAATCATTATCAGCACCATACGAGTATGATGATGAATTAATCCATTTTAATGTCAACATGCTAAAATGCTGACTACGCATAAATCAAACGTTTAATGGACATTTGGCGGATAAAAAGGCGCGCCATACGACATTGTTCTGAAGGGGCACCAGGTGCAAGCGGGTAAGGAGACTATTTGTATACCCACTATTTTGCATTTAGTACTACACTAATATACCAAACATCCCTTTTGGTATATTTTTAGTATTTTGTGATATATTAGTTTGGTATATTTAAAAATTAATACCGCATTGCTTTTCTTTTATGAAAAGTGAGTTCGAGGTATCTCAAAGTCGAGCACACTCAACAGTAGCTTTCTTACTTGCTATACCTTGCAGTGTGTGTAAAGTGAAATAGACGAAGCAAGGTGCCGACAGCTATATTAATTATAATATAATCGACTGGAGATCCTCATCAGTATTGAATCTATTCAGCACCTGTTTATTCATTTATCCATATGCTTAATTATTGCTGGATTCGCATGACTTGCTTCGACTAGAGGGAACAAACTCATAACAGATACACTGACAAAGAGAGAGAAGGACAGCAATTAAAAATGAAATAGAAAGAGAGGTTCGCATTTTTTTTAGCTGTTATCCGTGGCGTAGAGGGTTATTATAACTTCTGGGCCTATAAGAAATGAATGTAACAAAAGAAATCATCACCATAAAATATATATTCTGTCTGTCTGTTCCCGATTGGCCGTATCAACATATATCCTTCATATCTCAGAGTCTATAGGAGATAGAGTTATAATTTTGTTTTAGATTTTTTTGTTTTGGGGATACGTTTGGATTCTTTCGGTATATTATCATCGTAAGTTTTCAAAACATTACCGCATTGATTTGCTTTTATTAAAAATAGGTAGCGGGTATTTCGAGCACACTCGACTATAGCTTTCTTACTTGTTTTAAGTCCCAGATATTCATATGCATGTAGTTTACTCATTGAAATAAAACAAGAGGCGACTTTTTCACATAAATACCTTTATTATAATTCATAGACTTTTATTTTTCTTTGGAAATAGTTCTTGAGATAAGCTTGATTTGACTTGTTCATAAAATGTAATACACATATGTATTTTTGTTGTTTTTTTTTTAGTTTTTCTTTACTTTTTTTTTAATATTTATTAAATTTTGCATTCATTCGGATGCTTGTGTGAGTATGTGTGTGTATATGTGTTTTTGTCATTCGCTTTTCCATTCGGTTTGTGCCTGCTTTTCACTTGCAAGTATTTTGCAGCACTCTCTTTGTAGCTTTGTGCTTGCTTTTGTATCTTTTATCTTGCAAAATGATTTCATCTACTCATACATATATATTTATACTGAATATACTCCATTGCTTTAGCTCTTTTAGTTTGTATTTGTGTGTATCTGTGTGTGTGTGTAAATGTTTGTGTTTGAATTTGATTTTTTGTATTTCTTTTTTGTATTTTGTTTAACAATTTTTTGTTCGTTTTGCATGCTTGTTGCTTTTACTAATGATTATATAGTAGTCATATATATGTTTGTGTATGCATATATAATTAAGTATATTTGATTTAAATCGAAGCTGCTAATAGGTAAAAGCAAATTCATATAGCAAATTCAACAAACAAATTTTTCTTTCACGCTTTTCAATATTATCATTTTCATCTTCTTGCGACTTTGTCATTGTCATCGTTTTCCATTTTTTGTTTGGATTTTCTGGATAGATTCTCACTTATAAGTACATATATAGGTATTATGTAGGTAATAAGTATATAAGTACTTTTGGATAAGGCAATGGATACATAATATATATTGGATTTCTAAGCTGACAAATAAACAAAAGAAACTCAACGCTTTTCTTCACATTCATTTTGTGTGTTCAACATAATTGATTTGGTTTTGAAATATATATATGTATAATATATATATATGTAATTCATTTACTTAGAGCTTATAAGCAAACATTCATACATTCAAGTATATAGTGTATATAGGTTGTTATATGCTTTTTAATATTTTTGTGTGTATAATCTGTATTTAAAGTTTCTTTATTTCGTTCTTATTTTTTCCTTTATTTTAGCGCAAAAGTTTTGAAAATTAATATTTAAATTTTGCTCGTTTATTTTGTTAATTTCTGCAATAAGTTTTAGATTTCTCCACAAGTGATTTCTGATTGATTTCACATATTTTGAGAAATCTTACCTTACGATTTGAGTTTCGTTTTTGGAAATAATACGATTAATCCAATCTCTTGATTTGCTTTTACTTTAAGAGATTTTAATTAAATGAGAAACGTTTAGGTACATTATTTCTCTTAACGTTAGTTCATAAAATGGTTGAATTCAATAGATTTGTTTAAGCAATTATTTTGATTTTAACAAAAAATATTTGTTTCAAAGTTAATTGAATAATTTATAAAATAAGTTTTAAATGGTATTGATACCATTTTGACTTTGTTTATAACTCTTCTTGAATGCAATTTTATGGTTCATATTTAAAATTTTGTTTATAATTTGTAAATCCCTGTCTAAAGCTGTTTGCTAGTAGTCATCAAATAATTTTGTTTATCACTTTATATCATATACATACATACATAAATATGTAGAGTATTTATTTTGCAGCAGCTTAAATCATATTCCCTTAATTTTTCAAGCACAACTCAAAGCTAATTAAACACAATAAAAATGGTATTTTAAAAAAAATAAATTTATCCACAAAAAAAAAAAACTATCACATACGCGCTTGAATTCTTTGAAAAGTATTTGCCCATTATTCATAATTTGCTTAAATGGTTTGTATATATTTTTGGTTTTTCGTTTTTTAAATTTTCATCTTAATTATTTGCTTTTTGCTTGTTGCTTATCAAACGTTTTGTAGACTGGACGGTAGCCAGTTGTTTGTCGACTGTTGCGCCTGGTTGTTCTTCTTGTTGTATAAAAAGCAACAGAAAAATATATTTTATTTGTTTATATGTATGTATTGTTTGTTTAAAATGCAAAGAATAATATTTATTGAATTTGTTAATATCTCATACTTGCGCTCTATAAAAATCGGCTTTATATATGTATGTATATCCTAAAAAGTCTGTATGTCAAATATCAATTTGTAATTCAATCAAAAATTGTTATTTAAATATTTTTAAAATTTCCAGTTTCTCAATATAATTATTGATATTTCCCCTTTTTCTTCTTCTTGGACTGTATTCGCTGTGGCATAAATTTTCTTCTGCTGAGTATATTTTTATGAATAATTATTGTTTTTGTTTTTCTTATTTTTTTTTTTAATAATTGCGTGTGCCTGTTCCTTTATTATTTGTGTTGTGTTGTCATTTAAATTTTCTTTTTTATTTTATAGTTTGGTTTCTTTTTTTTTTTTTTTTTTTTTTTTTTTTTGTTTTGGTTTTGAAAATTTGTTATTCTATGACTATGAAAAAGTAAAAAAAATATAGAAAAATAACCTTCATTCACTTTGTGTTCTTTATTTAGTTTTTGTTTCACAATATCTGGTTCAATGACACCCTACCCCAATCCCATGCTAACCCAATCAGACCCTCGTAAACCTTATATAGTAATATCAGCATTAACATCGTCGCTTCATTATCAACTTTATCACCAACAACAGCAATCATCATCAGAGCTATCCTCACCTGACTTACATACATCTCCACCAACCTTCTTTCTGCTCATAACTTCCAGCAACCATTAAAGAGAGTACAGGTCTCTAAAGATCTGTCCAGCTCTAGCTCAATGACGCTTCCTATTCATTCGAAATCCGCCAGACTTAGGTATTGTTTTCTTTGTTCTATATATGGAAAGTGTTCTCTATATATTTGTGTATGTCAATTTGCGTGTATGAGCTATACGAGATAGAGAGTAGTTTAATTTTGGAATTTTATCAATTATTGTATTATTATTATTTTGTGAGTACATGTATAGTATCTCTGCTGCCAGCTTTAATAACAGATAGTATGTATGTGGAACTGAAGTTGAACTTATAAACCCATAACATATGTAAACTTAACTTTCGTTTGTCAATATTTATTTAGTATTTATTTAGATTTCTGTTATTTATATTTGTGATATTTAAGACTTTTCGTATTGTTCACTTGTTTGCATTTTGGGGAGGCACATTTATTTAAGGTTGCTTTATTATTTACTTGGTTGGTTCATTAGAATTGCATTAGACTTTTTTTTGATTAAAGTACATTTCATATGATTAAATTCATTCATTTTAGCTGTAGTATTTAAATAGTTTATCAATGCTTTAACAATTGCTGTGCATTTTATTTTATCAAGTTTAATTGCATTATTATTTGTAAACAGAACGCAAACAAAAAAACGTATTAAATGAGTAACAAACAAAGAAACATTTCACATTTCACGTGTCATGTTATGATTAGGCGTGTATATCTGTGTATAAGTGTGTGTTTGTGTCTAATTTATAGCTAAATAAAGACTAGTAAGTAGTAAGTACTATATGATTTAGCCTGCAATCGGCTCTGACATACATAAATACATACATATTTAGTTATTTACTTTTGCGTGTATATATTTTATTTAAAATTCAAATATATTATATTTTGTTTGAGATTCTTCAATAGTTTTGTCATAAAAGTTTTACTAATACAATAAACATGAATAATATATTTGTAATATACTTCATCGCACTTCCAATTCGCATTTCGCTTTTGGTTTTCCACATAAATATTTTCTTAATGTTTTATTTGTTATACTTATATTTTGTATTTATTTTTTCGTATCGTTTTCTTATTTTTTGTATATTTTTGCTATGCGGTTTTGAAAACAATTTTGATCTTTGGATTACTATGCAAGGTAGCTTGACGTTTAATGAAAGCAACAGATACATATACGCACTATACAGCAGTACATATAGAAATACATATTTTATTTATTCAGTTTTAGTTTTTTTTTTTCATTGCAATTTCTTATGTTTTTTTTTTGGTATCTTTTGTGGCACGTAGCGCTTCTTTGGTAGTTTATAATTCTTGTTTTTTTTTTTTTGTTTATCTTTTCATTCTTGTTGTTTCGATTCGATTTATGCATTTTTCAGTAATTAATGAGTTTCAAATAAATATCGATTAATTACCTTGCTTACTGCATTTTCATTTAGTTGTGAAATAAGAGGGCAAAAAGCGTAAATAGACGGCATTGGCTTAACAAAATGGCGTCATCCGTATGACCCTTTACTCCGCCATATTTCGCTGTTTTGGTTCTTTATTTCCGAGATTGTTTTTTAATCGATTGGTGGCGCACGGCATTTTGCATATTGCATTTTGTTTGTCAAGCATGTATGTGTGTTGTTGTTGTTGTTGTTGTCGTTGCTTTGTTTTCATTTTTTCATTTCATGTTGTGTTGTCGTCATCATTAAGCTCAAAACTTAGAAGTCGTCATTGTTGTTGTTGTCAGTTGGTTGCTGTTATTAGCCCTATAAGGTTTACGAGGGCCCATTCAAATCACTGTCAATGTGTTTCGTGTTTTTCGTGTTGTGTTTCATTGTATTCTGTATGTGTGTGTGTGTATGTTTGTGGTTCCTTTGTTTTCGTGTTTAGCTTTTAGTTGTCATCGTCGAATGCAATAAACAATCCCGTGGCCTAGAACTCTAAGCGATATGCGGAGCACGAGGTCTCATGATCCTGCAAATTAATTGTGCAACGCGAAGCGGATGGCGACAAGTCGATGCGATGCTTGGCTAGCAGCTCCTCGTTCTCGGCGACCCAATAGCCCAGCACATCAGTGTCATATGTGGGAATGATGGTCACCTCTGCAAAACGAGTATAATTCGAAATATGAAATCAGAAATACTATAATATCGAATCATATTAGGCTAGACTGCCCAACTTACCCAGCTCTTTGTCCTCCCAGGTTTGTTTGGCTTCCAACAGGGCATCGTAGACCTGGCGGCTAGGCTCGGTACCGGAGAAGACATAGTAGCGGGCACGGACGCGCTTGAAGAAGTCAACGTGGGCGTAGTAGGAGTTACCATTGTGTGGCACATAGGTCAGATCCACATAGACGGGAGCTGGCTTCTTGGCCTTGTTGGGTGACTCGCTACGTTTGCGCAGGTTCTTCTCATTGTTCAGGCGCGTCTTGGTGGCCACCAAGCGACGCTCCTTCTTCGGTGTGGTGCGTATATCGGCGCCTTCGACCGGCAACGGTGCTGGCGATGGCAATCCGAGTGGTTTGCCCCACTCCTCAAGACGGTCCTTGGGCAATGCGCCAGTGCTTGGCGCTGTTGCTGATGTTGATGCTGCAGCTGCAGTTGCAGTTTCTGCTGATGATGATGATGTTGTGGTTGTAGTTGTCGTTACGGTTGTCACTGTGCCACTGGGATCTGTTGAGGCAGCAATTGTGGTTGATGTGCTGCTGCTGGTGCTGCTGCCGCCAGTTGGACCAGCAAAGCTAGCCAACAGACTGTCGCCGCTGCGCACTTTTTGCACATCGCTGAGGGGGAAACGCTGTCGCTCGGCAGTGCTGCTAACAATCTGTTCCACCTCTTCGGCCTTTGATGGCGAGTATGAGTACTTGGCGGTCACGGAAGACATCACTTCGGCGCCACGCGCCTGCACATGTTCTTCAAGGGCCTTCTGGAAATCCTTATCGGCCTCATCCAGGAACTTATGTCCCGCCCAGGTCTGGCTGGTGCTCTCCACGCTCTCCGACGACTGGCTGGCCGGAGGTGATTCCGTGTAGGTCACCAGCATGGCACCACGTATGGGTATGGGCTCGGTGCTGGGCTTGGGATCGAAGCTATCGGGCAGTGCGCCATAGAACGAAGTGGCCATGGGATCTGTCGCCCGAGTTGGCAGTACGGCACGTGCTGTGGAATGCTCCTCGCTGCCGTACTGTGGCGGTATCATATCATCTTGGCTATCATCGGCATCCAGATCCGATCGCTTGCTCACCCCAGAGCTGGAGCGTTGCAGATCGTAGCTGGAGCTGCGCGGTGAACCGGGCAGTTCGTCATCGCTCATGGCACCGGCCAGTCGCTCCTCGTCGCTGCCTGGTGTGCTGGAGCGGTAGATGCCACGCAGCATGGCCACCTCCTTGGGCAGCATTTGCTCGCGTTCGCGTTCGCTTTTCTCACTTTCGCTGGTTGTGCGTGTTGTGGTCACAACAACCTTCTCGCTGTCGGGCTCGGAGCTGTCGGTAGTGGTGACTGTCTTTTGTTCGGTGACAATCTCTTTGCCATCAGCGGAAATGACCTTGGTCACTGTGGTTATGGTTGTGGTTATGATTTTTTCGGTGCTGCCGCTCAACGCTGTGGTGCTCTCAATGCCACGCAACTCGTGCAGTTCGGGCAGCAATTCCGCAGCATCGCCGCTGACTTCACTAGCATCGGATGGTAATCCGGCGGTGACACCAACGCCTAGAGATTTAAGCTCGTCCTTGCTGACACGTGGGAAAGGCGATGTGGGCTTAGGCGATGACTCTGGCGTCTCGGTGTGTGATTCACGCCCTAACGGTGTTGGTATGGATTGACTTTCAGAGGTTAAAGCACCAGGACTTGACTTACCACTTATGTCTTTGGGCGACAACGGGCCAGATGTTGATGCAATGCTAGCAGCGCTCGACTCGCTCTTGGCGCAGCTTGAGGAGCCAGCTGGTGCAGTGCTTGCCGTCTTCACGCTGGGGCTTACTGGTGCTGTTGGTGGTGTCTTGCGATCTGTGCTATCGGTTTCAGTTTCTGTTTCGTTTCCTGTCAGTGTTTGTGTAAGTGTAATGGACTCGACCTTTGTCTTGGTGTCTGTGGAGCTGATTTTGGTTGTGGTGCTACTGCTTTGTTCGCTCGACTCTAGAAGTGTGGTTGTCTTAGTGGTTGTGGCTGAGGATGTTTTTGTCTGCTCGTGTTGCTCTACTTCCTGGGGTTCGTCTTGGTCGTCGTCCTCCTCCTTGAGGGCGGCAATGGCTTCGACCTCCTCTGAGGGCTTGTAGATGCTGGTCATCATGATGGTGGCAATCGACTTGGAGCGACCCTCCTTAAGGCTGGCACGGCCATCATCATCACTCTCCTCTTCCTCGGGATCACTGTGCGTCTGTCGGCCCTCGCTGGTGTGACTCAGCAGCGATTCACGGCGCGATTCGTCGGTGCCCACAAACAGAGCCTTTTGAGAGGAAGTTACACTTGAGCTGACCTTCTTTAGGCATTCCTCAGCTGTCTTTGTGGCCTCAGCGCTGAAAGTTTCCTTGGCCGAAATGATCTTTTCTGTTGCCAAAAACTCGGCGACCGTTTCCTTGAGGGAGCTATCCTTAATTGTCTCCTGAGTGGTGCTGCTGGAGGATGTTGTTTCCTTGCTTGTGCTTTGACCACTTGACTTCGCTTGTGAAGTTGTCGTTTGAATCTCGCTGACTATCGACTCGGAGGAGCACTCCTCAGATTGAATGAGCAGCTCTTCCAATTGTGTTGCTGACGACTTTTCCACAATCTTTGTGACACATTCACTTGTGCTGGCTGACTTGCTGGTATCCTTATCGGTCAATAAGCTGGACAAGGATTCGCGACGCGAGCTATCCTCAACTTTCATGCTGCTGCTCAATGACTCGCTAATGGATTCCTCTTTGAGGTGCGACTGACTTGTAATGGACTTTGAAATGGTTGTAGACTCGCTTGATTTGACTTCTTTTTTGCTTTCGGTTGATGAGATAAGAATCGAACCACGTTGCGAGTCGGAGGTTTCCTCATCCTTGGCACTAATCTGGCTTGCGCTCGAGGCTGGTCGTGAAATCTCTGCTTCTGTTTCTTTAGCAGCTGACTTGCTATCACTGACATGACTGGCAGCCGATTCTGGTCGGGAAGCCTCCTTGGTTTCCACTTTCAAGCTCTCGGCTGTTGATAGTACAGATTCTCGTCTAGACTCTGCCTCAACTTTGTCGACTTCCTTCTCGCTTACATAGCTGGCAATCGATTCGTGTCTGGAGACGTCTTTCGGGGGTGTTGGCGATTTTTCAGCCTTGGATTCAGCTGTTGATAGCACGGACTCTCGCCTCGATTCGCTCTCTTTCTCGCTAACATGGCTGGCTATCGAATCGGGCCTGGAAGTGTCTTTTACTGATGTTACGGACTTCTCATCCTTAAGCTGTATATCGTCTTGCACGCTGGCCACAGACACTGGACGTGATGGCTCTTTGGAGCTCTGTCTGGATTGTTCTTGATGAGACTCATCACCCGCGGCGCTTGCAGCTGATGCTGGGCGAGAAGTATCTTTGCTAGTTTCTTCAACTGCAGCTTTGGCAGCTCCTTCGCGCAGCTGCGATTTTTCCGATTGCTCAATTTTATCCTTCTCCTCGATGGATACGGGTCCAGATTTTTGGTCTGGCGAAGACTTTTCCGATTCAATGTCCACTTTCATCATCTTTATTTCCAATAGTTTTTCATCTAATGCCAGATCTTTTGTGGGTGATACTTTATCAGAAAGCGACTCAGGGGTACCTGTTGGTGTGTGCACAACACCAATATTCTGTTTGATATCAGTGGTTGCTGTTTCAGTTACAACAGTTGTCTTTAGTTTTTCCTCCAGCTCTTTTTCATCAAAGTCGGGTATTATATCGGTTATATCCTTATCGGACTTCAGTACCTTGGCTACATCGGCAACAATCTTGGCAACTTCCTCCTCCCGGGGTGAGAGGGGTCGCAGTGGTTGTTCTGGTACAATGGCTCCCTTTTCGGTAGGTGGCGAGAATCTATGCTCCTCATCTTCTTCTTTAATGTCATGCAAAACACTCTCGTCACGATCACAAATTGTAACTGTAAATTCTGGTGAGTCAACGGTGGTAATGTGTGTTTCACGCAGCTCTGAAAAACCACTCAAATCGAGATTAGCCTTAGTTGTCGCATCTTCAGATATCTCTGTGATCGAATCAGCTTGCGATAATTTCTCAGACAGTACTTCGGATGTTGACACCATCTTCTCAATAACATCCAATGGTTTCTGTTCCAATTTAGTTTCAACAGTTTCAGTAACAGATGTTATTGTTTTTGATATTTCTGTCAGCTTCTCATCCTTAACAGACTCGAGCTCTGTCAGTTGTTTTGAGCTTTCTTGACTGATGTGCCGCAAGGATTCGACTACCATATATTTGGTGCTTTCCAATTTCTGTGTCAATGTTTCAACTATAGTTTCTGTTTTTTTATCCAATGATTCGCTTATGGTTTGCAAATTGTCTTCACACAATGAAGCGATTGCGTCAGATTTTGATGAAATATTTTCCACAATAGTTGTACTTAAGTCACCCTGGCCAGCACTGACTTTTGAGCTTGTCTCTGGAATGATATGTTCCTCAATAATGGCACTCGATTCCAGAATGGGAGCGGCCTCATCCACAGGGCTGGAGGCTGTAGCAGTGGCACCTACTTTACTGTGCTCAGCGGGCTTTTCCAGTTCTATTGCTCCCGACTTTGTATGGGCGAATTCACCATCAGCTACGTCGACAGGACTGGATAGAGTGGGAAAGTCGCCTTTTGATGTTAGATCTAAGATCAAGCTTTCTTTCTTGTCTGGCAGTTCTTTCGGTGCTTCGTCAATGGGGGAGGATACAGTCTCAGCAACGGAAATAGGACGGGAAATTTCTTTTGACTTAAAACTTTCAGCTACAGATCCTGGACGGGATGTTTCTTTCAATTCTTCAGACTTAACACTTTCTGCAACTGAGGCCGGGCGAGAAAGTTCTTTTGTCTTCTCATCTGCTGACTCTTTGGGCTTCTCAACAGAAGATTTCTCATGTTTTACACTTTCCGCTTCTATATCATCGACAGATTCACGACGAGATGCTTCCTTTGAAACAACTGCGCTTTCAACCTTTATACTTCCTGAAACAGATTCACAGCGAGAAGACTCAATCGATTTTACAATTTCCACATTTTCGGTTCTGTCTTTTACACTTTCAGCTACAGATGCTGGTCGGGAAATTTCCCTCGAGGCTGTTGCAGACTTATCACTCTTAATACTTTCAGCGACTGATCCAGGTCTGGAAAGCTCCTTCAATTTATCATCCTTTTCAGGCATTTCAAATCCATCTTTTGTGCTTTCTGCAACGGATCCCGGACGTGAAGTCTCCCTGGATACTGGAAGAGATTTATCTTCCTTGGTACTTTCTGCAAGCGATACGCGCCGCGATTGTTCTTGAGGTTTGCCATCCGTCTCTGATTCAGCTTTAATGCTTTCTGCTACAGATTCAGGTCTTGATACTTCCTTTGATGGATGGCCACTTTCAGCGGCAGATTCAGGTTTAGATGGCTGCTCTGCCGCAGATTCAGGTCGTGAAATTTCTTTGGAAGCAGGTATGGACTTATCATCCTTAACACTCTCCAGCTTAATGCTTTCGACAATAGAGTCCCGACGTGATGGCTCCTTTGATAAATCGTCCTTTTCACTTTCTGGCTTTTCAAATTCTGCTTTAATATTTTCAGCAACAGATGCAGGTCGTGATACCTCCTTCGAAACTGGCAGAGACTTTTCATCCTTAATACTTTCGGTTCTTGCGCTTTCTACAAGAGATTCTCGCCTAGAAGGAGTCTTTGACTTATCGTCCTTCAGACTGTCGGGCTTCTCGGATTCAGCTTTTACGCTTTCCGCTACAGATTCGGGACGTGATACTTCCTTGGAGGGAGGAATACTTTTCTCGTCTTGGACACTTTCTGGTTTAATACTCTCTGCAATAGATTCTCGTCGAGAAGGCTCTTTAGACGCTTCGTCCTTAACACTCTCGGGTTTTTCAGATTCCGCTTTGCCGCTCTCTGCTACAGATGCTGGTCTTGACACTTCTTTGGAAGCTGGTTGCGACTTATCATCTTTGACGCTCTCAGGCTTTATGCTTTCAGCGACAGATTCAGGACGAGAAGGTTCCTTGGACCTATCATCCATTAGACTTTCTGATTTTGCAATATTATCTTTCACGCTTTCGGCAACTGATGCAGGTCGTGAAGGTTCTTTTGAAGCTAGTGGAGACTTATCATCTTTTAAACTTTCAGGTTTAACACTTTCGGCCACAGATTCTCGCCGAGATGGCTCCTTTGACTTATCGTCCTTCAGGCTCTCTGGCTTCTCAGACTCAGCTTTAATACTTTCTGCCACAGATTCCGGCCTTGACACTTCTTTCGAAGCAGGTTGCGATTTTCCATCCTGAACACTTTCAAGCTTTATGCTTTCAGCGACAGATTCAGCACGAGAAGGTTCCTTGGACTTGTCATCTTTTAGACTTTCCGGTTTTCCAACATCAACTTTCACGCTGTCGGCAACCGATCCAGGTCGCGAAGGTTCTTGTGAAGCCGGTTGAGATTTTTCATCCTTTAGGCTTTCAGGTTTAACACTTTCAGCAATAGACTCTCGCCGAGAAGGCTCCTTTGACTTATCGTCCTTCAGGCTTTCTGGCTTCTCAGACTCAGCTCTTACGCTTTCCGCTACAGATTCGGGACGTGATACTTCTTTGGAGGCAGGAATACTCTTTTCGTCTTGGACACTTTCTGGTTTAATACTCTCTGCAACAGATTCTCGTCGAGAAGGCTCTTTAGACTCTTCGTCCTTAACACTCTCGGGTTTTTCAGATTCCGCTTTGGCGCTCTCTGCTACAGATTCTGGCCTTGACACTTCTTTCGAAGCAGGTTGCGACTTATCATCTTTGACGCTCTCAGGCTTTATGCTTCCAGCGACAGATTCAGGACGAGAAGGGTCCTTGGACTTCTCATCCTTTAAACTTTCTGGTTTTTCCGCATCACTTTTCACACTTTCGGCAACAGACCCAGGTCGCGAAAGTTCTTGTGAAGGTGGTTGAGATTTATCGTCCTTTAGGCTTTCGAGTTTAAAACTTTCAGCAACAGACTCTCGCCGAGAAGGTTCCTTTGACTTATCGTCTTTCAGACTTTCTGGCTTCTCAGACTCAGCTTTAACGCTCTCTGCTACAGATTCGGGTCGGGATACTTCTTTGGAGGCAGGAATACTTTTATCGTCCTGGACACTTTCTTTAACACTTTCAGCCACAGATTCTCGCCGAGAAGGATCCTGTGACTGATCGTCCTTCAGACTTTCTGGCTTCTCAGACTCAGCTTTTATGCTCTCTGCTACAGATTCAGGTCGGGATACTTCCTTGGAGGCAGGAATACTTGTCTCGTCCTGGACACTTTCTGGTTTAATACTCTCTGCAACAGATTCTCGTCGAGAAGGCTCTTTAGAAGCTTCGTCCTTAACACTCTCGGGTTTGTCAGATTCCGCCTTGCCGCTCTCTGTTACAGATTCAGGCCTTGATACTTCTTTTGAAGCAGCTTGCGGTATATCGTCTTTAACACTTTCAGCAACAGATTCAGGTCGAGAAGGTTCCTTGGACTGTGCATCCTTTAGGCTTTCAGGCTTTTCAACATCATCTTTCACGCTGGCCGCAACAGATCCTGGTCGTGAAGTTTCTCTCGAAGTGGATAGGCTTTCTGGCTTGGTACATTCAGTTACAGATGTGCGACGAGGAGTTTCTATTGACTTATTATTCACCACACTCTCAATCTTTTCGTGTTCCTCTTTAACACTTTCCCCAACTGATTCTGGTGGGGACACTTCTTTAAACGCAGGTAAAGATTTATCCTCCTGAACACTCTCAGACTTTTTACTTTCGGCAGGGGACATATCCTTTGTACTTTCGGTCTTCACGGTTTCATCTTTGACGCTCTTTGCTGCTGATACTGGTCTTAGTACATCTGTAATTTCATCCTTGACACTCTCGGCAACAGATTCCGGTCTCGATATTTCCATAGTTATTAGGGGAGACTTTGCTCTTTGCTCCGTGGCATCTTTCGTGAAATCTGCGACGGATTCAGGTTTTGAAGAGTCCTGAGTTTCAAAAGGACTACTTGGAGCTTCATCCACTGGACTGGATGCTGTCTGAGAAGCTCCAACCTCTGAGCGCTCTGCTGGCTTTGTAGGGACTTGTACTTCAGTCGTGGAGCTTGAAATTGATTTGATGAAGTCGCCGTCAGCCACTTCAATAGGACTGGATAATGTAGGGAAACTACCTTTTGTTTCGAAATTCAAAACAAACGTTTCCTTTTTAATATGCTCCAATAATTCAAAATCTTTTGGTGCTTCGTCAATGGGCGAAGATGCTGTTTCTGCTACAGACTCTGGCCTCGACACTTCTTTGGATGCAGATGGAGATTTCTCATCCTTTCCACTCTCTTTAAGACTCTCAGCCACAGACACAGGGCGTGAAACTTCTTTGGAAGCTGGTGTAGACTTCTCTTCCTTGTGGCTTTCCGGCCTTACACTTTCAGCGACAGACTCTCGTCGTGATGTATCCTTTGATGTGCCATCTTTTAGACTATCTGGTATCTGAGAATCAGCTTTAATGCTTTCGGCTACAGATTCGGGTCGTGATACGTCTTTCGAAGCAGGAACAGATTTGTCATCCTTGTCGCTTTCAGCTTTAACACTTTCAGCAACAGATTCACGTCTTGAGGGATCTTTAGACATTTCGTCTTTCACACATTCATGCTTTTCCGGTTCATCCTTAACGCTTTCGGCTTTAGATGTTGGCCGGGAGACTTCCTTTGATGCCATTGGAGACTTAACATCGATTAGACTTTCGTGTGTTGGAATTGCCGACTCAATCAGTGATTCCCGTCGTGAAGGATCTCTTGACTTTTTCTGCGGTTCTGCCTCTGAATGTTCTGCCGCATCAACAATGGATTCAGGTCGGCTGGCATCCTTGGATTTATCTTCAACATCAACTAATGACTTCACTGCCTCATCAACCGGACTTGATGCAGTTTGCATCGCGCTGACTTTAGTAAATTCTGCCGGCTTAATTTGGAATTCGGTCTCTGTCAAAGCAGTTGAAACGATTTCTGAAAAGTCACCGCCAGCAACATCAACAGGACTTGATACAGTAGCATAATCTCCTTTCTTCTCATCGATATGCAACTTTAAATCTAATTCTGCAAAAGAGGTTGGTGCTTTGTCTATTGGAGAAGAAGCAGTTTCGGCGACCACCTCAGCCTTCAGAATATCTTCTGTTATAAGCTCATACTTAGTGTCATCTGCAACAGATGCAGGCCGGGAAGTATCTTTAGATGAAAGCTTTTGATCTTTTAAACTTTCCACCAAAGATTCACGACGAGAAGCCTCCTTGGAAATCTCTTGTAAACTTTCTACTTTTACGGCAACTTCTCTTTCGATTTCAGATCGTACGGTATCATCCTTTAAACTATCTGTGACAGATTCTGGTCGTGACGTCTCCTTAGATCCTATGGGCGATTTCTCATCTTTGACACTATCCGCTTTCTCAGTGTCATCCTTAGCACTTCCGGCAACAGATGGAGGTCGTGATGCTTCCTTGGAAGTTAGTGAAGATTTATCGTCCTTGAGACTTGGGTGTTCACTCTCAGTTACAGACTCACGTCGCGATGGCTGTTTCGACGTTTCAAGTTGTACAGATTCAGCTTTAATGCTTTCTGCTACAGATTCAGGTCGTGATACATCTTTTGAGGCAGGAGCAGATTTGTCATCCTTGACACTCTCAGCTTTAATACTTTCAACAATAGATTCTCGTCTGGAAGGGTCCTTTGATACATCCTTAGACATATCGGCTTTTACACTATCGGACTTTTCAGATTCTGCCCTTACGCTTTCTGCCACAGATTCAGGACGAGATTCTTCCTTAGAGGCTGGTACGGACTTATCGTCCTTAACACTCTCCAACTTTACACTTTCAGCAATAGACTCCCGACGTGATGGCTCTTTTGATAAATCGTCATTATCACTTGCTGGCTTTTCAAATTCTGCTTTGATACTTTCAGCAACAGATGCAGGTCGTGATACCTCCTTCGAAACTGACAGAGATTTGTCATCCTTAACACTGTCGGGCTTTGTGCTTTCAACAAGAGATTCACGCCTAGAAGTCTCCTTTGACTTATCGTCTTTCAGACTTTCTGGCTTCTCAACCTCAGCTTTAACGCTCTCCGCTACAGATTCAGGTCGGGATGCTTCCTTGGAGGCTGAAATACTTTTCTCGTCTTGGACACTTTCTGGTTTAATGCTCTCTGCAATAGATTCTCGTCGAGAAGGTTCTTTAGACGCTTCGTCCTTGACACTCTCGGGTTTGTCAGATTCCGCTTTTCCGCTCTCTGCTACAGATTCTGGCCTTGACACTTCTTTCGAAGCAGGTTGAGACTTATCGTCTTTAACACTTTCAGCAACAGATACTGGTTGAGAAGATTCTTTAGATTGGGTGTCTTTTATAATCTCAGGCTGCTCAGCATCATCTTTTCCACTTTCGGCAACTGAGCCAGGTCGTGAGGGTTCCTTTGAAGCGGGTAGAGATTTATCATCCTTTAAACTATCTGCTTTAACGCTTTCAGCCACAGATTCTCGTCGAGATGGCTCCTTTGACTTATCGTCCTTCAGACTTTCTGGCTTAACACTTTCAGCCACAGATTCTCGACGAGAAGGCTCCCTTGACTGATCGTCCTTCAGACTTTCTGGCCTCTCAGATTCGGCTTTTACGCTTTCTGCTACAGATTCGGGACGTGATACTTCCTTGGAGGCAGGAATACTCTTTTCGTCTTGGACACTTTCTGGTTTAATGCTCTCTGCAATAGATTCTCGTCGAGAAGGCTCTTTAGACGCTTCGTCCTTGACACTCTCTGGTTTGTCAGATTCCGCTTTTCCGCTCTCTGCTACAGATTCTGGCCTTGACACTTCTTTCGAAGCAGGTTGAGACTTATCGTCTTTAACACTTTCAGCAACAGATACTGGTTTAGAAGATTCTTTAGATTGGGTGTCTTTTATAATCTCAGGCTGCTCAGCATCATCTTTTCCACTTTCGGCAACTGAGCCAGGTCGTGAGGGTTCCTTTGAAGCGGGTAGAGATTTATCATCCTTTAGACTCTCTGGTTTAACGCTTTCAGCTACAGATTCTCGCCGAGAAGACTCCTTTGACTTATCGTCCTTTAGACTTTCTGGTTTAACACTTTCAGCCACAGATTCTCGCCGAGAAGACTCCTTTGACTTATCGTCTTTCAGACTTTCTGGCTTCTCAAATTCAGCCTTAACGCTCTCTGCTACAGATTCAGGTCGGGATGCTTCCTTGGAGGCAGGAATACTTTTCTCGTCTTGGACACTTTCTGGTTTAATACTATCTGCAACAGATTCTCTGCGAGAAGGCTCTTTAGACGCTTCGTCCTTAACACTTTCGGGTTTTTCAGATTCCGCTTTGCCGCTCTCTGCTACAGATTCTGGTCTTGACATTTCTTTCGAAGCAGGTTGCAACTTATCATCTTTGACGCTGTCAGCGACAGATTCAGGTCGAGAAGGCTCCTTGGACTGAGCATCCGTTTCGCCTTCTGGTTTTTCAGCGTCATCTTTTACACTTTCAGCAACAGATCCAGGTCGGGAATGTTCTTTTGATACCGGGAGAGACTTATCATCTTTAACACTATCAGGTTTTGTGCTTTCCACAAGTGATTCTCGCCTGGAAGGTTCCGTAGAAAATTGTTCCTTCACACTTTCTGGCTTATCAGAATCGGCTTTTACGCTCTCTGCTACAGATGCAGGTCGTGATGCTTCCGTCGAAGCAGGAATACTCTTATCGTCTTGGATACTTTCAGGTTTAACACTTTCAGCAATAGACTCTCGCCGAGAAGGCTCCTTTGACTTATCGTCCTTCAGGCTTTCTGGCTTCTCAGACTCAGCTTTTCCGCTTTCCGCTACAGATTCGGGACGTGATACTTCCTTGGAGGCAGGAATACTCTTTTCGTCTTGGACACTTTCTGGTTTAATACTCTCTGCAACAGATTCTCGTCGAGAAGGCTCTTTAGACTCTTCGTCTTTAACACTCTCGGGTTTTTCAGATTCCGCTTTGCCGCTCTCTGCTACAGATTCTGGCCTTGACACTTCTTTCGAAGCAGGTTGAGACTTATCGTCTTTACTACTTTCAAGCTTAACACTTTCAGTAACCGAGTGAGGTCTGGATGGCTCTTTGGATTCAGCATCCAGACTCTCTGGTTTTTCTACATCGTCTTTCACGCTTCCGACAACTGATCCAGGTCGCGAAGGTTCTTTTGAAGCGGATAGAGATTTATCATCTCGTAGGTTTTCAAGTTTAACACTTTCAGCCATAGATTCTCGACGAGAAGGTTCCTTTGACTTATCGTCCGTCTGACTTTCTGGCTTCTCGGACTCAGCTTTCACACTGTCTGCTACAGATCCGGGTCGTGATACTTCTTTGGAGGCAGGAATACTCTTTTCGTCTTGGACACTTTCTGGTTTAATGCTCTCTGCAACAGATTCTCGTCGAGAAGGCTCTTTAGACTCTTCGTCCTTAACACTCTCGGGTTTTTCAGATTCCGCTTTGCCACTCTCTGCGACAGATTCTGGCCTTGATACTTCCTTTGAAGCAGGTTGCGACTGATCGTCTTTGCTACTTTCAGGCTTAACACCTTCAGCAACAGAGTGAGGTCTAGATGGCTCTTTTGATGCAGCATCAACACTTTCTGATTTTTCTGCATCGTCTTTCAAGCTTCCAACAACTGATCCAGGACGTGAGGCTTCTTTTGAAACAGGTAAGGACTTATCATCTTTTAAACTTTCTGGTTTAACACTTTCAGCAACTGATTCTGGCCGTGATACTTCTTTAGACACAGGTAAAGACTTTTCATCTTTAACACTTTCAGGCTTTGCAATTTCAGCCAAAGATTCGCGTCTTGAAGGTTCCTCGGACAAATCGTCTTTTACGTTTTCTGTCTTTTCATATTCTGCTTTTAAGCTATCTGCTACAGATCCAGGGCGCGACACTTCCTTAGAGGCTGGAATTGACTTGTCTTCCGTGACACTTTCTGCTTTTATAATTTCTACAAGCGATTCCCGTCTAGAGGACTCCTTTGACAAAACATCTTTTACACTTTCTGGCTTTTCAGATTCGGCTTTAAGGCTTTCTGCAACAGATTGTGGTCTGGAGGTTTCTTTCGAAGCAGGCGTAGATTTATCATCCTTGGCACTATCAGGCTTTATACTTTCGGCAACAGACTCGCGTCTTGAAGGCTCCTTTGACATTCCCTCCTTTACACTCGCTGGCTTCTCTGTTTCCACTATATCGCTTTCTGCAACGGATGCTGGTCGAGATGCTTCTTTAGAAGCTGGTATAGACTTGTCATCTTTAACACTCTCGGCCTTGATACTCTCAGCTACAGATTCTCGTCGGGACGGTTCCTTTGACTTATCTTTCTGCGCTTCTTCAGCTTTCTCATGTTCAACTTTCACTATTTCTGCTTCTGATACGCGTCTTGATACATCTTTGGATGGTTCTTGAGATTGACCATCTTTTGCACTTTCCGGTTTTACGCTTTCTGCAGCTGATTGACGCCGTGATGTCGCTGTGCTTGTTCCTTTAATTTCAGCATCTTTCTCGCTTTCAGCTACAGATCCTGGACGCGATGCCTCCTTTGAAGCTGGTGAAGATTTCAAATTTTCTTCTTTCGTACTTGCGATTGAAACTCGCCGTGATGAAACTTCTGGTTTCTCAGTTTCTCCTACGGATTCCGGACGAGAAACATTTTTCGATCCTGCTGGTGATACTTGAGTTTTGACTGGGGCAGATTCGACTTTGGTAATTTCGGACTCAAGTTTGCATTCTAATTGTTTGTCAATTTGAGTGGATAGTTTCTGCGATTCTTGTTTAGCTACCTGCATTTCTATTTCAATAGCTTCCTCAATCGTCGCAGGGCTTTCGAGAGATACGGTATCTTCACGGTCTTTCACTTTTGTGGGGGCAGCAGTGGGTTGAACCAAATGGACTGGCAATTCGTCTTCTGAAGTAATATCGCTAGCTTCTTTCTCCTCTGGTGTACTGTCCGATTTCTTCTCAGATGCAGCTGCTTGCTCTTTCTTATCAGAGTCGGAAATGGCTTTCTCTGCTACAGTAACAGGCAGCGCGACTTCGACGATGGCTTCCTCGGATTTCTTTTCAGTAGTATCTCGGGTTGCAGCGGTTTCCAGCGTGGCAGTGATCTTTTCTGGCATTTCCTGATCGGGCTCAGACTTATCTTCCCCATCTTCTGGTGCCTCAGAGTCTTTAATCTCTTTTTCATCCTCGGTCTCTTTTTCCTCTTTGGCTGTCTCCTCCTTGTGAGAAATACTCTTAGCACCAGCATCATGTGAATCTTTCTCGTACACCCCCAAGTCAGCCTCCTCATGAACGGGCAAGTCAGCGACTTCATCTGGAGTTTTGATCACATCTCGCATTAGATTTTGTTGAGCTTCGAATGTCATTTTCTTAGGTAGAATACGTTCAGCTAAATCCGTACCAGCAGCCAGCGGCTCGGCACTTATTTCAATTTTCGTTTCAGTGGGAGCAATGAGGGATGCAGCTGGCACCGTTGCCACGGGAACGGAAACGGTAGCAATAATCATAGCCTCAATTTCTTTGGTTTCTTCTTTAACGTATTTCTCTTCGATAACCAAATCCTCCTTGATCTTGTCAAGCGGAATGCGTTCATCTTCCGGTAGTGTGGGCGCCGTAGTGGCGCCAGATTCGATGGTGGCTGAGAATTTTTCCTCTGGAAGACTTTCCTGCAGGTTTATGGGTAGCGCTTCAGGAGCTTCAATAGGCTCATCTTTGGTGTCTGATGTTTTCTTAGCACTACTGAGCTTCTCCTCAGGCGTTGGTGATGAGAATTCCTCTTCAACGGTCTTGGCCTGTTGCTGCTCGTCAGTGCGGGACTTGACAATGTCCTTGGCAGTGGCAATGATCTCTTGCACCTCGGCTTTAATCTCGGTTTGCTCATGCAATTCATGTCTGCCTGCATCGCCAACTTCGAGACGCGCTTTTCGCTCCTCCGCTTCAGCCTTGGCAATAGCTGCTTCAATTTCCTCTTCGGCACTCTTCTTGCGTTTCTTTTCCGATTCCTGTGAATCGCGTTGATGCTTTTGAATCTCTTCCTCTTTGGTAATGCTACTTTCCTGCTCATGTTCGATGATTGAATCTTCTGTGTACTGCTCCACCTCCTCTTTCTCAATGATCAAATACTCCTCCTCTTCTTCGGCCTCGGTAGTGCTGTCCTGCTTGGCCATCTCACGCAACTCAGCCTTAATCAAATGGTGTCGCTTCATCTCGTCCCGGCTGAACACCGCCTCGATTTCACGCACCACCTCTTGCTCCTCCTTCAGATCGTCGAGTTCACGCTGCTTCTCCGCATCGAGTTCCTGTGAGGCACTCAGCTCCAGCATCTTCTTGGCAGCTGTCGCATCATCCGCTGACGGTGTGGACACCAAGCTAGAGTCTGTGGTGCCGCCCTTGTCCAGTCGCGATTTCTTCAAATCAGGCTTTGGCTTCGCCGACTTAATGGGGCTACCAGGTGCCGGGGCTCGCTTGGATGGCGATACACCACGTGGACGCCTCGAGATCGGTTTGCGTTGGGCTGCTTGTGCAGAAGATTGCGCTGCTGTCTTGGACTCCGTTTGCTGCTGGGTTTTCTTTTCCAGTGTACTAACGGTGCGGCGAGTGCTGCTGGTGCTTTGGCGAGTTGCTGTCGCTTGTTGTTGCTTGGACTCAAGCACCTTGCGATTGTTAGCCTCCTTGGCGCTCTTGGCTGGCGTGCTGCTAGGGCTCGACTTTGTGGTGCGCGTCATCACCTTGGACTTAACGTCACGAGTCGCTGGCGTTCGACTTGCGGCTGGCGTTGCTGTTGGCGAGCTCTTCTTCTCGTCACGCTTCACCAGCTTGCGATCCATGGACTTGGGTGGTTTGGTATCAATCCTTGAGCGCACAACAGGCTTAACCTCGGCGCGTGGCTTGTCTGGCTTACCCTTAGCAGCTTTGGCGGTCTTGCTGCCCACTTCTGCAGCGGGAGCATCGACCGCATCCTTAGTTGGCACACCGGTCGCCTGGGGCTTAACAATCAAGACCTCAACCTTATCTTCGTCAGCCTCTTTATTGTCCTCCTGCTCGACGGGCTCAGCTGAGGGAGCGCTGGGTTCTGGTGCCAACTCATCACCAGTATCAACAGCTGGCTCCTGCTCAGCCTCTGGCTCATCCGTATCAATTGAGTCGGCTTTAGCATGCACAAGAGGTGTGATTGCCTCCACTTGTTCGCTAGTGAGCTCAGTTGAAGCTGCCGCTGCAGTGGCTGCTGCTGCTGCAGCCGCTGCGGCAGCTGCTGCGGCTGCTGCTTCCTTTGCCTCCTTGGCCTTGTTATCCTGCTGCACAGCCACAGCGGCTGGAGCAACTGGACCGAATTTGCTGGACTTGTAACTGGCACTGGGCGGAGTCGCTTCAATGGCCGACTTGAGAGTCTTGCGGGTGCTGGTCACGGTTTGTATGGCTGGTGCTATGGACTTGGCTGTGCAGGTCGAGTGTTTCATGAACTCGAGATGCTTGAGCTTCTCCAGACCTTCCTGGATCTTGAAGTCGGGTGTGCTGCCCGGAAATAGGATGCGCGTAATGGTATCGTCTGGGTTGGCCGGCTGCCACACAAGCAGCGCACAGATGGATACCAAATTCTGCAGCGGGAAATTGAATTCCTTGGTATCGCGAGCGGCGAACAGTCGCTGATCACCTGAATTCCATTTCTGCATAAATTCCTTCACCTCTTTGGAGTCACGTGACGGACTTATCACATACATGTCCAGTGTACCGTGTCCCACCTTGTGATACAGATTAATTGGCTCCTGATTGCGATAGCAGGACTGTGGCTTCAAGTCCAGCGACTTGAGATCATTGACCAGACCATGACCACGCTCAAAGAGATCAATCAGCAGTGGATTGCGATCCTTATCACCGTCAGGACTGGGAAGTCCACCCTTGCGGTCAGGCACATTGCCAAAGAAATGCCCGATCTGTGGATAGACATGCGAGTCTCGCTTGCGTGACACGACAGCGCCCAAGCCCTGGACATTGCTGTTATTGAGGCGTGTCATCAGCACCGCATCCAGACGATCCAGGTGCCTTGCAAAGTCCCAGAAACAAGCTTTACGATTGAAGCCGCCATCAACTGCAGAGAAATATGCCAAAAATTAAGTTTTAATGAAAAGTTCTCTGGACTGCTGCAGTGTATGCTGCCTCACCAAGCATATTAAAGCCATTGATGCCAAAGAGAGCCGCATCGCCTTGGCCGCCGGGAAAGACGTAGAGCGTGGGATGCGTGAATCGTATATTGCCAACCACATCGGATGTCTCCAGCAGTTCACGCAGTGACGTCGGCACCACCATGGGCGCCAAGTAATCTGCACAGAAGGCGAAACGACAATTGAAACTCCAGTTGCAATTTACGTAAGTAAGAAAGTCTGCTTACCTATAAAAGCATTGATGCACTCGCTGCTGGTATCCAGCACATCTACCGGATTAATGCGTATCTTGCACTGACGTGCAAATACCTTATCCGGCAGGGTATGCCATAAGCCTGCATCGGCGCAGTGTATGTTCATTGTAATGGTATCCGCATAGGCGCGTATCACCCTTTGTACGTCGTGCTCTTGAAATGCCTCCGCAAAGTCAGCCACCGAAAAGGTGCCATCCTATTCAATATTGAATACAATAAATAATATATTAATCAAATTTCGATCATTATGTTAGATGAGTCACACCTGTAGTATCCAAGAACCGTTGCCGGTAAAGGTGTAGCCAGCGTGTATAATGTGGCGATGCCTCGTAAAACTGCTGAGTAAATTGCGCATACATTGTATGAGTGTATTGTATTGCGGATGTATTAACACCTCCGTCACAAGATTCTCACTGGCATATTGTATGAGTCGCTCGCCTGAAAGTTACAAAAAAGAATGGCAAAATAAAAATTAAATTCGAATGGCAATCAAATACAAGCAACAAGAATTAAAGAGCTACCTACGTATATGATATAACAAATCAAAATAAACCATCTAGAGGCTGGGCAAAAGCAATAGTTTTCGCCCCTTGAACTAATGCCTCTCATCCCTTCTGTTCCAACTCAATCAAATTTATATCAAAATACTGACCCAGGAAATGTTGCGCATTTGATCGCTCCACCGATCGAAATCACTCAATGATTTTTCGCTCGCTTACAATGCTTTCTTATACACGCAAGCACTCTAAGTTCCAGTGCTCTCAGCTACTCTGTCCTAAGGGTCTTCACCGGTGAACCGAGCTCTTACCTTTAACTCTATGAAAGCAGTTCTTCTATTGATGCAAATTTACGTTCAATAAATCCAATTGTTCATTAATTCTTTTTAACAATGCAGCCTACGTTTTTATTCGATTGTGATAAGAAAAACTTTTTGACATTTGTTGGCGTCACCATCACAATTACGATATGTATCAGATTAAGGTTTATTGAACTTTTCTGTACTATAAATAATAGCAATGGCACCTTAGGCCTTCAAAATATTTAATTCACAATAAAAATTTCAAATGTAACACTACTTTATAACTCATTATAAATTACTTCTTTACACAACATTTTGTTGCATTCTGCGTTTCTCGCTAGCACTTTCAAAATTTCTACAACAGGTGACCTATCCTTAAATTTATACAACAGGTGGCGCCAGCAATCGTTGATGCTCTCGCTCTTCCAGCAACATGCCTTTGCAATTTAATCAAATTGTGAAACAAAAAAAGCTCGACGACGTGTATGAGCTGGGTCAAAGTTAATTGAACACAGTATTAAAGGGCGGATTAAACATTTATATTTTTAAATTGGATTTTCAATATACATAACATAGTAGAATGTACTATATAGTACGTATGTATGTGCGCATATGTATGTATAGTTGGTGTGCTTGGTAAAAGCTTGTGGATTCAAGCAGCTCGTTTGGTCTTTAGACCTCTTCACAACCCTTTTTCCGTGTACTCGTTTCTTGCGATTCTCTTTCACTGCTAACCACGCAGAAATTTTATTATATGCGGTAAGCCAGATTCAAGCAAACGTTGTTGGCTTTGTGTCCCATGGTGGCTTGGTGGCAACTTGGTGGGTCAACATCACACCACACCACACCATATCAGACCACAGTGCGCCAAGCGCACTAATGAATAGCTAAAACGTCGAGTGGCAAGCGCACAAGAGGCTTGGATTACCAAACGCTTGAGTTGCCGGCTACAGAGAATCCAAGCATTAAGCACGCACACCAAATCAAGTGGCTTTAAATTGTCAGGCAGTGGGCGAGTTAACTGGGCTTTATTGTCCAAAGCATTTATTCTGCCATCCAGCCAGCCAACGAGTCAGCTTACATCTACCTCAGCCTCTGACTTCGCAGCTGACATGCAGTCGAGTGGAAATCATTTCATAAATCTTTAATTTTTATGGTTTAATTAAGTTTTTCTGTCAGTGCAAGTGAGTTTGGCCATTTGGTCAGTGAGTGTCCCATAAGCTGATGCGACGACGACGACGACCTTGCTGACGACCTTGCCGTGTCATTTGCCACCAACTACCAACTATCATAATCATCCATCCATTGGTTCAGTACTTACGATGAGTACTATATGTATTTCGAGTCGCTCCCTTAACTAAATGCTTTTATAGCGAGGCGCTGCTTGAATAATTTACGCATTTTCTGCACTAAATAGTAGTTGACAAAGCCGAAACGTGAAACGAGAAACGAGCGCACATGTCATGTCACTGCTGCCTCAAACACACACTCATTCGCATTACGTATGCGCCACATTAGCCCAACGGTCAAAAACAAAAAGAAAGAAGAAAAAAAAAACATCATCACAAAAAAAGACGAACCAACGCCCGAAGTGCGACCAAGTGTGTGGAACTACGTATGGCTTCGCTCAAGCTTGAGGCCTATCCGACCTGAAGCTGTCCGTCCGTCTGTCCGTCCAGCTGTCCAACGTTGTGCGTTTATCCGGATCCCCGGCTCGTCTTCCCAACGCTCCGTTTATACTTACGTATGCACGTCGAGCTGTTTGCGTAGTCCTTGTGCTTTTTATAAATGATAATCTTTACAGCGACCTGCGTGCGGCTTATATTTATCAAGCATACGCACATATGCACAGATATGCACACACCCACACACCCACACACACACACACACTCATGCACACCCATGCACACAATGTGTGCGCGTGTGTGTGAAACTCAGTGACATATTTATTGTGGTCTGGCGTTCGCAGTCTTTCACAGACCTACGTCAACTTGTGCGTATACGCAATTTATGAATTTAGGTTAGCAACTCGCGAGCGCCAGCAACAGGCGCGTGACAATAAATACGAAAGGTGTTTGCTGGTGTGTTAGCAACTTATTAACCTCCAGAGGAGTAAAACAATACGAACCAACCGCATAAATTGCAGCGTAACAAAAGAGCGAGCGAGCGAGACATAAATTCCAAGCTGAAGAGCAGCTCATATAGTATTAAGTAGCATGAGAACCGAACAATTGGCATACGCCTACCAAAGTGCTTGTTAATATTAAAAGCCGACTTTCCGTAAAGGAAATTGAATTGTATTTGCTATTGTGCGCTTAGCCATCTTATCCTTGAAAGTATTTTCAATTTTCTGTGTGTGTCCAACGACAAATGTCACTTAAAAACTTGGGCGAGAAAAGCCACAAGCGACTATAGAAAACAGATACAAGCCAATAGGCTGATGGCAACGAATCGTGTTTTCGTTTTTCGGGAATGTGGAATGGGGAGTGGAAATCGCACTTAAAGAGCTGCAAAGTTTCAAAGCCATGAAAAGTTGCATCAAAGTGCGCCCACATAAAAAAAGTGTTCCCCTGTGTTACGATATCTCTCTTTCCCCAGCCGAAATAATAGCAGACTGGCGACATAAATGCATGCAGTAAACGGGCTTTGCCAAGGGGCGAAGAACCAGTTTTGTGTCAAGTGCAATTTTTCGCATTGCGACGGCCATTGAAAAGTTTTTTTTTGTTTTGTGAGCTCCTAACCCAAAATGGCGAACACCTAGCGTAGATTAACCGTTAATAACTGCACTTTAATGGGCAGCATGCAAGTGGCAACTATGCCAAGCTGTTCAGACATTTTTTCCTCTCTTTCTTTTGCTTTTTCTATTTTTTTTTTTTTTTTTTTTGGTTCGAAACAAAACAAATTTGCATAACAACTGGCGGAAACTTTTTGTGTTTTATGATTCCATTTTTTTTTTCTTCTTTTCTCCAGCTGCCTTTTTTTTTGTGTTGCTTCTTTTTATGCCGGCCTGCAAAGTAATTACAGTTGGCGCCGGTCAGCACCCCCCCCTCTCTCTCTCTCTCTCTCTCTGATTTTGCCACAGGACACCCACAAAAAAGGAAAGAAAAAACGAGAGCAAAGTTTGCTGTCAAGCCAGCGTGCAAAAGGGCGCACGTGTAAAAAAATAAAAAAAAACTTTCCAATGGCCACTTTTAGGTTCCTCCCCGGACCTACTAAAGCCACCTCCCCGAACCCAAAGTATTGAATTAAAGTTCTTAAAGTGCACTTGATGGATCCATCGAGCTGTAGCTACCGATAGCTGAATAGCTCATTGAATGACTTAAGCTGCACAGCTGCCCAGGAAATTCAATTATTCCGTCCGTTTCTTGACATTTCCAGGCAAAAAAAATCTACATTAATCGACATTCCTTAGATTGTGAACTATTGAATTTGCAATGAGTTTTCGCAATTGATTTCTTCTTCGAATTTCAAATAAGGTAATATTAAAAATAAGCAAAAAATAGTTATAAAATCTTTTCATTTCATTATACTATAAGTACTATAAATAATACATACAGTATTTTTAGTATACTTAGTGTATTTAGTGGATTAGGTATATTTTGTGCATTTAGTATATATAGTATATATTGTATTTTCTACATTTCTTTCTTTCGATCAACATTAATTGACACTCCTAAGATGTCCATAAATATTGTGAACTATTGAATTAACAAAGAGTTTTCTCAGTTGAGTTTTGCTTTTAAAAAAAAGGTATTGCTAAAAATATATAATACATTTAGTATGTATAAAATGAAAAATATATATACTACATATATTATTTTCTATTTTGTGAACTATTCAATTTTTAATCTTACCTAAATTATGTAATAGTAAAAGTAAATAAAAAATTGATTTAATCCTTTCATTTCGTTAGTAATTTAAGCATTTCTTTGTTGCTGGATATCTGAATGTGTTTGGCTGGTTTTTGTAAAGCCAATTGAAAGCCATATGGCTTAGCACGTGGCAAGCTTAAACCGCTTAGTGCCCATGGCGTATGCTTCGTACCTTGGCCACTAATTAGACTGAGAGGGGAAGTTGGTTTAAAAGGCAGTTAACAGGTTGACAGCCTGGCTGCACAATTATGTAGCCAGCTTGGCCAGTAAAACGGGTTTTGGTTGGCTTAACCAAACTGAATATTCACGCATCAGGGACACGCGCGCATTGATTTATGCAATTTAAATGCGCTTTTGTGTGCAACAACAACACATAGAAAAGCGAAAAAACAAAAATCTCGGGATGATATTTTAATTAGTTAGTTGTGGGAAATTGAATTAAATTTAATTCGACACGTGCCACGAAACATTTAGCAATGCCACACGGCACATCATTAATCAGAAGTGGCTCCCCAAGCACACACACATACAAACACGCATACATACATATATGAGGATATCAAACATGGGACATTGGTTGTCACTAGTAGTTGGCTTTCGTTGCATAAATCTTGATGCCGCATGCGATAATGATGATGAGCTGCCTCGCAGTCTTGCACTCTTTGCAATCTTGCTCTCTCTCTTTGGCTTTGTCTCTGTTAAACAAACCCAATAACATGTTGTAAGCATCAAAAAGGCTTTGGCAACTCGCCCAGTTGTCTGGCTCGTGCCTAGTGACTAGCGGCTCATGGCTCGTCTCGTCTCGTCTCGTCTCGTCTCGTCTCGGACATTTCATCTTGTGCCTCGACATTCTCCAATCTCATACCACAACTGTCCATCTTGTCCTGCTGCATAATTAAAAGCAATGCGCGACCGCAGCAAAGCCCCTCACAAAAAATGTCGCACGTCAGCTGTTCTGCTATCCCTTTCTCTCTCTCTCTTTCGAACTGACTCTTGTGTCAGGCACAGCATTGATAAGCGTCGCTGATATGAATTGACGTCTGTCAGCATGTTTGTCACACCCATCTACGAAAGGAGTGACGAACGGACGGATGGATGGATGGATGGATGTTGGCTGTCTGTGTTTGCTGCTTCGCTGGCTTTTCACTTTTTTTCACTGCACTTCTTTATAGTTTGTTTCCCCCCCATTTCTTTCTTTATTGCTTGATTGTTTTCTGTTGTTGTTGTTTGCCTATCTCTGCTGCCAGTTATGTGTATGTCGCTGCCAAAGCGAACTCAGCTGAAGCGCATCGCACTAGTTCTTCTCTCCAGCTTCACAACTGCGACGTCTATATATGCAAATAAAGTCTGCCTGTCTGTCTACGCCAGCAGAAATGTGTGTGTTCCATGTCTGTCTCTCTCTCTCTTTCGTTTCTTTCTCTCATTCTGAATGACTGACTGACTGACTGGACGTCAGTCTGTTATTTGCTTAACTTTTGTCTGCGGGGGCGTTGGCGTTGGCGTGGCCATCTTATTGTATTTCTTCCGCCCACCTTCGTCTTGTTCTTCTTCTTCTTCCTCTAGTTCATCTTCCTCCCATTCGTCGTTGGTTGTGCCTGAATTATGCATGAGCTGCACACTCATTGTCAATATGGCCTTGTTCGTAACCATGCATATGTGAACCTCTCTTAACCGCTCTCTCGCTTTAGCGCTGTCTTCCTCTCCTTTCTAAATGCTTCCCAGGCTCTATCTATCTATCAATTTTGCATAGGTTTTAACTTAAGAATTTGTATGGCTTTAAAGGTTATGTGTGTGCATGTTAATGCCGTGTGCTTATGTGCGCTTTTGCAATCGGAATGTGTGTAAAGCTTGGATCATGTTCATTAACATTAGAATTGCAGCCAGTGGTTTTTGCTCCGGCATTCTATTATAATCATTAAAAAATTATGCTCATCTAGGCGCTATGAAAATTAGAAAACAGCGAGTAACGAGTAGCGATTAGAGTAGACTTTTGAATTCTTTTTCGCTTATTAAAATCGAATAGTTAGAGAGTAGTTGAAATTCGAACAGTGTGAATTCATATTTTGGTAAATGATAAAGTTGGAAACGTAATTCAATATGATAAAAGTAGCGAGCAACGAAATAGCGAGTGATTTTTGAATTCTTATTTCATTATGAAATGTGAAGTCCATGTTGAAAGCGAATACTTAGAGAATAGTTAAAATTCCTACAGTTTATACTTGTATTTTGTTATATGATAAAGTTGAATACGGATTCCAATATAATAAAAGTAGATAGTAGCGAACAAAGTATTCCAAGTAATGTACATCGATTCATTTCAAATAGATTGAGTAACGAGTGAAATTAAACCAATCAAATAAATTGTTGTTATAAGATGAAGTTTATGTGAAAAACGAAAACTTAGCGAGCACTTTAAGTACATTGTTATATGATAAAGTCTATATTGAAAACGAGTTCCAATAAAATAGAAGTAGCGAGTATTACAAGTAAAGTAACGAGTGGCTTTACACAGATTGTGCAACGAGTGAAATTCAACCACTAAAAATATCATAAGATTATTTCCACCAGCAACTGACGTCAGTCCGACTATTAGACACCAAAGATCAAAACCACGAATCAGTTTTGAATGATGTAACCTTTGGCGTATCATCGCTGTCATTGTCTCTGGCAAGCTTTCACTTATCTTGACAAGAGTCTAAAACTAAAGATATGAACGAGTGCCTCCGAGCTTGTATATGTCTCAATTCAGGCATTATCGCAGCACAAGAGGCGGAAGGAGAGTGAAGAGAGGAGAAGGTGTTGCGCCTTTTGTATGAGGCTCCCTTGTAAAGTTTTGGACCGAACTTTGGCAAGTCCCACAAGGCAACTTAAGTAAACTGCATCAAATTCAATTTTGCAGCAACAAAACAAGAGGCAAGAAGCAACCAACGGACATAACTTGCTCGTTGTTGATGATAATGAAGGCGAGCGACGCTGTCGACGGAGTAGAAACCATAAAATATAAATTATGCGCTTGTTAACAAATGTTTGTAATTGCTCGAAAGTTGCCGCCACCCCATAAAAAAGAAACGAAACGAAGCGAGACGATGGACAACATTTTGAGGAAGGTTCAAAGCTGAAAGACTTCATACAGAAACATGAAAGGCAAAAGCGTATAACTGACATTGACAGGAGCCGTAAAGCTCAAACTGAATCTGAGGCAGCTGCCAGCAGTTGATGGGATCCAACACAATGCGATTTCAGGTGGTCAGTGCCAGACCAGACCAGATTGAAGGGGGACACAATGAGGATGCTTTTGTCAGTTGAGGTGCTGACTTTTTATCGACTTGCCGCCGGATGGTTGAACCTTTAGCTCCTTTGTCAAATTAGAATCCCGTCGAGTCTTCAACAATACACACAGATACACATAAACACCCACAAAGTGACAAGCGAGGCGTGTGCATCTTAAGATCTCGGCACAATTTGCAATTGCACATCAAGTGGCAGCATCAACGCGGCCTTCGATGCCTATTCTTATGCAGCCGCACACAGCCAAGGCAAGCTTCATCATCATTATTATTATTATTATTATTATTGAGCCAAAAAGCTGGTTCTGTGCGTCCGACTCTTCAACATTCTTTTTTTTTTGTTTGTTTGAGTAGTTTTTGCAGCAGCGTAAACAAAATTGGAATGCGGAATTCGCTTCAGTCAAGTGCTCTCTCCCTGGACAATGGTAAAAAGGTGGCGAAAAAAAAAACGAAAAATAACGAAAACAGAGGCATTGAGCTCAGGTGCTGTTCTCACACTTACCGCCAGGACTCTCAAGGACAGTGCCAGCAGTGCATATCATTGACAGCGTGCTGCGTTCTGCTGCGCTGCAAAGTATGCTACACTTTTTTCACATTTTTCCTTTTTTTTTTATTTTGTGCTAAAAGCAGCTCGCTCTCAGGTGCAAGTTTGAAGGAGCAAACATTTTGTGCATAGCTTTCGTTGTCCATGGCATTTCTAGTTTCAAACTAAACTTCACCATTAACCAGCCTCAAGAAGGCCAGCGAACATTATTCGCATTTCACATTGATTTTTAACATTGTGAAAATAAATAAAACAACTAGAAAAGCTTCAATAGAGTGCGCTCGACAACGATATAACCACCAAGACAGTGCGGTATTATTTTTAAAATTCACCGAATATTCTAAAAAAAATACTAAAAATATACCAAATTATATACTTAATATATCGATATATTATTATGTTACAACAACAAAATACGGCAGATTGTCAGTCAAAAAATACAAAAACATATCAAATTATACCATTTGGTATATTGATATACTATTACATTCAAAATAGACCATATAGTATAAAATATGATAGATTGTCAATCAAAGGCGATGTCGAAAAATACTAAAAGATACCGAAGGCTGAACATCTCCATTGTTAACGCTGATCAACAATATACACGTAACAGAGGTGGAGGCTAGTCGATACACCTTATCGGTATCGGATGGCATCAGTAAATCAAAAGCCACAAAGCTATCGGTGTCTTCATTCGTCAGTAGTCGAACATCAGTTGTTGAAAATAGAGCATCAATCGTATGAAGTTGAACAGCAGTCGTGAAAAGTAGAACAGTAGAAGCAGTACTCGTCTGTCGACACTAGGAAGTAGTATTATTTAAGTTCACCCAACTGCACTGTTACTATTATTATCAGAGATGGAAAGCGTTTTTCGGAAACTTTAACAAAATTACCCATTTTAAGAGTCGAATTCGAAGGTTAATTCTGATTACTCAATGCACTTGAAAATCATCGTTTATGTAACAATTGAACTCGCTTTATGGCATTTGCTTGAATAAAGCTGTTTGTGATTGCTTTGAGAGTGCGACACATACGGGGGACGACTTGCAGCAGCAGCAGCAACCTGTGTGTCAAGTGCAATTTTTGCAGGCAACGCAAATTGTTTGCCTTACTGCTATACAAATAGAAACACACACATAGCGAGTGCTAGGAATAGGTATTTGCACTACATCATCAGCATGGCAATCATTATTGTCATCGTCATCGTCATCGTCATCAGCACAAAGAGCAGCGAGCGGAGGGTGGAAGGGAAGGAGAACCCAGAAAAAGAAGAAAATGCTCGCTCGATGCAGTGCAGCCACTTGAATGCATTTCAACAACGTTTCCGACTAATCCGCAAAGACAACAAGAATGGGGGCCGCCCCACACAATTCCCGACACTTGGCTGGCTTTTTATACCCTGTACATGAAATAGTTCATAAAACGGGGAATGGCAGAAGCATTGAAATTGTCCAAAGAGTATCTTCAAGTTGAGCATTGGCACGTTGTTGTTGCCTGTGACTGGCAGCGCTTGGGCAAATGAAAATGAAAATGAAAACGAAAATGAAAATGCATCGCTCTCCGATTTGGATTTATCACACAAAAGGCAAACAACACAAAAACAAAGCTCAGGCTTTCAGGGCTTGAATGCTGCTGCTGCTGCTGTTGTTACAAAGACAATTGTTATAATTTGTTAGGATAACTTTGCAATTTTCCGTTTGTGTTTCGCTGAATGGGCTAATTGAATAGTCACAACAATTTGCAATTCGCAAGCGTCAATTTTCATTTTGTTAAATCATTATTTGCTTGACATAACCCCGCGTTCAACTTTCCAACACTTTGCGCGCTCCAAAGGCTAAGTTTGTCAGACAAATTAATTTGTTCGTTATGTTTTCTATGTTGTCCCTTCACTTTTTTTTTTGTTTTTTTTTTTATATATTTTTGCTAATGAGCTGACAGTTGCGCTCCGTTAAGGTTCTGCTACTGCCAATTAGACGAGGGTCTGTCTCTCACTCTCTCACTCTCTTCCTCGCTGTTTGATTGACTGTCCTTCCATTCATTTGACATTTGACTTACCATGACGCGCCTCCTCGCCCTCGGGTGCATGTTGTGTAATTGTATTGAGCTCCTCTTCCAAGTCGACATGACAATCGGATACGTCCCAGGAGAGGAAACCTGCAAATGACATAAAAGCAAAGAGATAGTAAATAGGTGAACGGCACATGATAATTCACTCTTCTACGGGCGAGCACACAAAAGGTCGCCCCCAAAATATATATAAAGGAATTCAATCGATTCGATTTGCTTATGATATGAACTGAAGCGAGAATCGTGCCTTAATAAATTAAATTGAATTTGTACACACACACATATGATTTCACGTTGAAAACAAAGTTCTTTAGAGTGCATTAATCTAATTTTGATGCTCAACCACAAGAGAACATTAATCAAATGCGTGAATACCTGAATGAGAGAATTTGTCAAAGCTTAATCTGCTGTTCTTAAGAGGCTTTTCTCTATCAGCACAAGAGCCGGCTAATGACTAAAGAGAAATCTTTAGTGATTAGCTGAGGGACTTGCGACTGTAATGTAATTAATTTGCTCCGCCACGCTAATTACAGCTTGCAATTGTTTTGAGCTTCGAGTGTATACCCAACAGACATGCATGACAAGACCGAATTGCATTCATTATACGCATATTATTAGAACAATGCATAATACATATATGTATACTATATGTATGTAGGGATACTCGATGTGTTGACCAGCTGCCATCTTGTGGCTAATTTATCAATGCTGCCACAGCATATGCAACATTTCATTAATTTTATAATTACAAAGTGTGGTTTACACGCAGGTTTGTTGCCAATTTAATAAACGAGCAACATGAGAGAAGCGCACAACAAAAACCGAGAAAAACAAGTAAGATAGCTACAATCCAGTGTGCTCGACAGTGAGATACTCACTATACATTTTCACTAGGAGGTGAACATTGCGGTATCATTATTGAAATATATTGAAAAATACTAAATATACTGTATATTTTAAAATAATAATATAATATTAGATTAAAAATATACCAAAGGAGCAACACAATGCGGTATAATTCTTAAAAGATACCTAATACTAAAATATACCAAAGGTTCTTTTTGGTATATCGGTATACTATTACATTCAAAATATTCTATGGAGTACAAAATATGCCAAAGCATATACCAAAATATACTAAAATATACCGAAGGCTATATCGCACGGCTGATCAAGAATATTATACTTCATGGAATCGGTTACATATAGTACATTTCCTGGAGGAATTGTTATAATATCCTTCTACTCTATGGGTAGCGGGAACGCTGAAGGGAACTCGAGACACGTTACGTATACGCCATGTATGCTATACACGAGTATGCGGCTAGAGTGTTTTGTTTTGTTGCTGGCGCTTTTGATATTTATTTATATATATAGTACTACTAGTTGGCATTCTACTATATGTGTTACCACCCCGTTACCAGTTGGCCCTTTTGTATTATGTCATTTAGTAAACAAATTAAGTCAGACCACGAGTGTGTCTCTATGTATGTGTGTGTGTGTGAGTGTGTGTGACCTAGAAGCAACTTCCACGTAAGTATTTGCAAATACAAATAGAATAATGGTTGCCCCTCTTCTTCACCACAGAAAGAACACAAGTGCATCATTAGCCATTTCTTTGCCCATTTTTGTTGCTGTTGCCATTTAAATCTATTTGCTTGGGCTTTCATTTTTTTGGCATGTTATTTATTTCTGCACTGTAGCGAGTAAATATTTAAACTAGAAAATCCAATTTGCAGCTATCTCTCAAAATCTGCATACTTTTAATTACTGCATTATCCACATAAAATATTTGCAAATTAAGTTTACATTGGAGAAGGGAGCTGAACAAAAAAAAAACGAAGAGATTGCAAAGTATTTCTAAGCCAACTCGTGGAATTTAATGAGCAGCAGAAGCATGTGCATGTGCAGCTCAGATCGGACCCATTGCTATGAATAACTTATTATAATGATGCCTTAATGAGTGCTTAACTTTCATTTTTTATGCTCACTGCCTGCCGCCAGAGACTGTAAGCCTCGACTGTCTCATGTTAATGTGCATAAAGCTCATGCAAATGAAGCTGTCAACTCGGGCCCAACCCAAGTGTTTGGCAAGATGGATACACAGATTTCCAGAGCACTCCTTTTATTTTTATTTTTATTTTGTATCTCCTTAATGCCTACCTAAAGTTTTATTACTTTGCCAAAGTGCTCATAAAATTGTGAAAGTGTCAGGTGAGATTCACTTGCAGATCACAAGTTGATCGAATTAAGTTGTCAAATGAGTAATTTTAAAATTGAATTAAATAACTTGAAGTAAAGAAAATACTTTGCAGTACTCTTTTTTATACTTAACAATTTTGCTACAGACAATAATAAAAACAGTATTTATGATTTCTGTATAGGCAAATTACGTCTACTTCAATTGGGTATACTTTGATCTCTATGCTATATTTCGAATGTATTACTTCACATTGTTTTGATTTCATATACCAAATATGGCATTCTGAAATTAAGTTGAAGATTTTGAAAATCTTGAAGGATTGTTTGCGGTTCATTTGCTTTGCACTTTAGCAAAGTTCTCTAAGGAAATCCATTCGATTAGAAGAAAGGCAGCGTCACTTATCGCATTCATTTCAATTACCAATTCCATCAAATTCATTGTAAGCAGTTTTCCCCCTTCCCCCTGTAGTAAATAAATGGCAAAGTTGGCAAACAATCTGCGATCTCTAAGACCAGTTTTCTCTCTGCTCAAATAAAAGGTAATAGAATTTGGTTGGCTGAATAAGTTTGCTGTCTCTTTTTCTCTCCAGCTCTCCATCTGTCTCTTGATTCCCCTTTTTTGGCATTCTCCTTTGCTGCACACTGTTGAGCAATTTGCACAAATGGCTGGCAACAGCAACAAAAGGTAATGCTCACAAAAAAAAGAGAAATATACAAAAATATATATGTATATAAAGGGAGGAGAAAGAAAAAAAGCGCAAAAACAACAACAACAATAGCGTGTGGCATAAAAATGTAAAATCTTAACACTTTTCAGGCCCACGAAGGGACACACAGGACTAACATACACACACACACACACAGAGAGAGAGAGAGAGACGAGCACATATTGTGAGCCGGATCAGAATATTGTGCGGGCAAACAAAAAAGAAGCAGAGCAACAATAAGGATAAAAGAGCGAAAGAGCAGGTCGTGGGGGTAAGGCAGCGTCCAAAGCGCCTACAGCGATTGCACAAAAATAATGAGGAAACGCGCAGGATATGCGACGTCACACACACACATACACATACTCGTACACAACTAAAGGATGTGTGTGTGTGTGTGAGTTGTGGACGCTCTCTTGAGCAATCATCGGGCGAATGAAGCCACTCAGACGCTGGAACAGAGCACAGAATTGTGGCCACCTCGCTGCTGTCTGTAGGCAACGGAAAGAGTCTGAGCGCCAGGTGGCGCCACAATGCCATGTCCCATGTATGTTTGTGTGTGTGTGTGTGTATGTGTGTGCGGTATTTGCAAGAATGTTCGCACATTCATTTAGTATTTATGCGTTGATATCTGCGAGTGAGACTTCAATTTTTCATGTGCGCCTGTGTGTGCGTGTGTGTGTGTGTGTGTGTGTGTGTGTTGTAGGTGAAGATGCCACTCATTTATTTATATAATTTCTTGCTCAGCTCGCGCTTGAGTTGCGCATCATTGTCAAGTGTTTAATTTGCGACCTTTGCTTTCTTCTCTCTCCCACTATTCCACTTACTCGCTCTCTCTCTCTCTCTCTCTATCTCTCACTCTCATTGGCGAGCTAAGAATGGGAATTGAATGAATGGAGCATCGCTGTTCTTTATTATTGTATTCCGCAATGTAACGCAGTCCCTAACAAATGTTGTTAATTTCGGGTTAAATCACGGCAGTAATATATGATCTGTAATCTTAACTGGGATTGTTAGGAACAAGTACAAATAAAGTGAACGAACTAAATAAGTTCACTTTTATTGTTCTTTTTGTCAAGTTCAATTTTGATCTAGTTAGTTACTTCCCTCTGGTTCAGTTGCTTCATTTTGCTCTTTAGCTCTTTCTTTAAGATCTGGAGTTAATTTCAAGATAAATCACAGCAATAATATATGTATAATCTGTCGGTCTTACATGATGTGTTACAAATGAACACAAAAGGAACTATTCCATAAAATTAACGAATGGAACATTTATCTTTTTTCTTTGACTAGTTTAATTTTGTTCTTTAGCTCTTTTTTTCAAGTGTTAACTTCTGATCTTAAGCTCGTTCTTGTTCATATGTTCAATTTTTAATAACTCCTACTTTTGCTCTTTGATGAATTATCTAAGTCGTACATCTATCTAGGAACTGTGACAACTTTTTTCTTGTATATTGAGCTTTAAAGTTACATAACATAAATTACGTAAATTAGCAGTTTAAAATTTAAAATAAAAATTCAAAGCTATACAAAACGAAAGTACAATACATCCTATAAAAATATTAAAGGCTATATTTGGTATATTTATATACTGTTACGTTCAAATTATACCATCGAGTATAAATTATACTAAACCAAAATGGACTTAAGCGATTGCAATCGAACGATAAATGAATTCGAACAATGAACAAAGCTGGGAACAAAATCAAACAACATAATTGTCTGATTAAAAATGAACGAACGAACTAATTCAACAAATTGAATAATTTGTAAACAAGCATAGTCACGAAATCACTCTCATTAGATTGTCTAATAAATCTATTAAGGTTCAATCGTTAATGGCACAACCAAGGCAAGTGTTAAAATAGTTTATTGAAAGCAACAAATCCTGAGCGCAGCTCATAAAATGTTCGCATTACTTGTGTGATTATTGCATTACATGGATTTTGGTTTGTGATGATGGAGGAATAGCATTTTGATTGAGTGCTTGGCTGGCTTGTTGACACAATTCATGTTAATCAGCGCTGGGGATATTACGAAATCTGTGTTTTCTAGTGTTTTTTTTTTTTGTTGTAGTTATTTTGTTGTGTTGATGGTTATGCCGCAAGCGGAGGCATGTCAACTGACAAAAGCCTGTGGCAGCTTGCAGCTGACTTCCGCTGTCAGCTGACGGCTTGTCAACTGCTGATATGATGCCGTCCGCCCAGGTACATTCCCTTTACTATCAGGCTACGCTGTTGATTGAGTTGCTGTCATCGTTGTCGGGATGGAGCATGGAGTGTGTAAAGGGAGAGAAGGTAGAGGGAGGAGGCAGGCAAAAACAGGCTCAAAACTGTACTATGATGCACTTGTTTGCACAAATAGTTGCATAATTTTGTGCACTCGTGTTAAAAGCCACTCAACGTTTTGGCGGGCGGAGAGAAGAGGCGAGCAGGAGGCAGCATCAGCATCAGCATCAGCAGCTAGCTTGCCGGATGCGCGTTCGGCGTGTTGATTTTGATGTAGCTAAAAAGCCACTTGTCGTTTGTTGGCTGCTCTTCAAGTCTGTGCGCGTTGAACAAGTTTGCACAGCCAAATGAATGTGGCAAGCCTCTGACTCTGCCTCCGACTGACTCTCTCGCTCTTGCTTCCGGTCTTCCTTCCTTTTTGCCATTCGACGACGCGACGCGACGCAACGCGTCGGTTGCAACAATCTTTCGTGAAGCGAAAGCGACAGCCCCAAAAGGGCCAAATGTTTTGCAATGCATAAATAAATACATTAAAAAGAAATTAAACACTCAACTGCCCCTAATTGCGTATTAAGTGCTCTGCAAATTTGCTACCCTCTCCTCCTCCACCTCCTCCTCCACTTCCACTTCCACTTCCCTTCATAGTGGTTGCATCCACAATCTAGTCGTGGTTCAAGTGCCCGCCAGCTACCTATCTGACTAGTATAGTTGAGTAGTTGAGCAGCTATTCAGCTCAGACAAGTGCCCAAAAGCGAAACGAAAAGTCAGATGTACACATATATATTATATATATGTATATATGGAAGTTTATTTCAATCAAACTGAATATTTGACTTGGTGGCTCATAACATATGCAGGTCCGTTCCCAATTATGCGCTTAGATTGAAATCCCAAACAAGTAAACAACTTTTTTGACCCCAAAAAAAGTAGTCAGAGTTGGCAAAGATTTCCTATTCTTCTTAGTAAAATAAACTAGATTTAGAGCAGACTAATCGAAATAGTCGGCATAATCGACGTGGAATCATTCGTTTGGCATAAATTATATAGCGTTAAAGTTGGTGGAAGAAGAAACTGTAACTCTGGCAATCTATATAAATGGAAGAAGGGTTTATGAAAGTTGAATATACAGCAAGCAACTTTGGACAGTTCTGACAGATGAAAACAGCTGACAAGCCAAAATGCCAGAGTGTATGTGTGCGTGAATGAATGAATACTCAAGTGAGTTCATTGTGGTTGCTGCAACTTTGAATAATTCGCTGAATCGCTGGATCGCTGACTCGCTGGACGCAAACAATCGAGTGGGGCTCAGCCAAAGGCCGAGATAAGAGTCAAAATAACCAACGAGTAAGTAAGCTACAATCGAGTGTGCTCGACTGTGAGATACTCGCTACCCAAGCTTAAACAATGCGGTATTAATATTAAAATGTACCATCATAATAAATCGCTAAAATGCTAAAAATATACCATCGACTATATTTAGAATAAGTATGTATATACTAAACTAACTGGTATAGACAATAATGCTATTCTAAAAATATATCACAAACTATAATTGGTATATTTATAGAGTACTACATCCAAAATATACCACCGAGTGAAAATATACCGAGCTGTGAGCCAAAAAATATACTGAAAATACTAAAATATACCGAAGGCTACATCGTCTCGACTGTTGACGCTGATCTGGAATATATGTATATACTTTATTAGGTCCGAGATGACTTCTTCCGCCTGTTACATACATTTCATGGGGCCACAAAATTATCATACCCTTCTACCTTATGGGTAGCGGGTATAAAAACAGCAGCAACATTTTTAAAAGAGTGGGTGAAGGAAAAAGTCGTGTGCAAAGAAAATGAGAGACTGGGCATGAGAATGAATATGTAAATGAGAGCGAAAACAATGCTGCGCCTGATTGGACACTGCTGATAAAATAAAGGCATGATGACGATAAGCACGGATAGGCCAACTGATTGTGTGTGTACTATGTGAGAGTGTGCGAGTGTGTGTGTGGGGGGTTCACTTGTTTTTCGCGCCATAGCAGATACGACAATTAAAGGTCCAGGCATAGTCAGTGAGCCAAGGCCAGATACACTCCAGCGATATATAATTGCCGATAAGGAATGTAATTAATTGCCGCAAGCCTAATTTATGAGTTGAAAAAGGACAACAGCAAGAGCAAAGCCAAAGAAGAACGCTTTTATTAAGCCAGTCAGCCGCCAGCCTGAGAAAGTAATATTTATAATAACCATAAATTTGATTACCTGTCAAGCATAAGTACTTTAAGTACTTTTACTCGAACAAAGAAAGAGACTTGAAACGAAAAAGGTCAGCTGCTTCAACTTTAAGAAACATACTATAGAGGTAACTTGAAACTCCTTGAAAACTATTTTAATCCGAGGCACTGGACACGCATGTGAAAAGCTGTTCGAGCCTCGTCTCGTGAACTTACAACTTTTTGAGGTGATGCAAACAAAATCGACAGAACTATTCCTAAAAATCGCTTTGCTATGGAATTGCGTCAGCCTTGGATCCTGCGTCATTCATTGTTGAGTCATTTTGGATAAATATATTAATGTGGGCGCTTCGTCTTGTTCATCATGACGTATGCGTAATTTGGTGTGAAGTGATGTCCCTCCCAATGGCTAATCAATGTTAATGGTTTAGTTCAAAATTACCCAAAGAGAGCGAAGACGAGCAATCAAAGCAAACACAAAGGCGAAGCGCTCTAAAGTTGAGAAGAACTCAAGGACTCTGCCTCGCAAAAATATATTTGGAGCGTAAAAGTTTTGTGCTGCGTGTAACATGAGATATGGAATACAAATGCTAAATGCGCACATTTATTAGAATTAGACACACGATGGGGATGCTGATGCTCTGCCTGAAATACGGCAACGACAAGCCACAAAATGTGTAACGCATGAAATAAAAAAAAGGAGGCAAAAAAAAAGATGTAATAATAAACAAGCGCTCGCAAATTTGCCTCGCACGCGCAGACGATGGGACAGAGCGGGGTCGCATATAAAATATGCAGCAGCTGACAAAAGCAAATGAAAATTGTGTGCTGTCCAGCAACACACACACGTACACCCACGCACACTTGCACACAAGTTACGGAGGCTCCACTACGAGTTTCTGCAAATTGAAGGTTGAACCTTTTGGGGGACCAGGTAAAGGGCATGACGGAGGAAAACGCACAGACGAAGTCTGAGGCACTAGTGCGAATAACGCGTAGCATTCATATAATTTATGCCAGTTTATCGATTTGCACAAAATATGAGTAAAATACTCCAAATAAAATACTAACACTTTATGGTCGCCGCATAAAT